>NC_053396.1:48015367-48331325 GCF_905171765.1 Bufo bufo | reverse complement strand
GGCGCGATGACGCATCGCGACGCCTGCGACGTTCCTCAGGAGCAGAAGTGCCAGAAAAGTTTGGGTCTACATCCTGCATTGTCTGACCTCCCTGCCGCGGAGACAGGTGAATATAAAGTGCCCTCCCCTAATTTTCCCTAACCCTAATACTAACCCCTGACCCTTAACGCTAGTAATGACCCCCAACCCTAATACTGGCCCCTAACCCTTAACTCTAGTACTGACCCCCAACCCTAATACTAACCCCTAATACAGTCCCTAACCCTAGTACTGAACCCTTAACCCTAATACTGACCCCTAATACTGTCCCTAAGTCTAGAACTGTCCCCAATGCTAATACTACACCATACTGACCCCTAACCCTAATGCTGACAACTAACCCTAAGGCTACATTCACACGACCGTTTGTGTTTTGTGATCCTCAAATTGCGCATATTGTGGAACATAAATGGCCAGCCATATGATAGAAATGCCTAATCTTGTCTGCGATTGCGGACAAGAATAGGACTTGCGCTATATTTTTGCGGGGCCATGGAATGGAACTACAGATGCAATTTGCGGACTGCAAAAGACTTACAGTCATCTGAATGTAGCCTTAGACTAATACTAATACTACGCCTAACCCTAATACTGGTCCCTAATCCTAATTCTGACCCCTAACCCCAATACTGCCCCCTTACTCTAATACTGGCCCCAATCCGAATACTGTCCTTAATGATAATACTACACCTAACTCTAATACTGACCCTAAAACTGACTGTAACTATAACGTCCAATACCTCACAAGTGACCATAATATATGACTGTCCACACATATCTGTACTCACTGCATGTTTTATACCTTGCACCTGACACATATACACACAGAGTACTGATACCTCCGGTACAAGGTATAATGGATGCAGTTTGTACAGATATATCTTCTCTTATATATATATATAAAAATGAGTTTCTGTCTGTCTGTCTAGACGTCTGTCTGTCTGGATGTTCTTTATGCGTGACCAAACGACTGGACCGATCTTCACCAAATTTTCCACACAGGTACATCAGGTGTCCGGGAAGGTTTTAGACCGGGTCTCAGCTCTCTAGTACTTACCGTTCATGAGATATTCCCCCAAAAAATAACCTGCATTAGCCAATAGAAGCCAGCAAGCCTTTCACTTAAATCCGAACTGCCATTTACACGGTCACATGGCCCTTATTAGCGAATAGAAGCTCGCAGGTCCTACTCCAGTTTGCCATAACAACTGATCACAGGTTTTAGCAGTTCGCAGGTCCTTAAATATTCAGTCATATGATGTATGACGGCACAACTACACTGCTACATTCATGGGGGGCAGGGGCCACTATTAAAAGTACGGACGCTGTGGAGTTCACTGTTAAAGGGGCGGGTACTGTGGAGGTCACTGTTAAAGGGGCGGGCACTGTGAAAGTCACTGGTAAAGGGATGGACACTGTGGAGGTTACTGTTAAAGGGGTGGGCACTGTGGAAGTCACTGTTAAAGGGCCAGCCACTATGTAGGTCACTGTTAAAGGGGTGGTCAATGTTAAAGGGCAGGTACTGTGGAGGTCACTGTTAAAGGGGAGGGCACTGTGGAGGTCACTGTTAAAGGGGTGACCACTATGAAGGTCACTGTTAAAGGGGTGGTCAATGTTAAAGGGGCAGGTACTGTGGAGGTCACTGTTAAAGGGATGGGCACTGTGGAGGTTACTGTTAAATGGGGGGCACTGTGAAGGTCACTGTTAAAGGGATGGTCAATGTTAAAGGGGCGGGCAATGTGGAGGTCACTGTTAAAGGGGCGGCCACTATGAAGGTCACTGTAAAAGGGTTGGTCACTGTTAAAGGAGCGGGCAATGTGGAGGTCATTGTTAGAGGGGAGGGCACTGTGAAGGTCACTGTTAAAGGGCGGGCACTATTAAAGGAACGGGCAATGTGGAGGTCACTGTTAAAGGGGCGGGCACTGTGGAGGCCACTGTTAAAGGGGCGGTCACTGTTAAAGGGGCGGGCATTGTGGAGGTCACTGTGGAGATCACTGTTAAAGGGGCGGACACTGTGGAGGTCACTGTTAAAGTGGCGGGCACTGTGGAGTTCACTGGTAAAGGGGTGGGAACTGTGGAAGTCACTGTCAAAGGGATGAGCACTATTAAAGGGATGGACAATGTGGAGGTCACTGTTAAAGGGACGGGCACTGTAGAGGCCACTGTCAAAGGGGTGGGCACTGTGAAGGTCATTGTTAAAGGAGCGGACACTGTTGAGGTCACTGTTAAAGGGGCGGACACTGTGGAGGTCACTGTTAAAGGGGCGGACACTGTGGAGGTCACTGTTAAAGGGGCAGGCACTGTGCAGGTCATTTTTAAAGATGAGGTCACTGTTATTCTAGCTTCTGTTGAGTATTATAATACAGTGTGTGTACTCTGTATTCAGGGGGCACATACAAGAGGCAGCATATATGAAGGGGTCACATATATACGAGGCACTATACATAACGAGGGCATATATATGAGGCACTATACATAAAGGGGGCACATATAATAGGCACAATGCATAAAGGGGCATATATAAGAGGCACAATACATACAGTAAAGAGGCACATATAAGAGGCACTATACATGAACTTTGCACATACACTGCCTGTCCCAAAAAAAGTTGCCACCTGGATTTAACTAGGCAAATAGTTATGAGATAGTAGGGACCCATCGTATTTGAGGAAAAAAAATCCTGAATGATTGTGATCGGCGTTCACTTAAACGTTTGGTGAAATCAAAATGAAGAAAAACAACAGCAGAACTCAGGGCTATGTTTAATAGTGAAAGTAAGAGCAAATCCACATGCACAATGTGAAGGGAACTCAAGGTATTGGGACTGAATAGCTGTGTAGCCGTAAGAAAACCACTAATCATTGAGGCAAACTAGAAAAAAAAAGCTTCAATTTGCTAGGGAGCATAAAGATTGGACTCTGGAGCAATGGAAGTAGGTCATGTGGTCTGATAAGTCAAGATTTACCCTGTTACAGAGTGATGGGCGCATCAGGGTAAGAAGAGAGGCAGATAACATGATGCACCCATTATGCCTAGTGCCTACTGTACAATCCTGTGGGGGAAGTGTCATGATCTGGGGTTGCTGCAGTTGGTCAGGTCTAGGTTCAGGAACAGTATGTGCTCCAAGAATGAGGTCAGCTGACTACCTGAACATACTGAATGACCAGGTTATTCCATCAATGGATTTGTTCTTCCCTGATGGCACAGGCATATTCCAAGATGACAATGCCAGGATTCATTGGGCTTAAATTGTGAAAGAGTGGTTCAGGGAGCATGAGACATCATTTTCACACATGGATTGGCCACCACAGAGTCCAGACCTTAATCCCATTGAGAATCTTTGGGATGTGCTGGAGAAGGCTTTGCACAGCAGTCAGACTCTACCATCATCAATGCAAGATCTTGGTGAAAAATTGATGCAACACTGGGTGGAAATAAATCTTGTGACATTGCAGAAGCTTATCGAAACAATACCACAGCGAATGCGTGCCGTAATCAAAGCTAAAGGTGGTCCAACTAAATATTAGAATGTGTGACCTTTTTTTTTTGGTGGCGACTTTTTATTTGGACAGGCAGTGTAGTAACCCGAGTTACAGGGGAAATACACTACCCAGAGAGGCTGTACAGCACTATACAGCCTCAATGCAGGGCTGATCGAGGTCTGTAGAAGACCCGACAGCTCCTGCACTCTCCCGGCCCCGGCGATCACAAGATCCACCTCCCGGATGTTTATAGTCGGACGGGAGGTGGTCTACACTGGAGGTGTCTACACTGTAACCCATTAGGCACTGGCTAGACTGTGGGATGGAGTCTAAGCAATCCCTTAGGCCTCATGCACATGGCCGTTGTGAGGCGGCCGGACGGATCAAGACCTGTTTAACTTGAATGGGTCCGTGATCACATTCTATTTTTTTGCGGTGCAGAGGCACGGACAGAAACACCACAGAAGCACTCCGTAGTGCTTCCCATCTGTGCTTCTGCACTGCATCTCCGTGATTGCGGACCCATTCAAGTGCCCCGTGTATTGCGGACCTGCCGTATGCAGGTGCACAACGGCCGTGTGCATGAGGCATTAGACACACACAGGGGCACACACACACACAGGGACAGACAGACACACACAATGACAGACAGACACACACACACAGACAGACAGACACACACAGGGGCAGACAGACACATATCATGGCCCTCAGAATACACCTGGATCTGTACTATAAACCCCCTTAATTGCACCAGATTCCACTCCACCTGAACCCCACTGCCCCTGAGTGCTACACCTGCCCCCTCATATATGAGCTCCATATGCTGCCCCCTCAGCTGCTCCCCATGAAGCTCTGTGTACTCCAGGACTGCAGCACATCCTACCTCACTGGGTTGCTTGCAGGCACACACAGCCCCTCCTCCTTCCACAAGCTGCAGCAGTCGGGGTTTGTCAGCACTTCCCACATTTTGTCATGTGACCATGAAGGAGCATCTGACCAGTGACATCATAGACCTCCTTTTAACAACTCCATTCTAGTATAGCATCTACCAAAACTCCATCTTCCCTGTTCTGAGTCCTGGGGCCGCCCACCCCAGCAGTGCACATGGCGAAAATTGACTGCATTGCTGGGGTAAACTGCCCCAGAATTCAGAACAGGCAGAATACAGCTGCAGGAGTGAGCAGGCACAGTGGGCCACCCCAGGAGCAGTGGGCCCCGGCACTTGCCCGGGTGCTGACGCCGGCCCTGGGTACAGAGTACCCATGTGCAATGCCAGGAGTTAGTAATTTTCCGGGGAGCACCGGCAGGAGCAGCAATATATACTCCTGCCCGTACTCACAGCACCGCTGCGGCCCCATTGATAAAATGTGTACGCCATACTCCGCTGGGCTGTAAACAGTGTACAGAGAACAGTTTTAAGCGCACAGTAAATGGTGCGTTTTAGGCAGGGAAAAGTGTAGTAAAAATAGAAAATTGATTAATAGTTGAGATAGTTTTATTAGGGCATTAGGGACAATATATTAAAAGTTTATATGAAGGTTTAGTTACTCTTTAATGTAGCTGTTCAGTCTGAGGGTGACTTGTAGGAATTTGTTTTCGGTACAATACAACACCTTTGCACCAGTGACACAGAAATACAATATTTAATCATGCTTTTTAGTGTGTGGGTGATCTGTATTAATTTTTAGTCGGTGCAATACTACTCCTTTGCACCAGTGACACGGAAATACAATAGTTAATCAGTTTGTGAATTGTGTCTGTGACACAGCTAATTTTTTTAGGTGCAAAACCCTTAAATTGCCCCTATGACACGGAAATACAATAGTTAATCCGTCTGTTTTGTGACAGTGGGTTACATTAACCAAGGTATCCCAAAAATCCCAGATATTTACTTTACAGGTAATAGTAATTTAAAATGTATTTTCACAAATGCCAGAAATCTAGCTAGCAAAATGGGAGAGTTGGAGGCTATGGTACTAGAAGAACACATACAGTAGATATAGTTGGTGTGGCTGAGACATGGTTGGATTCTTTGCATGACTGGGCTGTAAATATTGAGGATTTTATGCTATTTAGGAAAGACAGAGTCAATAGAAAAGGCGGTGGCATGTGCCTGTATGTGAGGAGTGAACTGAAGACAAGTGTGAAAGAGGCAATTGTGGGTGAGGATGTGGAAACCTTATGGGTGGAAGTTCTAAGGGATATAAACACTGAAAAAATAATACTTGGTGTAATCTATAAACCCTCTAACATCACAGGGGAGATAGAAGCTCAACTGTATAACCAAATAGAGCGAGCTGCACAGGCTGGTACAGTGGTCATAATGGGAGATTTTAACCTCCCAGACATTGACTGGGTCATGATTCTGCCTTAACCGCAAAGGGAACAAAATTCCTCAACTTGATGCAGGACCACTTTATGGGCCAGTTTGTAATAAACGGCTAAAATTAAACCCCCCATGGCTTACATCTACTGTAAAAAGGGCAATAAAAGACAAAAAATGGCATGTAAAAAATAAAAATCTGAGGGGTCAGCTGTAGCGTTTATAGATTACAAAGGGCTCAATAAAATCTGTAAAAAGGAGATAAAATTAGCAAAAATACAAAACGAACAGCAGGTAGCAAAAGAGAGCAAAACAAATCCCAAAAAATTGTTGCAAGAAAAAGTATGTGAACCCTTTGGAATGATATGGATTTCTGCACAAATTGGTCATAAAATGTGATCTGATCTCATCTAAGTCACAACAATAGACAATCACAGTCTGCTTAAACTAATAACACAAAGAATTAAATGTTACCCTGTTTTTATTGAACACACCATGTAAACATTCACAGTGCAGGTGGAAAAAGTATGTGAACCCCTAGACTAATGACATCTCCAAGAGCTAATTGGAGTGAGGTGTCAGCCAACTGGAGTCCAATCAATGAGATGAGATTGGAGGTGTTGGTTACAGCTGCCCTGCCCTATAAAAAAAACAGAGAAAGAATATTCCACGGCACACACACGTAGTTTACACAATATTTGTATTTAATATTAGCCACCACCAACTTTTACAATGAATCGTCACTTGAATTCAGGGCCAACGTTTCGGTCCACCTGGGACCTTGATCACGGCCTTGTGCTGGAAGAGAAGTGTTTGTTCGTTCATCCCAACTGTGAAGTATGGTGGTGGGGGCATCATGGTGTGGTGCTTCTTTGCTACGTCAGGGCCTGGACGGATTGCTATCATCGAAGGAAAAATGAATTCCCAAGTTTATCAAGACATTTTGCAGGAGAACTTAAGGTCATCTGTCCACCAGCTGAAGCTCAACAGAAAATGGGTGTTGCAACAGGACAACAACCCAAAGCATAGAAGTAAATCAACAACAGAATGGCTTAAATACGCCTTCTGGAGTGGCCCAGTCAGAGTCCTGACCTCAACCTGATTGTGATGCTGTGGCATGACCTCAAGAAAGCGATTCACACCAGACATCCCAAGAATATTGCTGAACTGAAACAGTTCTGTAAAGAGGAATGGTCAAAAATTACTCCTGACCGTTGTGCATGTCTGATCTGCAACTACAGGAAACGTTTGGTTGAAGTGATTACTGCCATAGGAAGTTCAACCAGTTATTAAATCCAAGGGTTCACATACTTTTTACACCTGCACTGTGAATGTTTACATGGTGTGTTCAATAAAAACATGGTAACATTTAATTCTTTGTGTGTTATTAGTTTAAGCAGACTGTGATTGTCTATTGTTGTGACTTAGATGAAGATTCGATCACATTTTATGACCAATTTGTGCAGAAATCCATATAATTCCACAGGGTTTACATACTTTTTCTTGCAACTGTAAATGCTAAAAAACCTAGGTCTGAGCAGGTAGGTCTCCTAAATAATGGTAAAGGGGGGGGTAGTCACTGAAGATAAGGAAAAGGCAGAGTTACTAAATGTTTTTTTTAGCTCTGTATATACAAAAGAAGAGAAAGGAGCTGATATCTGTGGTGCTGGGGCTGTTAGTACATCCAGTAAAATACTCTATTGGCTAACTGTAAATATGGACCAAGATAAGTTAAATAAGGCAAATGTGAACAAGGTTCCGGGTCCAGATGGATTACAGTCAAGAGTGCTTAAAGAGCTCAGTTCAGTCATTGCTGTGCCCGTGTTTATAATTTTTACAGTTTATAACTGGTACAGTGCCAAGTGATTGGCGCAAGGCAAATGTGGTGCCAATATTCAAAAAAGGATCTAGGTCCTCCACGGTTAATTATAGACCAGTTAGTTTAACTTCTGTTGTGGGAAAATGTTTGAGGGACTCTTAAGGGACTATATACAGGAGTATATGACTGTAAATAATATTATAAGTGATAACCAACATGGGTTTACCAAGGAAAGAAGTTGTCAGACTAACCTGATTTGTTTTTATGAGGAGGTGAGTAGTGGCCTGGACAGAGGGACAGCTGTGGATGTAGTGTTTCTGGATTTTGCAAAGGCTTTTGATACTGTCCCGCAAAGAGGTTTAAGTGGTAAAGTAAGTTCTAAAGGCTTGGAAAGTATAGTTTGTAATTGGATTGAAAACTGGCTGAAGGACCGTGTCCAAAGAGTTGTGATCAATGATTCCTATTCAGAATGGTCCCAGGTTATAAGTGGTGTACCCCAAGGTTCAGTGCTGGGCCCTTTATTATTTAATTTATTTATTAATGATATTGAGGACGGGATTAAAAGCACCATTTCTATTTTTTCAGATGACACTAAGCTATGTAGTACTGTGTAGTCTATGGAAGATCCATAAACTACAAGCTGACTTGAACACTCTGATTGGGCATCCACTTGGCAAATGAAGTTCAATGTGGGTAAATGTAAAGGTATGCATCCTGGTAGTAATAATCCCCGTGCTTCATATGTCCTAGGTGATGTAAAACTGGGAGAGTCACTTATAGAGAAGGATTTGGGTGTCCTTGTAGATGGTAGATTAAATAACAGCATACATACAATATCAATCAGCTGCTTCTAAGGTCACCAGGATATTGTCATGCATTAAACGAGGCATGGACTCGCGGGACAGGGATGTAATATTACTACTTTACAAAGCGTTGGTGCAGCCTCATCTGGAATATGCAGTCCATTTCTGGGCACCAGTACATAAAAAGGATGCACTGCAGCTGGAAAAGTACAGAGGAGAGCAACTAAACTGATAAGGAGTATGGAGGGTCTTAGTTATGAAGAAAGATTAAAATAATTAAATTTATTTAATCTTGAGAAGAAACATCTAAGGGGGGACATGATTAACCTATACAAATATATAAATGGGCCATACAAAAATTACGGTGAAAAACTGTTCCATGTAAAATGCCTTCAAAAGAAAAGGGGGCACTGCCTCCGACTGGAGAAGAAAAAGTTCAGTCTCCAGAAGCGTCAAAGCTTCTTTACTGTAAGAACTATGAATCTGTGGAATAGACTTCCTCAGAAGGTGGTCACAGCAGGAACAGTGGACAGTTTAAAAAAGGGTTTAGATGAATTCTTAAAAGTAAACAACATTAATGCTTATGAAAACGTGTAGAACTCTGAGTCTCACTTGCTTCTGGGATTCGCGTCCCCATCTATCCCTTGGTTGAACTTGATGGACTTATGTATTTTTTCAAACGTATCAACTATGTAACTATGTTAATTGTGTCACGCAAAGCAATTTCATTAATAACACTGTTTTTTCATCCATCTAACTGTAATAAGAGAGATAATTAGTCTGTTAATTGTGTCAGTGACACTAAGCAAAATTTTTGGGTTTCATCACACTGCATTCTCACCCATTTAACTATTACATATGAAACTCGAAAAATTTGTGCAAAGTTCATTTATTTCAGTAATGCAACTTAAAAGGTGAAACTAACATATGAGATAGACTCATTACATGCAAAGCGAGATATTTCGAGCCTTTATTTGTTATAATTTGGATAATTATGGCCTATAGCTTATGAAACCCCAAAGTCACAATTTTGAGGTAAACTTTGCTCAGGGGACATGGATTAATTAGCTGACTAGAGTGTGACACTTTGAGCCTAGAATATTGAACCTTTTCACAAAATTCAAATTTTAAGCTGCATTAATGTAATTCCTTTTATTTGCATTACTGAAATAAATGGACTTTTGCATGATATTCAAATTTTTCGAGTTTCACCTGTATAAGAGGTTTAATCAGTCTGTTCATTGGGTCAGTGACACAAAGCAAATATTTTTTCATTAATAACACTGCATTTTCATCTATCTAACTGTAATCAGAGAGTAAATTAGTCTGTTAATTGTGTCGGTGACACAAAGCAAATTTGTTTTCATAATAACACTGCATTTTCATCCGTTTAACTGTAATCGGAGAGTAAATTTGTCTGTTTATTGTGTCTGGGAAATTTTTTGGGGTTAATCACGCTGCATTCTCATCCGTCTAACTGTTATAGGAGGCTTAATCAGTCTGTTAATTCTGTCGTGACCTGTAGCGTTTTTTTGGGGTATAAAACCCTTCATTTGCACCCTTGACACAGAAATACAATTGTTCGTCTGTCAGCCAATTTGGTGGGTGACCGTAACAAAATGAGAGGAGCATCAACTAGGGGACATGGTTGCGGTCATGGTGTTGGTGGAGCTGCTGCTGTAGGGAAAGGACGTTGTCGATCTGTGCCAGCTATGTGCCCAAATGAAACACTTTCTTCTGGTGCACGCAGGCGACAGGAGGTATTGCGTCATTTTGTAGGCCCGAATACTGCTCTATGAATGGTGAGGCCAGAACAAGTAGAGGCGGTAGATTGATTGGCTGACAGTGCCTCCAGTTCCTTCACATTGTATATAGAAAGGCTGAGCACTCTCCAGATGGACCACACACAGACTATTCAAAATTATTATATTTATTACACCGATATATAGATCAAATAAGCATATAACAGATTACACAATAAAAATACACCTTAAAAAATACAATATGGAAATTATTTGGATAAAAAGCATTCAGATAAAAAAACATTAATGTTTCATTTGCGGTGGTATACAGAAGATAAATGTATGCAACTTGAATAAAAAAGGATATGCTGATTGGAAGAAAAAGAATCGATATCAGTTCAATATATTCGATACTGTGAAAATAATTTTCGACCATAAGAAAATAAATGTTCGAATAAATATAAGAACAAATTTTTTCCGAATAAATGTCCAGACTGAAATTCGATATAAACTTGCAGTAATTATATCGATTAAATATTATTCAGTCAATATTCCCTGTATGGCAATGCGAAAAGAAGGAACACTCACTCTTGCAAAATGCCGTCTGACTATAGCACACGGTGGCGTCCCACGTGGCTAATGGAGTCAGATTTGGCGGTACCTGTTAGTGATGATTCAGCAGGAGCAGTGTGAACAGTGTAGCCCTCTGTGTAGAGATTCTTTAGTAGAAAAGTCTTTGAATGCAGCTCTGTCACTTCAAGGGTTTGAATGTTCGCTATATGCCATAAAAGTCCATCAGGGTAAAAGAAAGTCGATTCCAGTTATTAAAGTCAGAACGTCCATCAGCTGATGTGCGGGTCTTTTGAAACCAGACGCGTTTCGGGGTCTTTTCCTAGCCCCTTCCTCAGTGGTAGCCCGCAAAAAGAAATAAGCCCCTTTTTATACCCAAAATCCTCCATAATTGGGCAAAAAGGGAAATCTGGAGTGGATCTGACAGCTTGTTTCAGTTAATTGTATATAAAACCCGGTATGGAATAAAAGACTTATCAAACATCACTAAAAAGGCCAATATCTCACAGATAGCTCTTTTTTAAATAATCCATAATAGAGTTATATGTCAACATACAATGCAGTCTATAAAACAAATAGTGCTCTGAAAAAACGCAGGTGCGATTCATCTAACTCATGTGTTTTTCCCATACGTTTTCTCAGAATCCTACATCTGTAGATTATACTTAAACAGAAAACACAAGATTTTCCAAGAAATTTTCTCTAGAAATATTTAACAGCATCTAATACATATATATGTATATATATATAGCACCGTCTGTATCCCAGTAGTGTAATTTTCCGAAAAACGCAATTGCGTTTTTTTTTTGACCAATGCGGTTTTCATGCGTTTTTCAAATTTTATTTTTTATTTTTTTTTAATCAATAATGGCTCCACACATTTATACATGTTAATAACAAATATCATAGATAGTTATGGCTTATAATATACCACATAAAGCAAATAATAATAATAGTGTAAATTAAAATATGTATCAGTAATTAAAATTTAATACAACCATTGAGTACTGTTTATATAATATATCACAAAAGAATTCCACAATTAAAAAATGCTTTTTATGTTAATATCATATATAGGTTAAAATGAATAAGATATATAAAAGTACAAGGCACATGCGAAAAGATTATAATTTAAAAAACAATCGTAAACTTCCTCATTTGTCTATTTTCGATTTTATTTTTCAGTGATTATTTCATGGGTGTTCTACAATAAATCTTCCGAATATTTATCGGAAGATTTATTGTAGAACACCCATGAAATAATTAGTGAAATAATCACTGAAAAATAAAATCGAAAATAGACAAATGAGGAAGTTTACGATTGTTTTTTAAATTATAATCTTTTCGCATGTGCCTTGTACTTTTATATATCTTATTCATTTTAACCTATATATGATATTAACATAAAAAGCATTTTTTAATTGTGGAATTTACACTATTATTATTATTTGCTTTATGTGGTATATTATAAGCCATAACTATCTATGATATTTGTTATTAACATGTATATATGTGTGGAGCCATTATTGCTAAAAAAAAATAAAAAAAAAATTGAAAAACGCATGAAAAACGCATGAAGATTACACTACTGGGATACAGACGGTGCTATATATATATACATATATATGTATTAGATGCTGTTAAATATTTCTAGAGAAAATTTCTTGGAAAATCTTGTGTTTTCTGTTTAAGTATAATCTACAGATGTAGGATTCTGAGAAAACGCATGGGAAAAACACATGAGTTAGATGAATCGCACCTGCGTTTTTTCAGAGCACTATTTGTTTTATAGACTGCATTGTATGTTGACATATAACTCTATTATGGATTATTTAAAAAAGAGCTATCTGTGAGATATTGGCCTTTTTAGTGATGTTTGATAAGTCTTTTATTCCATACCGGGTTTTATATACAATTAACTGAAACAAGCTGTCAGATCCACTCCAGATTTCCCTTTTTGCCCAATTATGGAGGATTTTGGGTATAAAAAGGGGCTTATTTCTTTTTGCGGGCTACCACTGAGGAAGGGGCTAGGAAAAGACCCCGAAACGCGTCTGGTTTCAAAAGACCCGCACATCAGCTGATGGACGTTCTGACTTTAATAACTGGAATCGACTTCCTTTTACCCTGATGGACTTTTATGGCATATAGCGAACATTCAAACCCTTGAAGTGACAGACCTGCATTCAAAGACTTTTCTACTAAAGAATCTCTACACAGAGGGCTACACTGTTCACACTGCTCCTGCTGAATCATCACTAACAGGTACCACCGAATCTGACTCCATTAGCCACGTGGGACGCCACCGTGTGCTATAGTCAGACGGCATTTTGCAAGAGTGAGTGTTCCTTCTTTTCGCATTGCCATACAGGGAATATTGACTGAATAATATTTAATCGATATAATTACTGCAAGTTTATATCGAATTTCAGTCTGGACATTTATTCGGAAAAAATTTGTTCTTATATTTATTCGAACATTTATTTTCTTATGGTCGAAAAATATTTTCACAGTATCGAATATATTGAACTGATATTGATTCTTTTTCTTCCAATCAGCATATCCTTTTTTTATTCAAGTTGCATACATTTATCTTCTGTATACCACCGCAAATGAAACATTAATGTTTTTTTATCTGAATGCTTTTTATCCAAATAATTTCCATATTGTATTTTTTAAGGTGTATTTTTATTGTGTAATCTGTTATATGCTTATTTGATCTATATATCGGTGTAATAAATATAATAATTTTGAATAGTCTGTGTGTGGTCCATTGGGAGAGTGCTCAGCCTTTCTATATACATTATCAATTTATTTGACTGGGTGAGTCATCAGGCTTAGTAGCACCCACCCATAGTGAAAGGCGATAGAGAGCCACCATACTCTTTATAGTTCCTTCACATTGTCTTCCACCTGGTCCCCTGCTGAAAGCCCAGAGTTGGCACTGGCGTCTCAAGGGGCATCTGTCTTCCACCTTAAACCCCTGCTGAGCCTCAAGTCATGCAGCAGTCACTTATGCTTTTTGATGACTCTGTTGGTGGGGTTTCCGTGGGACATCCACCTAGCCCTGCCCCAGAAATGAAAGAGATTGAGTGCACTGATGCCCAACCAATTATGTTTGAGGATGAGGAACATAGGTTTCAACTGCTGTGGCTTTCTGCAATGTGCAGACCGGCCAGGGCTACAGTGGTGAGGAGTGGAAGATGATGTGGAGGATAATGAGGTTCTAGACCTCACATGGCATCCAGGTCATGCCAGTGACGCGTGCAGTTCAGAGGAAGAGGTTGGGGTCACGCAGCGCCAGCCACACAGCAAAAAAGGGAGCAGGGAGAAAAATCAGAGCGACCAGCCCCCAGCCAGTATGTCTGCTACTGCTACTACCCAACGAGCCTCCTGTTGCCTCCTCCTCCTACTCCACTTTCTGTTTTCTGTCACCGCCAGTTCTGTGAGAAGGTCTGGTAGACGTTCTTCTCTACCTCTGGCATGACGTTCTTTGTTTTGGTTTCACTTTGTCATCTCTTTTCCTTCTCCCAGGTTTCACCTATTTAGACTAATTGTCTCCCTTTATATACCCTCCCATACTGCCTCACTTTGCGGTTTATACTGCTTCCTGGATGAGGTGTTCACTGCTGGAGGCTGCTGCTGCTGTTTCCTCAGATAAGTCTTTTTCCTTTATTTGTGTTTCCTTGCTGACTTGATTCTAGGTGACCCTGACTCCGTCCGTATTAAGTGCAGGGAGCCGGTGGTCGTGTCCCCTCACTATCATAGGGTTTTCAGGTGTCACACAGTATTAGGTACGTGGGCATGCAATCGTCTACCATAGAGACCCTTGCATGGGCAAAGCAGTCAGGGAGAGCTCTAGGGGTTTTATAGGGCTCACCCATATGCTCCTTAGTTTGGGATCAAGCCAGTCGGATGTTTATTTATAAATTCCGGCTTTCTGCAACATCATCCGTGACATTATAAACCGCCATAACCGTCTTAAGCATGGATCCGGTTTCAGCCTTGATTGACCGCATACAAGGTCTTTCGCTGGAGGTAGCAGATCTCCGTAAAACTGTGTCTCAGTTTCAGGTGACCGGTTCTGCTAGCGTTCATGGAGCTTGTTCCGAGCCTAAGATCTCGCTTCCAGATACGTTCTCCGGGGGTAGTGAGAATTTTGTTCGCTTTAGAGAGGTTTGCAAACTTAATTTTCGCCTACTTCCCCATTCCTCTGGTGATGAGGAGCAGAGGGTGGGGATCATCATCTCGCTGCTCAGGGATAACGCTCAGTCTTGGGCCTTTTCGCTGCCGGTGGGGGCACGGCCCCTCCGATCGGTGGATGAATTTTTTGTAGCCCTGGGGCAGATATATGATGACCCGGATCGTATTGCTCTGGCTGAATCTAAACTGCATCTTTTATGCCAGGGTAAACAGTCCGCAGAGATATATTCTTCTGAATTTCGGAGATGGGCAGCTGATACTGTTTGGAATGATGCTGCACTCCGAAGTCAATTTTGCCATGGTCTTTCGGAAAGATTGAAAGATGCATTTGCTTTTAATGAGAGACCAGCCTCGTTAGAGTCTGCCATGTCTCTAGCTGTTCGTATTGACAGGCGTCTTAGAGAGAGAGAGGAGACTACTCCTTCCTGTCATATTCAGCCCAAGGACAGTGGGGCTGTCTCATTCAGTGCGCAGGGGTCTCCGTCTCTCTCAATCCCCTCTGAGGAAGAGGCCATGCAGCTGGGTTTGCTTGCTTCTGATAGTAGAGGATTCAGCTCTCAGAGGAGGGTTTATTTCTGTTGTGGGGGTATAAATCATTTGGCTAATGTTTGCCCCTCTAGGAGATTCATGGAGCTTTCTGAGGGTAATAAAAGAAAAACAAAAAGAAAAAAACTCTCTAAAAACTTTCCATTTGCTACTATTGGCAAGGTTGATGCAGAAATTAAAGGTTTGCCGTTTACTTGTAGCTCCCATTTTCTCCTACCTGCCAGGGTGGCGCTAGATAGCAAGAACATTGTGAGATTTTTGTAGATAGTGGAGCAGCTGTCAATCTCATTGATAATCAATTTGCAATAACGCATGGTTTCCAGGTATGCACTTTGGAAAAGGATATACCTGTTTTTGCTATCGATTCCACTCCACTTTCTCAAAGATCGTTAAAGGGCATAGTTCACAATATCCGTTTGACTGTGGGTGATGCTCATGTTGATGATATGTCGTGTTTCGTCCTAAGTGGATTACCTACTCCTCTAATGTTGGGGCTACCCTGGCTCACTAAACATAACCCCACCATTGATTGGCAAGCAAGGCAAATAAATGGTTGGAGTGAGTTTTGCAGAGAGAATTGCCTCACGGCGTCTCTTTCAGAGGTTTCTACCAAGACTGTACCATCTTTTCTCTCAGAATTTTCAGATGTGTTTTCCGAGAGTGGTGTCCAGGAGTTGCCCCCTCACCGGGAGTATGACTTGCCCTATTAATCTTATCCCAGGCGCCAAGCTGTCAAAATCACGTTTATACAATCTCTCCCAACCTGAAAGAGTCGCTATGCGTACTTATATCTCTGAAAGCCTGAGAAAGGGACACATCCGACCCTCGAAGTCACCTGTTGCCGCAGTTTTTTTTTTGTTAAGAAAAAAGATGGTTCTTTAAGACCTTGTCTGGATTTCAGGAAGCTGAACCGTATCACAATTCGTGACCCATATCCGCTTCTTCTGATCCCGGACCTGTTTAACCAGATTGTTGGGGCTAAAGTTTTTTCTAAGTTGGATTTAGGAGGGGCATACAACCTAGTCAGGGAAGGGGGCGAATGGAAGACGGCCTTCAATACCCCTGAGGGTCATTTCGAGAATTTGGTTATGCCCTTTGGTTTGATGAATGCTCCGGCCGTCTTCCAACATTTTGTGAACAGCATTTTTTATCATTTAATGGGGAAGTTTGTACTTGTGTATCTAGATGACATTTTGATTTTTTCTCCTGATTTCAAGACTCATCGAGACCACCTACGTCAGGTCTTGCTAATTCTGTGGGAGAATAAATTGTACGCTAAACTGGAAAAATGTGTGTTTGCAGTTCCGGAGATTCAATTTGTTGGTTTTCTTCTCTCCGCTTCTGGTTTTCGCATGGACCCTGAGAAGGTCTGCGCTGTGCTTGAATGGGAACTTCCTGAGAATCAGAAGGCGCTGATGCGGTTTTTGGGTTTTGCCAATTATTACAGAAAGTTCATTTTGAATTATTCCTCTGTTGTTAAGCCACTGACTGATATGACTAAAAAGGGGGTAGATTTTTCCTCGTGTTCGGTAGATGCGCTTAAAGCCTTTTCTAGTATCAAAGAGAGTTTTGCTTCCGCTCCCATTTTGGTACAACCTGATGTCTCTCTACCTTTTATTATTGAGGTGGACGCTTCTGAGGTGGGTGTGGGTGCGGGCTTATCTCAGGGTCCCTCTCCTGCCAAATGGCGACCGTGTGCCTTTTTCTCAAGGAAACTCTCCTCTGCAGAGAGAAATTACGATGTGGGAGATAGGGAGTTGTTGGCCATCAAATTAGCTTTTGAGGAATGGCGCCATTGGTTAGAGGGAGTCAAACACCCTATTACCGTGTTTACCGACCATAAGAATCTGAACCCGAGACAGGCCAGATGGTCTTTGTTCTTCTCTAGGTTTAATTTTGTTGTCACGTTCCACCCTGGGGTTAAAAATGTGAAGGCGGATGCCCTGTGACGTTGTTTTCCGGGAGGGGGGAACTTTGAAGACCCGGGTCCCATTTTGGCTGAAGGGGTGGTCGTCTCTGCTCTTTATCCTGATTTGGAGGCAGAGGTTCAGGCAGCCCAGGCAGAGGCTCCTGATCTTTGTCCTCCTGGGAGGTTGTTTGTGCCTCTCGCTTTACGACACAAGGTTTTTAAGGAGCACCACAATACGGTCCTTGCTGGGCACCCGGGGAGTAGAGCCACTGTGGATCTCATTGCTCGGAGATTCTGGTGGCCGGCTCTTCGTAAGACGGTTGAGGGTTTTGTGGCAGCCTGCGACACCTGCGCTCGTGCCAAGGTCCCTCATTCACGGCCATCGGGTTCTCTCCTCCCGTTACCCATTCCTTCCCGTCCTTGGAGGCATCTGTCCATGGACTTCATTATGGACCGTTTTAGCAAAATGGCGCATTTCATTCCCTTTCCTGGGTTACCCAATGCTAAGACGTTGGCGCAAGCGTTTGTTGATCACATTGTTAAATTGCATGGGATTCCTTCAGACATTGTTTCTGATAGGGGCACGCAATTTGTTTCCAGATTCTGGAAGGCCTTCTGTTCTTGCTTGGGGATTCGGTTGTCGTTCTCTTCTGCTTTTCACCCGCAGTCGAATGGTCAGACCGAACGCGTCAATCAGAATCTGGAGACATATCTGCGCTTTTTTGTGGCGGAGAATCAGGAGGATTGGTATTCTTTTTTGTCCCTTGCTGAGTTTGCTTTAAATATCCTCTGATAAGTCACCATTTTTTGGTGCATATGGCTTTCATCCGCAGTTTGGGACATTCTCTGGAGAGGGGTCTTCTGGTTTACCTGATGAGGAGAGATTTTCCTCGTCTTTGTCATTTATTTGGCAAAAGATGCAGGGTAATCTGAAGAGGATGAGTGAGAGATATAAGCATGTGGCGGATAAGAGACGTGTGCCTGGTCCGGACCTGAATGTGGGTGATCTGGTGTGGTTGTCTACAAAGAATATCAAACTGAAGGTTCCCTCCTGGAAGTTGGGTCCTAAGTTTATTGGGCCTTACAAGATCTTGTCCGTCATCAATCCCGTTGCTTTCCATCTTGATCTTCCTCAGACTTGGAAGATCCATAATGTTTTTCACAGGTCCTTATTAAAACCTTATGTCCAACCCACTGTACCCTCCTCTTTGCCTCCTCCTCCGATTGTTGTTGATGGTAATCTTGAATTTCAGGTCTCTAGGATTGTGGATTCTCGCATTATCCGTGGTTCTCTCCAGTACATCATTCATTGGGAGGGTTATGGTCCTGAGGAGAGGATGTGGGTCCCAGTGGCGGACATTAAGGCCACTCATCTCATCAAGGCTTTCCATAGGTCTCATCCTGAGAAGGTGGGCTCTGAGTGTCCAGAGTCCACCCGTAGAGGGAGGGGTACTGTCACCGCCAGTTCTGTGAGAAGGTCTGGCAGACGTTCTTCTCTACCTCTTGCATGGCGTTCTTTGTTTTGGTTTCACTTTGTCATCGCCTTTCCTTCTCCCAGGTGTCACCTATTTAGACTAATTGTGTCCCTTTATATTCCCTCCCATACTGCCTCACTTTGCGGTTTATACTGCTTCCTGGATGAGGTGTTCACTGCTGGAGGCTGCTGCTGCTGTTTCCTCAGATAAGTCTTTTTCCTTTATTTATGTTTCCTTCCTGGCTTGATTCTAGGTGACCCTGACTCCGTCCGTATTAAGTGTAGGGAGCCAGTGGTCGTGTCCTCTTACTATTATAGGGTTTTCAGGTGTCACACAGTATTAGGTACGTGGGCATGCAATCGTCTACCATAGAGACCCTTGTATGGGCATAGCAGTCAGGGAGAGCTCTAGGGGTTTTATAGGGCTCACCCATATGCTCCTTAGTTTGGGATCAAGCCAGTCAGATGTTTATTTATAAATTCCAGCTTTCTGCAACATCATCCATGACAGTTCCTCCTCATCAAGTCAGTGCAACACTTGCACCACCAACTTCAGCACAGTCAGGGGGAAACGACATAAGGCTTTGCTGAAACTCATATGTTTGGGGGGAAAAAACCCACACTGGGAGCTGTGGGCAGGGCCGGTTTTAGACAAAATGTGGCCCTGGGCAAAATCAAAAGTGGGGCCCCGAATCTTATAATAATGTACTAACAACACAGTTACATTCTTTCGATTCCAGCCCTCCCTCACAGATTTACACCCACCTCACACAAATCTGTACCCTCATGGCCCCAGAATATGCCACATGCCCCCTCCTCTCACAGCAATGAGTTCCCCTCACTCACAGGATCTGAGAGTGTTGAAAACCAGAAGCGCGGGTTTCCTCTTCAGGCATGCTTTCCCCCAGCGGAGATTGGGGAAAGCACCCTGTTTTAAAAATGAGCCGCAGCCTGTACTAGGCTTCCAGGCTCATTGTTAGTATATCCCAGTTCAGGCCACTAGATGGCAGCATTGAACTGTGATATAGTGATTTCTATACAAAATAATAGAGCAATTTCCGTTATTCTGTATAAGTTGCAATAGGATGATTGCAAGTTGTGGTCCACTTGGGGACCTAACAAAAAGTAATACAAAATAAGTTTATGAAAGTCAGAATATTGCGATGATAAGAAAAAAATATTTTTTTACAAAGTGAGTCCTGATGAGGCTTACTGAGCCTGGGTTTGCTGAAGTGAGTGGGCCTATAGAGGTCCTGAGCGGTGTTGCTGCTAGGGTTGCCACCTTTCCCAACAAAAAATACTTGTTAAAGTTAAAAGATTGGCCTGGATTAATACGGGTGTTACTTGATAATATTTTACGTCTTGCTCCATTTTTTTTCAATAAAATCTAACTTTTCACTGTTGGGGACACCATGAGAATCTAATTTTTATTTAGCCTCTATTTTTGAAATGCCACAACCATCTACATTAAAGGCACAAACCTTAACCACTGAGCTATAGAGCTCCATGTTAAATTACAATAGCTATATTATGGTTAAAAACCCTCATAGTAGTTTCCTACGCATCATGCATTCATGTATCGGTATATCAGAAGTATTATTTTATATATATATATATATTTATTTATTTTTTTGTAATTACATATTAATTTTGTGCCATACAATTTTGTTTTACAATTGGGAGCACCCTTTTTAGGGTTTATTAGGGATTCCGCCCCAACAGGGTCAGGCATCCGGACGGGGACGCTCCTTGCGGGGCAAGTTCCCCGTATAGATAGGTAGGGCGTACTAGCCCCTGCCCCTTACTCAGGGTTGTCTAGGGTTAACTGACCCCACCACCCTATCATTTAAAGGGGCACCAACGCCTGGTACCTCCAGTATGGTGAATTATCTACACGGGTCCGTCCTCCTTCTCAAGAACCTTTGAGAGAACCCTTGATCTACATCCACAACCGGGTGAGAACGTTCCTGTTTTCTATTTTTACCATCTTTGCCATACTGATTGTTTGTTGTTCAGTCTAGGCCCGTGGGGCTGTTATTTATGTATATGTTGCAGAGGCTCCTCCTCTAAGTGTCCACCTATTTTAGATTCGTTCACATTAAATGTTAAGTTTTACCCCTCTGTCCCCTAGGGGATCAGTACATAACTACTACAATTTTTGGGAGTAAATAGGTCCGGTCGTCAAACCCGGCCTCTTTGTGTTTTCATACAATTTTGTTTTACAATTACTAAAAAAAAATGTTAAATAAAATACTTCTGCTGTATATGAATACCTAATGCAAGAGAAACTTCTATGAGGTTTTTCAGCAATAGTTTAGCATTGAGCTAAACGGACCGATGAGTGGTTGGTGCCGCTGAGCCTCAAGCTTAGCCTGGTGGTGTGCAACAACAGGCAAAATCTTGTAGCAGCTCTGGGCCTAGCCGGTTGGACATGCATCTTGCCTGGTGGTGTAAAGGTTCCTGAAAAATTACCCAGAGCTGCTGCAGAAAGTGCGGGCCGTTTGTGCGTGCTTTCATCGTTCTCACCCTGCTTGCTAGTCTTCACTGCAGCGTTACTTCTACCTTCCAGCTCACCTCCTCATATGCGACATACCGACAAGGTGGAACTCCACCTTGCACATGCTGGAGAGACTGTGCGAGCAGCAGCAGGCGATAGTGGAGTTTCAGCTGCAGCACGCACGGGTGAGTTGCTGTGCGGAACAACACCACTTCACCAGCAGCGAGTAGGCCTCTATGCAGGATGCGTGTGCCGTGTTGCACTATTTCAAGTGCTCCACCAACATGGCCAGTGCCGATGACACCATCCTCAGCGTTAGTATCCCACTTCTATGTCTCCTTGAAAAACCGCTTCGGGCGATGTGCTGTCCACATCCGCATTTGCGAATCCACACTTCCAGATACGCACTTCCATTCCATAAAAAAATAGAACATGTCCTATTCTTGTCCGCAATTGCGGAAAAGAAAAGGCATTTTCTATGAGAGTGCTGGTGATGTGCGGTCCGCAAAATTGCGGGTGTCCGTGTTTTGCGGATCCGCAAAACACATACGGACATGTGTATGGACCCTTAGAGGATCAGGAGGATAATGAAGATCCAGGTTCACAGCAGGGTGGCACCCATATCAGCTTATGGGCATCACTGGAGCATGGCTGAGGGTATACAGAGAACACAGACAATATACCTCCCACCGAGGACAGCCTGTCGTTGCCTTGGGGCAGTCTGGCACACATGAGCGACTACATGCTGTAGTGCCTGCGCAACAACTGCCGAGTTGCCCACATTCTAACTTGTGCTGATTACTGGGTGGCCACCCTGCTGGATCCCCACTACAAGGACAGTGTGCCGCCCTTATTTCCATCACTGGAGCGTGATCGGATGATGCACGAGTACAAGCGCACGCTGGTAGATGCACTACTGATGGCGTTCCCACCTGAAAGTGGGGGCTCAGTGGAAGCTCAAGGTGGAGGAGAAGAAAGTCGCCAACACAGCCGGGGCACCGCCACCACCTCAGACGGAAGGGTTAGCATAGCAAAATGTGGAAAAGTCAGCACACCACAACATCCAGCACCATCAGCTGATACGGACCGTCTTAGCAGAAGACATCATTTCAGAAAAATAGTGGAACAGTATGTGTGCACACGTCTGCACATACTGACTGATGCGTCTGTCCCGTTTAACTTCTGGGTCTCCCAATTGGGCACATGGCCTGAGCTTGCCCTTTACACCTTGGAGCTGCTGGCCTGCCCTATGGCAAGTGTATTGTCCGAACGTGTGTTTAGCACGGCAGGGGGGTGATCACGGACAGGCGCATCCACCTGTCCACAGCCAACATGGACAAGCTAACGTTCATTAAAATGAACCAGGCATGGATCTCACAGAACTTGTCCATACCTTGGGCAGAGTAGAAGGGTATACTGGCCACACCCAGCCATTATTATACTCCAGCAGACTTTGTGCGTTTGTGCTATTTCCCAATGTTTTGGGGCTTTCATTAAACAAAAAAACTAAAAATAGGAAAATAAAAAAAATAAAATAAAAAAATTTTGGCTGCCTCCTCCGCCTGAACCACCACGTCCGCCATGTCCTCCGCTCAGACCTCCACCTCCTGGCTCAAGATTATTATGTCTTATATTGGCAGAATAAAGATGTATAGCGGCCGCACCCAGCCATCGTTATACTCTAGCGCACTTTGTAAGTTTTCTTTGCTATTTCCTAATGTTTTGGGGCCTTCACAAACTAAAAAAAATGTAAGGGAAAGAAATATAGTGTTGGCTACCTCCTCCGCCTCCAACACCTCTTCTGCCTACACCTCCACATCCGCCTCCTCCTCCACTTGGACCTCCACCTTCTGGCTCAAGATTATTATGTCTTACATAGGCAGAGTAGAGAGATATACCGGAGGCATCCAGCCATTGTTATACTCCACCGCACTTTGTGCATTCCCCTTGCTATTTCTCAACATTTTAGGGCCTCCACAACCAAAATAAATAAATAAATAAATAAGAAAAAAAATAAAAATATTTAAAAGAACTAAAATGTTGGCTACCTCTTCTGCCTCCTCCACCTACACCTCCACGTCAGCCTCGTCTGCTGCCTCCTCCACTGGGGCCTCCACCTCTTGACTCAAGATTATTGTGTCTTATATTGGCAGAGTAGAAAAGTATACCGGCCGCACGCCAAAAAGTGGCTAAAGGTCACACACAGAATGGACAAACACATTTAAAAAAAAAAACAGAAACAGTGTTGGCTTCCTCCCCCGCCTCAAGATTTTTTTTTTGTTATATTGGCAAGTATACTGGCCGCACCTCAAAAAAATAGCTATAGGTCACACAAAATTAACATTTTGTATTTTATGTTATTTTAAGTCATTTCCCTATCCACATTTGTTTGCAGGCCAATTGTACTGTTCTTACCCCCATTTTGGTTCCATTTACAACCTTCTAGACCTTTCTATGACTTACAGTGGGATGCGAAAGTTTGGGCAACCTTGTTATTCGTCATGATTTTCCTGTATAAATCGTTGGTTGTTACGATAAAAAATGTCAGTTAAATATATCATATAGGAGACACACACAGTGATATTTGAGAAGTGAAATGAAGTTTATTGGATTTACAGAAAGTGTGCTATAATTGTTTAAACAAAATTAGGCAGGTGCATAAATTTGGGCACTGTTGTCATTTTATTGATTCCAAAACCTTTAGAACTAATTATTGCAAATCAAATTGGCTTGGTAAGCTCAGTGACCCCTGACCTACATACACAGGTGAATCCAATTATGAGAAAGACTATTTAAGGGGGTCAATTGTAAGTTTCCCTCCTCTTTTAATTTTCTCTGAAGAGTAGCAACATGGGGGTCTCAAAACTACTCTCAAATGACCTGAAGACAAAGATTGTTCCCCATCATGGTTTAGGGGAAGGATACAGAAAGCTGTCTCAGAGATTTCAGCTGTCTGTTTCCACATGTAGGAACATATTGAGGAAATGGAAGACCACAGGCTCAGTTCAAGTTAAGGCTCGAAGTGGCTGACCAAGAAAAATATCGGATAGACAGAAGCGACGAATGGTGAGAACAGTCAGAGTCAACCCACAGACCAGCACCAAAGACCTACAACATCATCTTGCTGCAGATGGAGTCACTGTGCATCGTTCAACCATTCGGCGCACTTTACACAAGGAGATGCTGTATGCGAGAGTGATGCAGAGGAAGCCTTTTCTCCGCCCACAGAACAAAAAGTACCGCTTGAGGTGGGCGAAAGCACATTTGGGCAAGCCAGCTTCATTTTGGAATAAGGTGCTGTGGACTGATGAAACTAAAATTTAGTTATTTGGCCGTAACAAGGGGCGTTATGCATGGAGGAAAAAGAACACAGCATTCCAAGAAAAACACCTGCTACCTACAGTAAAATATGGTGGTGGTTCCATCATGCTGTGGGGCTGTGTGGCCAGTGCAGGGACTGGGAATCTTGTCAAAGTTGAGGGACGCATGGATTGCACTCAGTATCAGCAGATTCTGGAGACCAATGTCCAGGAATCAGTGACAAAGCTGAAGCTGCACCGGGGCTGGATCTTTCAACAAGACAACAACCCTAAACACTGCTCAAAATCCACTAAGGAATTTATGCAGAGGAACAAGTACAACGTTCTGGAATGGCCATCTCAGTCCCAAGACCTGAATATAATTGAAAATCTGTGGTGTGACTTAAAGAGAGCTGTCCATGCTCGGAAGCCATCAAACCTGAATGAACTAAAGATGTTTTGTAAAGAGGAATGGTCCAAAATACCTTCAACCAGAATCCAGACTCTCATTGGAACTTACAGGAAGCGTTTAGAGGCTGTAATTTCTGCAAAAGGAGGATCTACTAAATATTGATTTCATTTCTTTTTTGTGGTGCCCAAATTTATGCACCTGCCTAATTTTGTTTAAACAATTATAGCACACTTTCTGTAAATCCAATAAACTTCATTTCACTTCTCAAATATCACTGTGTGTGTCTCCTATATGATATATTTAACTGACATTTTTTATCGTAACAACCAACGATTTATACAGGAAAATCATGACGATTAACAAGGTTGCCCAAACTTTCGCATCCCACTGTATTTACAGCTTATTTACAAAGACTCTGAAGGGACACATTTGGGCATCACTACTTTGAGGAGGCTCATCTTGACATATCTACTGTGAAGGGGGCACATCTTGGCATATCTACTGTGAAGTGGCATGTATTTTGGCATAACTATGAGTGGGCACATACGGCCATAAACACTAAGAAGGGGGCACATGTTAGAATAACTATACTGAGGGGGTCACATCTTGGCATATCTACTGTGGAGGGGGCACATCTTGGCATATCTACTGTGGAGGGGGCACATCTTGGCATATCTACTGTGAGAATGGCACATATCTTGGCATAACCACTGTGAGGGTGTACATATCTGGGCATAACTATTCTGAGAGGCCCCATATATGGGCATAACAACTGTAAAGGGGCATATCTGGGCATAACTGCTGTGAGGGGGCATATCTGGGCATAACTGCTGTGAAGGGGGCACATATCTGGTCATAACTACTGTGAAGGAGCACATGTGAGCATTACTACTGTGAAAGGGGCACAATGTGGGCAAAACTACTATGAGGGGTACAATGTCGGAATTACTGCTGTGAAGGGGATACAAAGGGGGAATAATTACTATGTGTGGGCATTAAGGGGACTGGGTGTGTATATTTATGCTTTGGGCAGAGTTAGAGGTGTGGCTAGGTATGAAAAAAATTGCTGCCGCGGGCTATGCGCACCACACATGTTGTCCCTCTTTACAATTTTCTAAAGTTGGGACGTATGTGTTACAGTTGTTCAAACTGCCCATACATGTTTAATGAGTTCAGACAATATGAAAAATATTTCTGGGAACATTCTTTCAAAGAAAGATCTTTCGTTCACGAATAATCTTTCTTTGAATGAAAGATCTTTCATCCAACTATTGCATGAAAATATTAAACATGGCTGACTTCTTTTTAAACAATAATGGTGTAACATCTGTCTGCTAAAATGATAGCTGTTACATTTCTACAGATGAATGTACGTGAAAATTTCCATTTTGATCAACTTCAGACTAATGTATATGGCCACCTTAAGAGCAAGTGACTATACAATGCAATAACAGCAGCTAGTCTAATGATAGAGGAAGATTATTTAATTAATATAGAATTTTTATAGTAGCCCATACTATACAACTACTGCATAGTCTGTAATATCTTCATAACCATGTTGATTTTCGGTTTGTATTAGCAGCTGTGCATATGCAATGGGAGCCTTTCCCTGGGGGCCCTTTATAAGTCGCGCATCCCAGGTGTAGGAAATGCTGAGTGGTACAGTACAGACCAAAAGTTTGGACACACCTTCTCATTCAAAGAGTTTTCTTTATTTCCAGGGCTATGAAGGCATCAAAACTATGAATTAACACATGTGGAATTATATACATAACAAACAAGTGTGAAACAACTGAAAATATGTCATATTCTAGGTTCTTCAAAGTAGCCACCTTTTGCTTTGATTACTGCTTTGCACACTCTTGGCATTCTCTTGATGAGCCTCAAGAGGTAGTCCCCTGAAATGGTCTTCCAACAGTCTTGAAGGAGTTCCCAGAGATGCTTAGCACTTGTTGGCCCTTTTGCCTTCACTCTGCAGTCCAGCTCACCCCAAACCATCTCGATTGGGTTCAGGTCCGGTGACTGTGGAGGCCAGGTCATCTGGCGCAGCACCCCATCACTCTCCTTCATGGTCAAATAGCCCTTACTTTCAAAGTTTTCCCAATTTTTTCGGCTGACTGACTGACCTTCATTTCTTAAAGTAATAATGGCCACTCGTTTTTCTTTACTTAGGCTACTTTCACACTAGCGTTGTTTTAATCCGGCGTTCAATTCCGACACCGGAACTGCCCGCCGGATCCGGAAATACGTGTGAAAACGGATTACATTTGAATCCTGATCAGGATTTTGATCACAATGAAAAAATGCATTGGAAAAAACGGATCTGCCATTTATGGACTTTAACTTTTTTTTCACATTTTTCGGGTTTAACATGCAAAAGCCGGATCCGATTTGACTGAACACACAGCTCCAGATCCGGCGTTAATGCAAGTCAATGGGAAAAAGACCGGATCCGGCGTTCAGTCAAAGTGTTCAGGATTTTTGGCCGGAGGTAAAAATACAACATGCTACGGTTTTCTGAAAAGCCTGATCAGTCAAAAAGACTGAACTGAAGACATCCTGATGCATCCTGAAGGACGGACTCTCCGTTCAGAATGCATGGGGATAAAACTGATCAGTTCTTTTCCGGATTTGAGCCCCTAGGACGGAACTCAGCGCCGGAAAAGAAAAACGCTAGTGTGAAAGTACCCTTAGCTGCTTTTTTCTTGCCATAATACAAATTCTAACAGTCTATTCAGTAGGACTATCAGCTGTGTATCCACCTGACTTCTCCTCAACGCAACTGATGGTCCCAACCCCATTTACAGTGGGATGCGAAAGTTTGGGCAACCTTGTTAATCTTCATGATTTTCCTGTATAAATTGTTGGTTGTTACGATAAAAAATGTCAGTTAAATATATCATATAGGAGACACACACAGTGATATTTGAGAAGTGAAATGAAGTTTATTGGATTTACAGAAAGTGTGCTATAATTGTTTAAACAAAATTAGGCAGGTGCATAAATTTGGGCACTGTTGTCATTTTATTGATTCCAAAACCTTTAGAACTAATTATTGCAAATCAAATTGGCTTGGTAAGCTCAGTGACCCCTGACCTACATACACAGGTGAATCCAATTATGAGAAAGACTATTTAAGGGGGTCAATTGTAAGTTTCCCTCCTCTTTTAATTTTCTCTGAAGAGTAGCAACATGGGGGTCTCAAAACTACTCTCAAATGACCTGAAGACAAAGATTGTTCCCCATCATGGTTTAGGGGAAGGATACAGAAAGCTGTCTCAGAGATTTCAGCTGTCTGTTTCCACATGTAGGAACATATTGAGGAAATGGAAGACCACAGGCTCAGTTCAAGTTAAGGCTCGAAGTGGCTGACCAAGAAAAATATCGGATAGACAGAAGCGACGAATGGTGAGAACAGTCAGAGTCAACCCACAGACCAGCACCAAAGACCTACAACATCATCTTGCTGCAGATGGAGTCACTGTGCATCGTTCAACCATTCGGCGCACTTTACACAAGGAGATGCTGTATGCGAGAGTGATGCAGAGGAAGCCTTTTCTCTGCCCACAGCACAAAAAGTGCCGCTTGAGGTGGGCTAAAGCACATTTGGACAAGCCAGCTTAATTTTGGAATAAGGTGCTGTGGACTGATGAAACTAAAATTGAGTTATTTGGCCATAACAAGGGGCGTTATGCATGGAGGAAAAAGAACACAGCATTCCTAGAAAAACACCTGCTACCTACAGTAAAATATGGTGGTGGTTCCCTCATGCTGAGGGACTGTGTGGCCAGTGCAGGGACTGGGAATCTTTTCAAAGTTGAGGGACGCATGGATTCCACTCAGTATCAGCAGATTCTGGAGACCAATGTCCAGGAATCAGTGACAAAGCTAAAGCTGCGCTGGGTCTGGATCTTTCAACAAGACAACGACCCTAAACACTGCTCAAAATCCACTAAGGCATTTATGCAGAGGAACAAGTACAACGTTCTGGAATGGCCACCTCAGTCCCCAGACCTGAATATAATAGAAAATCTGTGGTGTGACTTAAAGAGAGCTGTCCATGCTCGGAAGCCATCAAACCTGAATGAACTAAAGATGTTTTGTAAAGAGGAATGGTCCAAAATACCTTAAACCAGAATCCAGACTCTCATTGGAACCTACAGGAAGCGTTTAGAGGCTGTAATTTCTGCAAAAGGAGGATCTACTAAATATTGATTTCATTTCTTTTTTGTGGTGCCCAAATTTTTGCACCTGCCTAATTTTGTTTAAACAATTATAGCACACTTTCTGTAAATCCAATAAACTTCATTTCACTTCTCAAATATCACTGTGTGTGTCTCCTATATGATATATTTAACTGACATTTTTTATCGTAACAACCAACGATTTATACAGGAAAATCATGAGGATTAACAAGGTTGCCCAAACTTTTGCATCCCACTGTATAAGGCAAGAAATTCCACTTATTAAACCTGACATGGCACACCTGTGAAGTGAAAACCATTTCAGGGGACTACCTCTTGAAGCTCATCAAGATAATGCCAAGAGTGTGCAAAGCAGTAATCAAGGCAAAAGGTGGCTACTTTGAAGAACCTAGAATATTACATATTTTCTGTTGTTTCACACTTGTTTGTTATGTATATAATTCCACATGTGTTAATTCATAGTTTTGATGCCTTCAATGTGAATCTACAATTTTCATAGTCATGAAAATAAAGAAAACTCTTTGAATGAGAAGGTGTGTCCAAACTTTTGGTCTGTACTGTATATTGCGGCTTAAAATGTCTAAGATTGTGTGTCACGGTGCTGCTACCTGGATACCGCTGGACCCCAGGCTTTGGCTCCAAAACAATAAATAGGGGAAATAATTGAGGGATAAAAGAATAACTGGAGTTCAGACCTTGAGATGAAGTTCAATGGCAGCTTTACTTTGCATAAACGTTCTCCAAAATGGTTTACAGGCTTTGTCTTGGTTCCAGCAGGCTTTAGCATGAAACTGCCAGGCAAACTGAAATCTGCTATATCTGCTTCTCTCTGACTCTGCTGTATTGACAGGCTGGCTGTATAACTTAGCTTCTTCTGTATGCTGCACTTCACTTTGTAGTTTGACTCTAGGTTATGCCAGGGAACTTTCCTCCTGGCTCCTGAAGCTTCAAGCTTTGGCCTCCATGGCCAGCAGAGCTTAGGGTGCTCTGGCTGGCGTGGGCACGTCCAGCAGAAACATGCCCCTGAACACCCTTCCCCTAGCTGGGGGTAAGCTAGACTGGAACTAACTGGTCTCCACCCTTCCTGCAGGAAGTAGGACTAGCCCACTCCTCTCCAGAGGGGGGTTAGAATGGAATGGAGAGCTCTTCCGTGTTTTATGCCACCTGCTGGTGAACCAGCCACATTACATGTAATGAACAGTTACATAACAAGATTATAAATGCACATAAGATGACATTAGGTTAGACCAATAAAGTCAGTAGCAGGGTGCAGGAGTGGTAACACCAATCTGGGGTGTTACACATACAGCCATATAAAAGTGAAATCGTGCTATGAAACTATAGTTGCAAAGTTACATTGTACATACGGTTGAAGAAAGACATATATTCCTCACTGTCTATAGTAGATGTTTAATTGGTGAAATACAGTCTATAGGCCTAGAAAGTATAGTTTGTAATTGGATTAAAAACTGTCTGAAGGCTCGTGCCCAGATAGTTGTGGTCAATGATTCCTATTCTGAATGGTCCCTGATAGAGATGAATAAATTTCTTAAAAATTTGATTTGGACGGTTCGCTGAATTGCCCAAAAAGATTTAATTCGATCCGAATTTATTCGTGACATATCGTGTTAAAAAACAGCTATTTCCTGACTGCTGAGAGCCTGTATAGTAGTGTAAAACACAGTGGATTGCAGAAACATGCATAGGGAGTCCGCTGTGCTAGTGAAACAATACTGTGAATCAGTATGATACGCAGATGATAGGCGTTACTGTTAGAATCACTTCACACTTCACTCACTTGGTCAGTTACAGGGCCAAAACTGACCAAATAACTCAATGTTAGCGTCAGGTATAAAGAACCATGCAGTGGCCAGTGATTCTACTATACAATGAAAGAGCGCACTCCATTTACATCGTCTTCAGCTGATTCCACATAGATTTCTACAGAACTTGTCCTGTTACATGCTGAGACAAGTAGTGTCCCCCTGACAGAGTGGAGAGGGTGTCAGGAGTAAGTTTGTGTTGATGTCACTGTTTATTTTGACCTTCTCATCCGTCATAAGAACAACCCCCAAAAACGGATCCTATCTTTTGAGCATCCCCCTTCACATGGTCAGCATTTGCTCAGTAATCCATCAGTATTGCTAAGGCCAAAAAAACAAAACAGGAGTGGATCCAAAACAAAGATGACACGTGAATGGAATATTTGCATATCTTCTGTGTTTTGTTTCCACTTCTGCTTTTCGCTTCCAAATTATGATCCAATCCAAATGCAAAATAGGGATCATGTTATACAGGCCTTATGACTGCTCTAAAGAAGGATATGTTGTGTTTCTCATTTTTCTGTCCTTCTGACAGATCAGAAGAGTAAAATAAATGGTGATGTCAACAAAGCCAAACAGGGACAATAGCGGCCCAGTGACAAAGTGGTGAGGTGGCAACAACATGAGAAGTCAACACGTGGCACAGTGACAGAGTAGTGAGGTAGCAACAGCATGAGGAGTCAACACAGTGGCCAAGTCACAGAGTGGTGAGGTGGGGGGCAAAAGCAGTGGCAGCACACGATGGTGGGTGGCAGTAGGAGCATATTGTAGCTGGTATTTGGCATCACATGAGGAATGGAAGTACTTTTATGTATGAAATAAACACACCCTAAAACTGGTTGTATCAGATTGCATTTTCACCCCAAAAGCAAGGATAAATGGGTGTACTTTTTATATACAAAAAAAAGTATGTGAACCCTTTGGAATGATATGGATTTCTACACAAATTGGTCATAAAATGTGATCTGATCTTCATCTAAGTCACAACAATAGACAATCACAATCTGTTTAAACTAATAACACACAAAGAATTAAATGCTACCATGTTTTTATTGAACACACCATGTAAACATTCACAGTGCAGGCGGAAAAAGTATATGAACCCTTGGATTTAATAACTGGTTGAACCTCCTTTGGCAGCAATAACTTCAACCAAACGTTACCTGTAGTTGCAGGTCAGACGTGCACAACCGTCAGGAGTAATTCTTGACCATTCCTCTTTACCGAACTGTTTCAGTTCAGCAATATTCTTGGGATGTCTGGTGTGAATCGCTTTCTTGAGGTCATGTCACAGCCTCTCAATCGAATTGAGGTCAGGACTCTGGCTGGGCCACTCCAGAAGGTGTATTTTCTTCTGTTTAAGCCACTCTGTTGTTGATTTACTTCTATGCTTTGGGTCGTTTTCCTGTTGCAACACCCATTTTCTGTTGAGCTTCAGCTGGTGGACAGATGGCCTTAAGTTCTCCTGAAAAATGTCTTGATAAACTTGGGAATTCATTTTTCCTTCGATGATAGCAATCCGTCCAGGCCCTGACGCAGCAAAGCAGCCTCAAACCATGATGCCCCCACCACCATACTTCACAGTTGGGATGAGGTTTTGATGTTGGTGTGCTGTGCCTCTTTTTCTCCACACATAGTGTTGTGTGTTTCTTCCAAACAACTCAATTTTGGCTTCATCTGTCCACAGAATATTTTGCCAGTACTGCTGTGGAACATCCAGGTGCTCTTTTGCAAACTGTAAATGTGCAGCAATGTTTTTTTTGGACAGCAGTGGCTTCCTCTGTGGTATCCTCCCATGAAATCCATTCTTGTTTAGTATTTTACGTATCGTAGATTCGCTAACAGGATATGCCAAAGACTTTTGTAAGTCTTTAGCTGACACTCTAGGATTCTTCTTCACCTCATTGAGCAGTCTGCGCAGTGCTCTTGCAGTCATCTTTACAGGACGGCCACTCTTAGGGAGAGTAGCAGCAGTGCTGAACTTTCTTTATTTATAGACAATTTGTCTTACCGTGGACTGATGAACAGAAAGGCTTTTGAAGATACTTTTATAACCCTTTCCAGCTTTATGCAAGTCAACAATTCTTAATCGTAGGTCTTCTGAGAGCTCTTTTGTGCGAGGCATCATTCACATCAGGCAATGCTTCTTGTGAAAAGCAAACCCAGAACTGGTGCGTGTTTTTTATAGGACAGGGCAGTAACCAACACCTCCAATCTCATATCATTGATTGGTCTCCAGTTGGCTGACACCTCACTCCAATTAGATCTTGGAGATGTCATTAGTCTAGGGGGTTCACATACTTTTTCCGCCTGCACTGTGAATGTTTACATGGTGTGTTCAATAAAAACATGGTAACATTTAATTCTTTGTGTGTTATTAGTTAAAGCAGACTGTGATTGTCGAGTATTGTGACTTAGATGAATATCAGATCACATTTTATGACCAATTTGTGCAGAAATCCATATCATTCCAAAGGGTTCACATACTTTTCACATACTATCCCAGAGACAATGCTGAGGTCTCCACCGAGGAACCCATGCAGGTTGGCATGACCCGAGGGAATCTTCGCTGCAGATGTGAGAATGCTTTTACTGTGAAGATCCTGACCATTGGATCAACCAGTGTCCTAAGAAGGTCCTCTCTGTCAAGTCTCCTAAGGCAAGGCAACCTAAAGACTAGGTACACCCTGATTTTTCTAAATGTAAGCTTTTGGTACCCATTACGATTTCTCTGGGGGTAGATAAATGGCTGGGTAAGGCCTTTATTGATTCTGGCTCAGCGGCCAGCTTTATTGACATTGAGTACGCTGTAAGATTGGGTATTCCAATGTTTGCTTTACAACTCCTATCCATGTCATGGCTATTGATGCTACTCCTCTCATTGTTGGTACGGTGAGCTCATGTACCTCAGAGATTTCTCTAACCGTGGGTGTGTGCCACTCAGAGAGATGTTCCCTTTTAGTCCTGGAAAACCTACCGGTTGAGGTGGTACAAGGGTTGCCTTGGCTCCGACTACATAACCCCACTATAGATTGGTCCAAGGGGGAGTTGGTGAGATGGGGGCCTAAGTGTGACTCGTGCTTGTCCGTGGTACAGGCTGGGGTCTCAGTAAAGTCTGATACTTTACCCACTGTTGTTAGGGAATATTCTGATGCATTCTCTTCACCAACCCCAGAGGTTCTACCCCCCCATAGACCTTATGATTGTACTATAGAGCTAGTAGAGGGGGCCAAGTTTCCTAAGGGGCGAATTTATAATTTTTCTAAGCCCTAACGCAAGGCCATGGAAGATTATATTAAGGAGAGCCTTGGTAAAGGGCATATTAGACCTTCTGTCTCTCCTATGGGGGCGGGGTTTTTCTTCGTTAAGAAAAAAGATGGTGGTCTTAGGCCATGTATCGATTACCGGAGATTAAATAAAATCACTGTCCAGAATAGATACTCCCTCCCATTGATTCCGGATTTATTTAACCAGGTTCTGGGGGCAACCTGGTTTTCCAAGATTGACCTAAAAGGGGCATACAATCTAATCCGAACCAAGGAGGGAGACGAATGGAAGACGGCGTTCAATACTCCGGCAGGACACTTTGAATATCAGGTGATGCCTTTTGGACTCAGCAATGCCCCAGCTGTGTTCCAAAACTTTATGAATGGGATTCTTAGGGAGTTCTTAGGTAAATTTGTTATTGTCTATCTTGACGACATTTCGATATTCTCTCCTGACTTTGAATCCCATGTGTCTCATGTTAAACAAGTATTAGAGGTGTTGAGGGAGAATCAGCTATCCGCTAAGCAAGAGAAATGTGTCTTTGGTGTACAGGAGATTCTGTTTCTAGGGCATGTTCTGACTCCTCACGCCTTCAAGATGGATCCTGGTAAGGTACTAGCAATTAAGGAATGGGTAAGACCTTCATCCTTAAAGGCCTTACAACGGTTCTTAGGTTTCGCCAATTACTATCGTAAATTTATTATGAATTTTTCTGTAATTGCTAAACCGTTGACCGCCATTACTAAGAAAGGGGCAGATTTGGAGAATTGGTCTACTGAGGCCATTTCTTCATTTGAAAAATAAAAAAAGGCATTCAGTAGCGCTCCCATTCTGATCCAGCCTGACCAGGAGAGACCTTTTATTGTGGAGGTGGATGCATCCGAGGACGGCGCAGGAGCAGTCCTTTCACAAGGTCCTGCTAGCCTCACTAACCTGAGACCGTGTGCCTTCTTCTCCAGGAAATTCTCTCCCACGGAGAGAAACTACGACATAGGGAATAGGGAGCTGCTGGCCATTAAATGGGCTTTTGAGGAGTGGAGGCATTTTCTGGAGGGGCAAGACATTGTGTAACTGTTGTCACTGACCATAAAAACCTTATGTTTCTCGAGTCTGCTAAAAGGTTGAATCCCCGTCAAGCCAGATGGGCTCAGTTTTTTACTCGTTTTGATTTTTTCATTACGTTCAGGCCGGGAAGTAAAAATGTGAAGGCGGATGCATTATCTTGGAGCTTCCATGCTTTTCAACCTACTGAGGTACCACCTGAATCCATCCTACCAGCAAAAGTATTCATAGCAGCTCTAACCCAGGATATCTCGGCTCACATTAGGTCTGAACAACATCTGGCACCGGTATCCACCCCAACAGATAAGTTGTTTGTTCCCGTACAATTTTGTCTCCAGCTGTTGGGTGAGTGTCACGATTCTGCCTTTTGTGGACATCCGTGTGTTGAGGGCACTAAGGATCTGGTTTCTAGATCTTATTGGTGGCCCACTCTAACTAGGGATGTCAAGTCCTACGTGTCAGCCTGTGAGGTTTGTGCCAGGTCCAAGACACCTAGGACTCGCCCAGCTGGTAAGCTACGACCGCTACCCATTCCCAGTAGACCCTGGTCCCATATCTCGATGGACTTTATAACTGACCTACTGCCGGCGGAGGGTAAGACTGTGGTTTGGGTAGTGGTCGATAGGTTTAGCAGGATGGTCCATTTCATTGCCCTGTCTAAACTCCCGAATGCCAAAACCCTGGCGTCTATTTTTGTGAAAGAAATTGTTCGATTGCATGGTATCCCGGAAAATATTATTTCTGACAGGGGTGTGCAGTTTGTGTCCGAATTCTGGAGGGCCTTCTGTCAAAAATGTCAAATTTCATTGTCTTTTTCCTCTGCCTACCACCCTAAAAGTAATGGGCAGACTGAATACAGGTTGTATGTTGCTGATGACCAGCAATTATGGGTTAAATTTCTTCCATTGGCTGAATTTGCTTTGAATAACCGTGTCAATTCTTCTGCTGAGGTTTCACCTTTCTTTTGTAACCATGGTTTCCATCCCCATTTTCATTCTGGGTCATCCGTCTTCTCCTCTAACCCTGAGGCGGATAGGCTCTCCTCTGAACTGTGCACAGTTTGGGCCCGGGTTCAATCGAACTTAGAAAAGGCTCAAAGTTCTCAGAAACTCAAGGCCGATAGGAGACGTTCAAGGGGGGTGAATTTTCAGGTTGGGGATAAGGTATGGTTGTCCTCCAAGAATCTCTCTCTTAAGGTAGATTCTAAAAAGTTTGCTCCTCGTTTTATTGGACCATATACGATCATGGAGGTGATTAACCCGGTATAATTTAGGTTGGAGCTGCCCGAGTCATTCCACATTCATAATGTGTTCCATAGATCTCTACTTAAAAAATATTTTGAACTGGTAGTACCATCGAAAGTCTCGCCTACCGGTTCTTGTTAATGATGCTGTCGAGTATTTGGTGTCTAAAATAGTGGATGTCAGGAAGGTGCGTAATTCCTTGCAGTACCTGATTCACTGGAAGGGGTATGGACCTGAAGAGAGATCTTGGGTACCTGCCAGGGAGGTTCATGTTCCTAGACTTGTTTGAAAATTTCATTTAGTACACCCTGAAAGGCCATCGCCGGTGGCCCCTTGTAAAAGGAGGGGTACTGTAACGGGGTGCCGAAGGTGCACTCGGTCTTCCATCAGCCTCAGACCTGCTGCTTAGCTTCGGGAGCGAGGATCTGTGTTTGACCTCGTTCCCAGGGCGGCTTTGCTAGCTGGGAGGCTCCCTGCTCCTAGGTCAGCCTTGAGCGCCGAGATGATCACTGGTCGGTCTGTCGGTCATGTGACGCTGGCCTCTTCACATGACCCTCACTCCCCACTATAAATACAAGCAGCCTGCAAGCCACAGGTTGCCTGTTAATTTAGGTTCCTGGCGTTTGTTGGATACCTGTATACTTACCTGATCCTGTTCCCTGACGATCCATAGCCTGCTCCTCCTGTCCTGTACTGCGCATCCCTCCTGGTATTTTGACCTCGGCTTCCACCTGACTATTCTTTGCGGACTCCTTTGGTACTTCTCGACTTTCCTTTTATTTATCCCTCTGTACTGCGTTGTCCTCTTGGTTTTGACCCGGTCCGTTCACTATCTGTTATTTGTCTTGTCTGTCCTTCCCGCACGTATCCTAAGTTAGGGTCTGCCGTCCAGTTGTCCCCTGTCATCAGGACTCGTGAGGCAAGTAGGCAGGGCCAGGGGTGAGGGTGGAGCACAGTAGTCACTATCCTCCCCCCTGTGTGTGTGTGTAGGTGACCGTTACACCTACATTTGGGGCCTTTGCTGCATTTGTGACAGTCAAATACAAGCTTTAAATACTGCAGTTATATTCTGGGTTTAAAAAAAACACCCATTTTGTACAAGACCCTACATTTGGGGCCTTTGTTGCATTTCTAAAAGTCCAATACAAGCGTTAGATACAGCTGTTATATTCTGGTTTTAAAAAAACACCCATTTTGTGCAAGACACTACATTTGCGGCCTTTGCTGCATTTCTGACAGTCCAATACAACCAGTCAATACTGCTGTTACATTGTTGGTTGACAAATTAAAAAATCTTGTGACCGTGAAGTAATTGTATAAAATTTGCCTGTCACACTGTTGTGTGACCTCAAGAAATGTATCCTCTTTATGACACTGGCACTGCCTTACTCTCAGTGAACTTAATTGTTGACTAATGGCGGTTACATTGTCGCCTGACATAAACCATCTGTTAGTTTGGTGGGTGAACGCAAAGAATGAGGAGAGCGTCAAATAAGGGACGTGGCCCTGGCCATGGTGCTGCTGGTGGAGCTCCTGTTGCAGGGAGAGGACGTGGTCGATCTGTGCCAGCTACACGCACAAATGAAACACCTTCCTCAGGTAGATGTAGGTGACAGAACCTTCAGCGTTATTTGGTAGGGCTGAATGCGGCTCTACGAATGGTGAGGCCAGAACAAGTACAGACGATAGTAGATTGGGTGGCTGACAGCACCTCCAGTTCCTTCACATTGTCTCCCACCCAGTCTCCTGCTGAAAGATCAGAGTTGACACCTGCAGCCCATGTCCATCAGTCCCAAGTCATGCAGCAGTCTCTTCTGCTTTTTGATAACTCTGCTAGCAGGGTTTCCCAGGGCCATAAACATAGCCCTGCCCCAGAAGTGGAAGAGATGCCCAACCACTTATGTTTCAGGATGAGTACATGGGAGGACCACCGCAGCACGTCTCGGATGATGATGAAACACAGGTGCCAACTGCTGTGGCTTTCTGCAGTGTGCAGACCGACACGGAGGGCAGGGGTGAAGACTGGGTGGAAGATGATGTGGAGTACGATAAGGTCCTCGACCCCACATGGAATCAAGGTCATGCGAGTGACTGTCTAGTTTGGAGGAAGAGGCAGTGGCCTCACAGAGCCACCAGCACAACAGGAGAGGGAGCAGGGTGCAAAAGCGTCTGTTACATTCTTAAGTGACATTTTACAATTTTTGCCGTGAATAAACCCCTGCTCTGCATAGTTGAGAGGGACCGAAATTTTCAAGAATCGTCTGTTCCATTGGTGGGTGACATTAACCCATTTTTCCGATGAAAAACCCCTGCTCTGCATAGGTGACAAGGACTTAAATTTATAAAATTCGTCTTTAATTGACACGCGCACCCTCCTTTAATTCGATCCTTCCGCTTTAATAACTTGTCCTACATTACCGCTCGATCACATTTCAGCCATTGACCTCCCTTGGATGTGGTATCCCTTTCTCATGCTACCTCTCCGGCATGGAACCCTAATTCCCCGCTACCCATGATCACCATGGTAGGCGCATAAAAGAACATCGAAAGTTCTTATTGATAGAGTTGATAGAAAAGACATCCAATTGGATAGTGGACGTCACGGGGATGTGCGATCAGGCAGAAGTTATCTAGAGTCAACAAAGCAGCAGCAGGGCCTCTCCTGTCTAATGTTTCCAAATCCAAAATAACCCAGTGAAATTCCCTGTAATTTTTTATTAATCATTCCAATAACAGGGCATCTTAAGAGTCCTGTATTGTTATTTATCGCCACTACCTCCCCCGAGTCGGGAGTGGGTAATTGCCGCTTGCCCCTTCCTTTACTTTGATGCTTCTGCTTCAATAATTTGTCCCACATTTCCGCTCGATCACATTTCCTCCATTGACCTCCCTTAGATGTGGTATCCCTTTTCTCAGGCTTCCTCTCTGGCCTGGAACCCTGATTCCCCGCTACCCATGATCACCATGGTAGGCGCATAAAAGACCATTGAAAGTTGATAGAGAAGATATCCAATTGGGTCGTGGACATCATGGGGACGTGCGACATGGTGGAGCAGTATGTGTGCACACGCCTACACGTACTGACTGATGGGTCTGCCCCCTTCAACTTCTGGGTCTTCAAATTGGGCACACAGCCTGAGCTTGCCCTTTACGCCTTGGAGGTTCTGGCCTGCCCTGCAGTCAGTGTATTGTCTGTATTATTTGTTTAGCACGGCAGGAGGGGGTTATCACAGACAAGCGCCGCCGCCTGTCCACAGCCAATGTGGACAAGCTTACGTTCATTAAAATGAACCAGGCAGCGATCCCACAGGACTTGTCCTTACCTTGTGCAGAATAGACATGTATACTGGCCTTACCCAGCCATTGTTGTAGTCCAGCGCACTTTCTCTTTGTTTTATTTTTTATATTTCCAAATGTTTTGGGGTATGCCAAAATTTGAACAAAAAAAATAAAAAAAAATAAAAAATAAAACTGTGTTGGCTACCTCGTCCTCCACTGCCGCTTCCACCTAAACTGCCACATCCACCGCCTCCTCAACCTCCTACACCATATGTACCTCCTCCTCCTAGATCAAGATTATAGTTTTTTTTAAAATGTATTTTATGTTATTTGAAGTCATTTCCCTTTCCACATTTGTTTGCAGAGCACTTGCCATGCTCTTAAACACATTTTGCTGCTATTTGCAGCCCTCTAGCCCTTTCCATGACTTTTTTAGAGCCATTTTAGTGCTCCAAAGTTCGGGTCCCCATTGACTTCAATGGGGTTCGGGTTCGGGGTCAAGTTCGAGTCCCGAACTCAAACTTTTTTGTGATGCTTGGCCGAACCCGTCGAACCCGAATATCCAGGTAGTCCGCTCAACTCTATTCTTTAGCACCAAATGCACATCATCAGGTGGTCGAGACAGCAAGGAGTCGGAGTCATAGGCCTCTTTTATATTTCAAAGCAATTTCCCTTTCCACATTTGTTTGCAGAGCACTTGCCATGCTCTTAAACACATTTTGCTGCTATTTGCAGCCCTCTAGCCCTTTCCATGACTTTTTTAGAGCCATTTTAGTGCTCCAAAGTTCGGGTCCCCATTGACTTCAATGGGGTTCGGGTTCGGGGTCAAGTTCGAGTCCCGAACTCAAACTTTTTTGTGATGCTTGGCCGAACCCGTCGAACCCGAATATCCAGGTAGTCCGCTCAACTCTATTCTTTAGCACCAAATGCACATCATCAGGTGGTCGAGACAGCAAGGAGTCGGAGTCATAGGCCTCTTTTATCTTTTAAAGCAAGTCCTTATTATGGATTACTCCCACAAAATTAGACTTAAGAACAATGGTCTTGGGCGGAATCGTAGAAGTGGAATCATTGGAAAAGATTCTAGACAGAGCATCTGCCTTGCCGTTACAGGAACCGGGCCTGTACAAGATTGCGAAGTTGAATTGACTGAGGAAGAGACTCCAACGAGCTTGGCGAGGCGATAGACATTTGGCAGATCTAACGAATTCCAAATTACGGTGATCAGTCAGAACTATTATTTGCTGTGAGGTTCCTTGAAGATGATGTCTCCATTCCTTAAAAGCTGCAATGATAGCTAACAGTTCTTTATTCCCCATATCATAATTCTTCTCAGCAGGGGATAAACATTGGTAGAAAAAAGCACACGGATGCAATAATCCCTTCTCTCCAGTTCTCTGAGACAGAATAGCCCCTAAAGCATAGTCTGAAGCATCTACTTCCACAATGAAGGCGAGTTCTGGGTCGGGATGAACTAATACAGGAGCTGTAGTGAACTTGGACTTTAGGAGACAAAAGGATTCCTGTGCTTGGGGAGACCAGACAAAAGCAATTTTTAATGAAGCGTCTATAAAAATTGGCAACACCTATGAAACGTTGAACATCTTTTATGCTACTTGGGGTAGGCCACTCTACTATTGCTTTAATTTTGTAGTCAATGTGTGGGCCATGAGGTGAAATTATATAGCCAAGGAATTGGATCTCAGTCTGGTGAAATTCACATTTTTCAATCTTAATGTAAAGTTGATTCTTCCTCAGACGTTCCAAAATAAGTCTCACATGTCTTTGACGTTCTTCCATAGATTCAGAGAAGATCAAGATATCATCCAAATAGATGACTACGAACTGGTCCAGAAGATCTCTGAAGATATAATTGACGAGATGTTGAAAAGTGGCCGGGGCATTGCAAAGACCAAAAGGCATAACAAGATATTCAAGATGTCCGTATCGTGATCTAAAAGCTGTCTTCCATTAGTCTCCAGATCTGATATGAATCAGGTTATAGGCGCCTCACAGGTCTTAATTGTTAAAGAATTTTGCATGTCGCACTCTCTCCTAAAGCTCAAGGATCAATGATAAAGTATAACGATTTTTGATTGTAATTTTGTTAAGTTCTCGGCAGTCAATGCAAGGTCTTAGAGAACCGTCCTTCTTCTTAACAAAGAATATGGGAGCCCTGGCCGGTGAGGAAGATGGGTGGATAAACCCCTTAGCCCGATTTTCTTCTATGTACAGTCGTGGCCAAAAGTTTTGAGAATGACACAAATATTAGTTTTCACAAAGTTTGCTGCTAAACTGCTTTTAGATCTTTGTTTCGGTTGTTTCTGTGATGTAGTGAAATATAATTACACACACTTCATACGTTTCAAAGGCTTTTATCGACAATTACATGACATTTATGCAAAGAGTCAGTATTTGCAGTGTTGGCCCTTCTTTTTCAGGACCTCTGCAATTCGACTGGGCATGCTCTCAATCAACTTCTGGGCCAATTCCTGACTGATAGCAACCCATTCTTTCATAATCACTTCTTGGAGTTTGTCAGAATTAGTGGGTTTTTGTTTGTCCACCCGCCTCTTGAGGATTGACCACAAGTTCTCAATGGGATTAAGATCTGGGGAGTTTCCAGGCCATGGACCCAAAATGTCTTATGGCACGGTGCTCCATCGTGCTGGAAAATGCATTGTTCTTCACCAAACTGTTGTTGGATTGTTGGAAGAAGTTGCTGTTGGAGGGTGTTTTGGTACCATTCTTCATTCATGGCTGTGTTTTTGGGCAAAATTGTGAGTGAGCCCACTCCCTTGGATGAGAAGCAACCCCACACATGAATGGTCTCAGGATGCTTTACTGTTGGCATGACACAGGACTGATGGTAGCGCTCACCTTTTCTTCTCCGGACAAGCCTTTTTCCAGATGCCCCAAACAATCGGAAAGAGGCTTTATCGGAGAATATGACTTTGCCCCAGTCCTCAGCAGTCCATTCACCAAACTTTCTGCAGAAGATCAATCTGTCCCTGTCACGACTGTGACTGATCCAGACAGGTCTGGGAGGAGAAGGTCGCAGCGACTTGCTACTCGCGATAGCTTGTGAGTTTGCTCCGTGGTTCAGGGTATGTCATCTGGGTTTTGCCTTGTGAACCTTTTTGTCCTGACTGGGAGTTTGTAGGCATCCTTCTCAGGTGAGTCCTGTCTGCCACTCCCAGCTACTATATTAGTTTCAGTTTCACTTGCAGTCATTGCCAGATATAGTCCTTACTTCCAGTGCTACTCTGACCTTGGAAGGAGATCGTTTGATGGTGTTGCTGTGGAGCTCTTGTCCAGCGTGGACTGTCGTGTTTGGGATCGCCTTCTCTGCTCGTGACTGGATAAGTCTATCTCTGCTGTTGTTTGTTTGTTGCTGTCTTCCCCTGTTGTTTTCCTAGACGTGAGTGATGGTGACTAGCGCTCCCATCGGCCTTTCCCCAGTCCAGTCTTGTTAGGGCGACTGAGGGTTTAGGCATCCCGCTCGCCGCACGGGTTCACACCCCGTCTAGGGTATCAGGGCAGACAGGTGCCAGCTTAGGGTTAGTCAGGGGTGGCCATTCTATTTCCCATCTGTAGATAAGGGTCCCCCTTCCCCTCCATCTGGTGCGACACGACTGCTGCTGGGATAGCGGTCGTGACAGTATATCTGGCCTTTTAAAAAAAAAAAAAAGTGACATTTCTTTTTTTTTTTTTTTTCTGCTTGCTGTTTTGCTTTGTATTTTGTCTGTTCCACTATGGATCCGGTTTCGGTTTTGGCGAAACAATTACAGGGGTTATCCCTTGAAGTGGCAGGATTAAAAGCAACAGTGCTGCAACAGCAATCCTTGGGTTCCACCGTTGCTACGGGAAACCAAGGTACTCCTGAGCCAAAAGTGGCTTTACCTGATAGGTTCTCAGGAGGGAGAGACCAATTTGTAACCTTCAGAGAAGCTTGAAAATTGTTCTTCAGGTTACGCCCTAGATCCTCCGGCAGTGAGGAACAACGGGTGGGCATTGTATTTTCTCTCCTGCAAGGAGATCCGCAGGCTTGGGCTTTCTCCCTACCATCAGACTCTCCGGCCTTACGATCAGTGGAGGAGTTTTTTGAAGCCCTGGGTCTCGTATATGATGACCCGGACAGGGTCTCACTGGCTGAGTCTAAGCTACGTAGACTTCGGCAAGAGAACCGGTCTGCTGAACTATATTGTTCCGAATTCCGTAGGTGGGCTACTGATACGTTATGGAACGACTCGGCCCTTAGGAGTCAGTTCTGCCAGGGGTTGTCTGAAAAATTAAAAGACGCGCTGGCGGTATATGAGGTCCCTGGGTCTCTTGAGGCTGCTATGTCTCTGTCCATAAGAATCGACAGACGACTCAGGGAGAGACTATTAAATTTTACGGAGGCCTCTATAGGGCAGGGATCGGTCTGTTATGGTCCAGTCGAACCAATGCAAATAGGGGGCGCCACTAGACAGGTGAATCCTCCTAAGTTCCGCCGTAGGTCAGAGGTTTGTTTTCGTTGTGGGGGGAGGGGTCATTTTGTAAAGGTTTGTCCCTCAGAACCCAAGAGACCACAAACAAAGGAGCCGCCGGAAAACTAGAGTCCCCAGATTGTGCGAAGGAGAACAGTCTGGGCGTATTCGTTTCCTCCATACGCATGTCTCAGTTTTTGTTGTCCGCTACCGTTGAGGCGGGCAATAAAACTGAGATCTGTTCCGTCTTTTTGGACAGTGGGGCGGGGGTCAACTTGGTGGATTCACGGGTTTGCTCAGGCTCTGGGTTTTACTCCGGAACCGGTATGCAGAAATATTCCTGTTTTTGCCATCGACTCCTCCCCTCTTACTCAGAAAGAGTTAACTCAGATCATTCATAATATCCATCTGCAGGTAGGGGACCTCCATAAAGAGCATATCTCGTGTTATGTCCTGGACGGTCTTCCGGCTCCTATGGTATTGGGGCTTCCCTGGCTGGTGACTCACAATCCAGTGGTGGATTGGCAGGCCGGGGAGATTATGGAGTGGAGTGAACATTGTAAGGACAACTGCTTGAGTAGTAGGTGCTCTACACTCTCTGTAACATCTTTACCTGCCTTTCTGTCAGATTTTATGGATGTGTTCTCTGAGAAGGGTTGTCAGGGGTTACCACCTCATCGTCCATATGATTGCCCGATTAATCTATTACCTGGGGCAAAACTACCTAAAACCCGGTTATACAATCTTTCCGGCCCGGAGAGGAAGGCTATGAAAGATTATATTTCGGAGAGTTTGGCTAAGGGACACGTCAGACCCTCTTCTTCACCTGTGGCTGCAGGGTTCTTTTTCGTTAAAAAGAAAGATGGGGGCCTACGTCCTTGCCTGGATTTCCGGGAAATAAACTGGATAACTATCCGAGATCCCTATCCTCTTCCTCTCATTCCCGACCTCTTTAATCAGGTTGCTGGTGCTAAATGGTTCTCCAAAATGGATCTCAGAGGAGCCTATAACCTGGTTCGCATCAAAGAGGGGGATGAGTGGAAGACGGCTTTTAATACTCCGGAAGGGCATTATGAAAATCTGGTCATGCCATTTGGTCTTACTAATGCGCCTGCGGTATTCCAACATTTTGTCAACGATATTTTTAGTCACCTTATCGGGAGATTTGTTGTGATATATCTTGATGACATCCTGGTCTATTCCCCAGATCTGGATACTCATAGGATCCATGTGAGACAAGTGCTGCAGATATTAAGGGCCAACAAATTGTTTGCCAAGTTAGAAAAATGTGTGTTCGCCGTAAAAGAACTGCCATTTCTGGGGTATGTGTTGTCAGATTCAGGTTTCCGCATGGATCCAGAGAAAGTCCGGGCGATTATAGACTGGGATCTGCCTGAGAACCTGAAGGCATTGCAACGCTTCCTGGGGTTTGCCAATTTTTATAGAAAGTTTATAAAGAACTATTCCTTGGTGGTCAAACCACTGACGGACATGACCCGAAAGGGATCCGATTTTTCCAAATGGTCACATGCAGCCAAAACTGCCTTTGCATCTCTGAAGGAGAGATTCACCTCGGCCCCTATTCTCGTACAGCCAGATGTCTCGCTTCCTTTTATTGTAGAGGTTGACGCATCAGAGGTGGGGGTGGGAGCGGTACTATCTCAGGGCCCGTCCCCTGGTGAATGGCGTCCGTGTGCTTTCTTTTCGAAGAAATTGTCTACTGCAGAAAGGAACTATGATATTGGCAACAGGGAACTTTTGGCTATTAAGTTGGCTTTTGAGGAGTGGCGTCATTTTTTGGAGGGGGCGGTTCATCCCGTTACGGTGATTACTGATCACAAAAACTTATTATATCTGGAGTCTGCTAAACGTCTCACCCCTAGACAGGCTCGGTGGTCGTTATTTTTTACTAGGTTTAATTTTGTAATAACCTATCGCCCGGGGGCAAAAAATACTAAGGCGGATGCATTGTCTCAAAGTTTTCCTGGAGGGGGTGATGTTGAGGTACCAGAGCCCATTTTGCAAAAGGGGGTGGTGGTCTCTGCATTACACTCAGGTTTGGAGGGGAGGGTGTTGGAAGCTCAGGGGGACGCCCCAGCCTCCTGCCCCTCGGGTAAACTGTTTGTGCCAGAAAATTTACGACTGGAGATACTAAAAGAACACCATAACTCCACACTGGCAGGACACCCAGGTAGTAGGGCAACCTCTGAGTTAGTGTCTCGTCGCTTCTGGTGGCCTAAATGGCGCCAGGAGGTGTTGAATTTTGTGTCTGCATGTGCTACCTGTGCTCGTTCTAAGGTAGATCATAATCGTCCGGCAGGGCGTCTTTTACCTCTGGCCATCCCCAACAGGCCTTGGACGCACCTGTCAATGGATTTCATTACGGATCTACCAGTATCAGCGGGGAAGACTGTTATTCTTGTAGTTGTTGACAGATTCAGTAAAATGGTGCACTTTATTGCTCTTGCCGCATTGCCTAATGCTAACACACTGGCTCAGGTTTTTATTGACCACATCGTGAAGCTTCACGGGGTCCCTTCCGATATTGTTTCGGATCGTGGTACCCAATTCGTTTCTAAATTTTGGAAAGCTTTTTGTTCTCGTTTAGGGGTTCATCTGTCGTTTTCTTCATCTTTCCATCCGCAGTCCAACGGTCAGACTGAACGTACCAATCGAAACCTAGAGACATATTTGAGATGCTTTGTTTCCAAAAATCAGGAGGAATGGTCATCTTATTTACCGTTAGCCAAGTTTGCCATTAGTAATCGTCGTCAAGAATCCACTGATAAGTCACAATTTTTTGGTGCGTATGGTTTCCATCCTCAGTTTTGTACGTTTAGTGAGGGGGGGGGGGCCGTCTGGGATTCCCGAGGAGGAACGATTTGCGTCTTCACTTTCTTCAGTGTGGCAGAGTGTGCAAGAAAGTTTGAAGAGAATTGGTGGTAGATACAAACGTGGGGCTGATAGGAAGCGCTCTGAAGGTCCGGACCTTGGGGTGAATGACTTGGTGTGGTTGTCTACCAGAAATATCAAGTTGAAGGTTCCCTCGTGGAAATTAGGTCCAAGATTTATTGGTCCTTATAGGGTAATTAAGATCATTAACCCGGTAGCTTTTCGTCTGGAGCTACCTCAGACTCTAAGGATCCATAATGTCTTCCACAGATCTCTGCTTAAGAGATATGTAGAACCTCCTGAACCATTGCCACTACCGCCTCCACCAGTGGTTGTTGATGGCAGTCTTGAGTTTCAGGTAGAAAAGATTGTTGATTCACGATATGTTCGCCGCTCTCTTCAGTACCTGGTGCACTGGAAAGGTTATGGTTCCGAAGAGAGAATGTGGGTTCCAGCATCAAAGATAAAAGCGGACAGACTCATTCGGGCTTTTCATAGCTCCCATCCGGAGAGGCCTGGTCTTGAGGGTCCAGGGGCCCCTCGTAGAAAGGGGGGTACTGTCACGACTGTGACTGATCCAGACAGGTCTGGGAGGAGAAGGTCGCAGCGACTTGCTACTCGCGATAGCTTGTGAGTTTGCTCCGTGGTTCAGGGTATGTCATCTGGGTTTTGCCTTGTGAACCTTTTTGTCCTGACTGGGAGTTTGTAGGCATCCTTCTCAGGTGAGTCCTGTCTGCCACTCCCAGCTACTATATTAGTTTCAGTTTCACTTGCAGTCATTGCCAGATATAGTCCTTACTTCCAGTGCTACTCTGACCTTGGAAGGAGATCGTTTGATGGTGTTGCTGTGGAGCTCTTGTCCGGCGTGGACTGTCGTGTTTGGGATCGCCTTCTCTGCTCGTGACTGGATAAGTCTATCTCTGCTGTTGTTTGTTTGTTGCTGTCTTCCCCTGTTGTTTTCCTAGACGTGAGTGATGGTGACTAGCGCTCCCATCGGCCTTTCCCCAGTCCAGTCTTGTTAGGGCGACTGAGGGTTTAGGCATCCGGCTCGCCGCAAGGGTTCACACCCCGTCTAGGGTATCAGGGCAGACAGGTGCCAGCTTAGGGTTAGTCAGGGGTGGCCATTCTATTTCCCATCCGTAGAGAAGGGTCCCCCTTCCCCTCCGTCTGGTGCGACACGACTGCTGCTGGGATAGCGGTCGTGACAGTCCCTGATGTTTTTTTTGGAGAGAAGTGGCTTCTTTGCTGGCCTTCTTGACACCAGGCCATCTTCCAAAAGTCTTCGCCTCACTGTGCGTGCAGATGCGCTCACACCTGCCTGCTGCCATTCCTGAGCAAGCTCTGCACTGGTGGCACTCCGATCCCGCAGCTGAATCCTCTTTAGGAGACGATCCTGGCGCTTGCTGGACTTTCTTGGACGCCCTGAAGCCTTCTTAACAAGAATTGAACCTCTTTCCTTGAAGTTCTTGATGATCCAATAAATTGTTGATTGAGGTGCAATCTTAGTAGCCACAATATCCTTGCCTGTGAAGCCATTTTTATGCAACACAATGATGGCTGCACGCGTTTCTTTGTAGGTCACCATGGTTAACAATGGAAGAACAATGATTTCAAGCATCACCCTCCTTTTAACATGTCAAGTCTGCCATTTTAACCCAATCAGCCTGACATAATGATCTCCAGCCTTGTGCTCGTCAACATTCTCACCTGAGTTAACAAGACGATTACTGAAATGATCTCAGCAGGTCCTTTAATGACAGCAATGAAATGCAGTGGAAAGGTCTTTTTGGGATTAAGTTAATTTTCATGGCAAAGAAGGACTATGCAATTCATCTGATCACTCTTCATAACATTCTGGAGTATATGCAAATTGCTATTATAAAAACTTAAGCAGCAACTTTTCCAATTTCCAATATTTATGTAATTCTCAAAACTTTTGGCCACGACTGTAGTCCTTGAGGGCTTTTAGTTCAGGGCCTGCCAAAGGGTAGATGTTTCCAAAAGGTATAGGTGTACCAGGAAGTAATTTATTAAGACAATCGTAAGGTTGGTGTGGGGGGAGCTTGTCCGCATTTTGTTTATCACAAACGTCCCCAAATTCCTTATATGCAGAGGGTAACTCTATTGCCCTATTATCTTGAGCCAGATTTTTCAAGCCTTGTTCAGACTGAGCTGTCGAAAGAACATCCTTGGCTAAGGACCCTTAGCGACCACCATGAAAAGGCAGTGGTTAGCGTTAGTAACATAGTACATAAGGCCGAAAAAAGACATTTGTCCATCCAGTTCGGCCTGTCATCCTGCAAGTTGATCCAGACTTAGGTTGAAGAGGTGGGTTAGGGCAGGGGTAACTATAGTGGTGAGGTTAGGGATGGAATTGGGTCAAGGGCACAGGTGGTGAGGAGTGATTTGGAGAATAAGGTGGAAAGCTTTTCTTCAGTAATTGTGGTAAACTGAGTTATGTAGAAAAAACACTGAGAGGTTGTGTGGAGGGGTACTGGGGGTTGTTGCTAGAAGGTGAAAAAGCGGGAAAGAGGCACAGCTTCACAGACAAGCAATGAAATATCTTAGACCATAATAGTCTTGTATTATGGTCTATGAGACAAGCAATCAGAAGATCGCAGGTTATAATCCCCTAAGGGGCTAAAAGTTATTGGGTAATTTGTAAAGAAAAATGCTACAAATAAAAAATAAACAAAGAAAACATACACATAACAGGTATCGCTGCATCTCAAAATGTCTGAACTATTTAAATCTTTAAAAAAAAATCTTGCTAAGTGTACGCTGTAATGGAAAGAAATAAAACCATGTAATTTGCCATTTTTAGTCACCTTGTACCCAGACAGATCTGTTATGCTTGCCCATAGACCTCTATTATGATAGATCAAAAAGGAATGCCTCTAAAGGTTTCCATTTTGAATTCCGTCTTATGAATTCCATTATTTTCCATTGTAACCATGTTATAACAGAAAGCAATAACGGAATTCATAACGTTGATGTGAATCTGCCCAGGTTTGGCTTAGGGCTAACCCTAAGGGCATTATTATGGACTTACAAATGCAGGCATCACTTCTGGCACTCAGCCACACCACAATCCCGGAACACTCCGCAGCTGTCACGGCAGTGGGTGGGGAACCACTGTCAACCAACTGGTTTGACTTTGGGCTAAACTTTGGGGCGTTAACATGTCAGTCCCCTGGTATTCACTTTTTAATCTCTATTCAGGGTTCTGGACTATGCTGTGGGTTAACAATCACACCATAACTCCTGAGATAGTCCCAGTGTAGTGGGCAGCTGACCCACTGGGTTCAGGGACTCCAATAAAAATGCCGGGAGCTCAGGATATAAAAAAAAAACTAAAAAACACACACACCAAAAACATAGGGAAACTGTAGGTACTGTACAGTCTGAACAGGAATCAAAGCTTGAATGTTGGTTTTAGAGATCCATACAGCGCACAGTTAACGTAGACACACGAAAAGCAAACGCTATATGTAGTAGCACATTGTTCCATGCACAAATACACATGCAGACACTGGAAACATGGGTTAACCTGTATTGCATTATTGCTATACTTACAATTCACCAAAAATGGAAGCTCTTTGCGCATAGTTTTGTTTAAAATGACGTCGGCCCCATATAACAATTGTAGACACACGAAAGACATGAAGGAAAAGCAGTGATAAGGCACACACAATTCAGGCAGAACTTGACTGAGACAGAGACAGAGAAAACAGACTGGGTGAACTTAAATAAGAACAGAACTGAACTTGGAATTGAAAGTGTAGGAGCACACAGGCAGGACTAATACAGAACTTGGCAGGAAATAATGCAGGATAAATTCAGGTAAATTGCAATAACACTAGACTATCAATTACCTTTGCTGATCATCAAGGAACCTAAAGCTCAGGCCTGGAGAGAGTGCCTTAAATACACAGGGACTTTCAGCCATTGGCTGGGGAAGTATTTTGGAGCGCGCACACTAGTCACTTAAGAGGCCAGAAGTGTTCGTACACACTCCATAAGGGAGGAGGAGCATGGAAGCAGCAGCATGGAGAGGATGGCAGTGACCAGAATGCCAGATGACATGGTGAGTGGCATAAGATGTGCACCCCCAGGGGACAGCAGGAGGGATGCAGGCACTGGCCGCAGACCTAACAGATTTGCTGTGCTTTGTACATCACTGCACCCAGCTATTTCCGGAATTCCCATAGAAATTAATGGAGCGGCCGCACGCATATCTGACCACCCGCTCTGTTCATTTCAGAGGGCTCTACAGGTTTTGGGGCCCCTGTTCTCATGATCAGTGCGGGTCCCAGTGGTAGGACCGATATAATTGTTATCGCCTATTATTTATATAGGGGATAACTTGATATAACAGAAATAACTTTTTAACCTTTTTTTTTGGGTCAACCACAATCTAAAAAGTTGCTATTCAACAATGGTGAAATTGACAACTGCCTTTTAAAGGGGTTATCTGGGATTGTCATATTGATGACCTATCCTGAAGATTTGTCATCAACATGCTAATCCCGGAAAATCCCTTTAATCCTCTTTGATCTAAAAAAATTCGAATTCAATGACAATCTTAAAAAAATATTCTGTGCTGCTGAAGACATTAAAAACATTTATAGTGCAGACATAGTTTGGACCTAATAACAAAATGATGTTCATAGTTAGAAGTACACTTCAAGTAATGTTAGTAATGTCTGCTGTGCAAAACATGGAGCTTTTGTGTGGTTCAGGAAAATCTTTCACTTTCAGGTATTTTATTGTTACTTTTATTTAAATATCATTATTTGCATTGTGTAGCTCCCTGTGAATGGAACTCACTCACTAGAAAAAGTTGCAAATCAAGTTCACGTTAAGAAATAAGGGACACCTCACTTAATTTCAGTAATTCACTTATGAATAAAATATTCTGTATAATAATAATTTTGTAAGTAGAAAAGAAATAGCTAAGAGCTTTTCATGATGAATAGAATGCTAAATTGTTAAAATTGAGCACATGTAAGGGAAAAAAAAGCTTAACAAACCAATCATATTCTTGTATTGTTACATTGACATTTACCTTTGTTCTTCAGACAACACTGTCCCTTCCCTGTAATTCCACAACTGCTCCACAGCAGCAATGTAAAATATTCTTGTGATGGCCTCGCATGTGTGACAGAAAACTGATAGATGGAGAAAGATCACAGGCCTCATTGTGGGTCCAAGTATTCACAGAAGAATGACTTACTTCTGGATGTGCCCTAATGTTCCTTTCATAAGTAGATGCCCTTCCTAGAAATTTTTGTTGACTGACTTTGAAAAGGAAGGAAATTTCACAGCAGGAAACTGCGGGTGTGACATGAAATAACATTGCACTTTGATGTCTATTGTAGGGAAAGTGACATTGGTTTATTCAAAAAATAAAATTATTACCAATAATAAAAGATTGAAGTTTGAAGTAATGACTTTTCCTATAGATGTTAGGTTAACTATAATGTCAGATTGTGTTGCCGCATTCGTTCTTTTATGTTTTACTAAAAATATGCATTTTTCAAGAGAAACACCTTTGAAACCAACAGTTTTTTTTGCATTGTATCTAAAAAAAATGAAGAAAATGTAAATGAAGTCTTCCTTAAACCCCCCTTTCTGTTCCTGCTGTGTCTGCAGCCTAGAATACATGGCTGTCCGTGGTAAGTGACCAGCCTATGTAACCAGAGCTTACACTCATACTCCATTCCCTCCGTGCCCTTGTTCTCCTTATTCTTTATTTTGCAGGTTAGCAAGAAGTAGGGGACAGGTGGACAGCAGTATTACTGCAGGATCAGACTAAGCAGAGTTTGTCTCTGTTACTGTGTAAGTCTGTATACAGTGCACTCACAAAGTCTTTAGACTAAAGAAGAGAAAATCAGTTTGTTACAAACTTCACAAAAACTTTTCCACAATAAAAAACCCAAAGCTTTTCAGGTGAAATTCCGCACGTGTTGGTCTAAAAAAGGACAAGGGAGGAAGAAGAAGGATGCTCCATGACTTTGAGAGGAAGTGAAATGGCAGGCTTGCCCTGATCAGCTCAGAGGCTGACAGGCAACCTGAATGAGCCAATCCATGGAGTAGTAGGCAGGGAGGTGCCCTTGCAGAACATTCATTCTGTGTTCATGAGAGTGGATGGGTGTAGCAGTCTGTGCCAGAAAATGATCTTAGGGACAGTGTACAGTCACAATCAAGCATCAATTTTAGTGTCATGGGACAGTGAGGGGAAAGGCTAGAAAGAAGAATAATTGTATAGAATAGGGAAAGGTAGGGGAATCTTTCAACCAGGTAGTGAGGAGTGAGGAGCTGAAGCTTAGTGCACTAGGCAATGCCTTCTAGCTGCCTTATAATACAGCTGCAGCTGCTGCAGAACCTCAAAAGCAGCTACCTGCAAGAACATTTCTTTTTTTCTCATTTGAACAGAAATACAGCAGTTTTTCTAGGCTTATTGTCAGCTTTTTCCCAGTAAAATATGCTGCAGTGCTAACTGCTGAGGAAATAGTGTATATTTTTTATTCAGTTCATCATATCTGACCATGCTAAATGCGTTGCATTGTAGCAGAAGCATTTTACAGCAATAACGCCATCTGGTGCTGCTGAACATTTTTATTTTTTATTTTTCACAGCATCATATCTGTATTGTTTTTAAATGCGTTGCAATCTAGCAAAAGTAATAGCACCATTTTTCTACCAGTTAAATTGAATGTAAATTACACTGTACACAAAAATTGAGTCCCCTACCCTGCACAGTTGAAGTGTTGGTGTAGGGGGAATATGTTCAATACAATTGTACAAAGTTTTTTTACAATCGAGAGGGTAGCATTTTAAATCTCTGTGAAAAAAACTAAAATAGTAGACCGAAATCTGGGACTGGTCATCTCCAGACAGTTCAAGCGTTGGTGTGGTTTGCAAGAATAACAATAGGTGTAGAACAAGTGTACAGCATGTTTTTCAATCTAGGGGGTAGCATTTTAAATCTGAGTGAAAACACTAGAAATAGTAGGCCAAACTACTTTATAGGGCATCTTCAGACAGTTCAAGTGTTTTGCTTTTTTGTTGTTTTGCGAAAGTAGCAATATAAATGTACATGTGTTTTACAATCTATAGGGTACAGTTTTAAACCTTTGAGTAAAAACAATAGAAATAGTAGGCTGAAATATTTCACAGGGCATCTGTAATACCCAAGAGTGTATTACCGTACCATTTCTACACCCTGCTACTGTCTCTAATTGCTAACCACAATGTCATCTGTGTATCGATTCCAGGTCCTTTGTAGATGTAATATGCCTTGTTCAGCAGAAGAGATCTTTAGATAAAATGGGACTCACCATTCCATTCTCCCCCCTGTTGGACAGAAGTCCCGTTTCCTTCCAAGGGAGGGGCTGCAGAAAGTTTCAGCCAGTCTTAATCATTCTAGCGTTGGATGCAGATGTGTGAAGATATAGCAGTGAGGAAAGTTCCCCCTGCTGCAGCAGGAGTCCCTCAAGAGCAGGGCTGGCCAACCTGCGGCTCTCCAGCTGTTGTAAAACTACAATTCCCACCATGCCCTGCTGTAGGCTGATAGCTGTAGGCTGTCTGGGCTTGCTGGGAGTTGTAGTTTTTCAACAGCTGGAGAGCCGCAGGTTGACCAGCCGTGCTCCAGAGAGAAGCAGCTCACAGAGCACCGTGACTCCTTATTAATTTACAGACAGAATATTGCAAGGGGTCAACAGTCAAAGGCACCCCACTCCAGAGGTACCAGAACAGTCCTAAAGTCCAGCTGTCAGACTAAAGCAGAGATTAGCACAGCAAAGAAAGCAATAAAGCAGTTTATGCCAAAACCTGGAGAATCAAGAGAAAGCCTGAATATTGTCTGGATGCAATCTTATTCAAGAAAAGCTGTTGAACGTTATAAAGTCTGGACTCAACTTATTCTCCACCTTCACCATTACTCTCCCCTTTATTGCTTCGGAGCCAAACTCTGTGAATCAACGGTATCCAGGTAGGAGCACAGTGACACAAACAGAGACTATTAAGGCCGCACCACACCACTCTGCATTCCTAAAACTTGGGACGAGATTGGCCCGGGGATGGGGGGGGCACGTTGCACATCTCTAGACAGTTCAAGTGTTTTAAGTGTTTTTTATTTTGTGAAAATAGCAATATAAGTGTACAATGCATGTTTTAAAATCCAAAGGGAACCATTTTAAATCTCAGTTAAAATACCTGAAATAGTAGTCAAATATCTGGGATAGAGCATCTCCAAACAGTTCACGTGTTGGTTTGGGTTACAAACATAGCAATATAAGTGTATAAAGAGTGGTTAACAATCAAGAGGTTAGTGTTTAAAATCTCTGAGTAAAAGCACCGGAAATAGTAGGCCAAACTATTTTACAGGGCATCTCTGTTGTTTTCAAAAATAGCAATATAAAAGTGTGCAATGCATGTTTTGGGTACCGTTTTAAATCTCTGAGTGAAAACCCCAAAAATAGTAGGCCGAAATATTTCTCTGGGCAACTCCAGACAATTCCAGTGTTGAAGTTATTTGCAAAAATAGCAATTTAAGTGTACAACGTGTGTTTTATAATCCAGATGGTACTGTTTTGTGTTGAGAGAATCGAAATTAACGAACTGGAATTTGGTTAGAATTTAAGAAAAAACTTGGATTCATCACAAATCCGAATTTCCTTGCGCTTCGTGGTAACAAATAGGATTTTCTTTTTTTAAATGGCTGCTGCACATGTTACAAAGTGAAAGTAAGAAGCCCGGGAACGAGTGAGCACGCATAATGCCATGCAGACAGCCAATCAGCAGATAGCCAGCCCCAGTGATGTCACAGCCCTGTAAAAAGCCTCATCTTGCCCGGTTGCCACTATTTGCTGTGAACTTAGTGCAGGGAGAGACGTGACTAAGGGACAGTGACTAAGAAAGCCTTTTTTGTAAAATTTTAGGGACAGCATTGGGAGAGTGCAGGGACTAATTGAACAGTATCCCCCTTTGGTTAATGGATAATTAATACTATTACACCTTGATGCACTAATTGGGGTGAAAAAGCTGTCTAATACTACTGCTGTTGTGGTGTCCACATTATTATATACATACATAATTCTATAACGCCTTGATTCTCTAATTGGTGTTAAAAAGTGGTCTAATACTCCTGCTATAGGGGTGTCCACATTGTGTTATAGATAAGAAATTCTATAACGCCTTGATTCTGTAATTGGGTTGAATAAGTGCTGAATTTTTTCAGTTATTTAGTTTTACACCTTGTGTTATAGATAAGTAATTCTATTATGCTTTGATTCTGTAATTGGGGTGAAATAGCGGTCTAATACTACTGCTATTGGGGTGTCCACATAACTAATTCCATTAGGCCTTGATTCTGTAATTGGGGTGAAATATCGCTCTATTTTTCACTTATTTGGTTTTACACCTTGTGTTAAAGATAAGTAATTCCATTAGGCCAGGTTTGGCCAACCTGCAGCTCTCCAGCTGTTGCAAAACTACAACTCCCAGTATGCCCAGACTTCTTACAGCCATCAGCCTACAGCAGGGCATGGTGGGAATTGTAGTTTTACAACAGCTGGAGAGCCACAGGTTAGCCAGCCCTGCATTAGCCCTTGATTCTGTAATTGGGGTTAAAAAGCGGTCTAATACTACTGCTATTAGGGTGTCCACATTGTTTTATATATAAGTAATTTCCTTAGGCCTTGATTCTGTAATTAGGATGAAATACTGGTTTAATACTACTGCTATTAGAGTGTCCACACCCACAGCCAGGAACAAGCTTGGGGCCCCCACCTGTCCTGAACTTGACTCTTTCTTTTTCTACTCCTTCTGCTCGGGAGGTATTGTATGCTGCCGGCTCTACTCCACTTTTCAGCGAGAATGAGCTTATTGAGGACAGTCAGCACCAGTGTAGTGCAACAATTTACCTGTGAGTGATGACATGATACTAAATATTTATTGGCCCTCAATCATCCGTTTTCATTTATTATATCTCCACACGATTGTAATTTTATTTTAATTTTTTTGGGGGGGTTCAATTTAATTAAACCAGCATAAAGGTGGTCAATACACCAATGCACAGGGTAGTGCAACAATTTACCTGTGAGTAATAAGGTAATATTATGCATAAGGCCTCAATCATCTATTTCAGTTTATTTCTCTCTCTACATGTTTGTAAATTTATTTTTTATTTTTGTGGGGTTGTTCAATTTAATGAAACCAGAATATAGGTGATAACTACACCAATACACAGGGTAGTGCACCACATGATCTGTGAGTGATAACGTGATATTAAGCGTCAGTCCTCAATCCCTTTCCATTTATTTCTTTCTCCACAAGGTTCCAAATTTTTCGGGGGTTGTTTAATTTAATGAAACCAGCATAAGAGTGATCACTATACCAATTAACAGGGTAGCACACAAAATTATATGTGAGGCCCAAAAATGTCAGGGCTATGGAATGGTTTCCAATAAAAGACCCAGAGACAGAATGTGGGTAGTAGCAGCACCAGCTATCCGGCCACAAACAGTAGTAGGCCGCAGTTGTCCCTGGCTTTAGAAAGGCGCAACATTATCGTTGAGGTGAAAGAGAATGAGATTGTGGATTGGATGACTCAATCCTCATCTCAGTCGCAGCAGGATGGATGATGTGGAGGTGACTTCAGAGTTTAACACAGTGCCGTGGAGCCAGGGTTCGCAGCATTCCTCCTGCTCCTCCTTCTTGCAGTGATGGTAAGGCCCGATCCTGAGACCGACACCCTAGGGAAAATATTCTCCCTGCTGGAGAGAGCCCGGGGGGGGGGGGGGGGGCGTGCTAAAGTAGTGCAGTTGCAGAGCCACTTCTTCAACCGACCACATCGAGAGGGCGAGACCCTGATGCAGTACTCCAATGCCCTACAGGAGACGCTAAATGAAATACAGCAGCAAGATCCAGAGGCCATGGGAGCCTTCCGTGAGGTGGACCGGCTACTATGAGACCAGTTTATAGTGGGGCTCTCCAACAAATTCTTACAAGACAAATTGCAAGAGATGACCCGGACGATGGCCGACATGACATTCTACGGCATCTACCTAGCCGCCGTGGAGAGAGAGGAAGAGCATATGCCTGTGGCGGCAAGAGTAGTGAGTAGCAACCATGCTAGAGGGGACCGGTCGGGGTCTGAAGACTCAAAATCCTTAAAGTATGTGGTCCAGGCCCTGCGGACAGAATTGAGATACGGGTAACTTCGGCTGGAAGTGTTCTAGATAAAGGCAGAATCTCCCTGGCTTCCGGAAATGGACCCAGCACCATGTACCACTTCACCCAGGATAACTCAGGTGCGGGGACACGTCAAAAGAGGGCCCTTTTGTTGGGCTTGTCAACAGTACGGTCATATGGCCAGAGAGTGCCCCGAACAGATGAAGTCCGAGCCGAGGTTAAACTTCTGACCGTCGCAGTAGCTGGGCATCCTGCGGCGGTACACCAGAAGTTAAGCCCTATGCGTGAGGAACACGACCTGTATGCCAGCAGCCCCATTATGGAAGCCGAGTTGGAAGGCCAAAAGGTACACTTCCTAGTTGATACAGGGTCGGAGTGCACCCTTATGCCTCTTGAGTTCTTCGAAAGACACTTTGGACATATGATGGAGCCGGAAGACGGGAGCATCATCAGACTGACGGCTGCCAATAACATAGAGATGGACGTCTGAGGGATAGTCTGGATGTGGGTCCGACTATTTGGGCAAGCCATCGGCAAGAAGGGGGTCGTGCTGGTGGACCATTCGTCCCGGAGAGGAATGGACGTAAAACTAGGTATGAATGTGCTGAGAGACCTAGATCATCAACTCTATGCCAAAGAAGTCCGAAATATTGGCAACGGGCCTCCACACACAGGCCAACCCAGAAGGTTTTACACAGATGGTGAGGAGCTGTAGTTTGCGAAAGAACAACATGTCCGGTCGGTCCATTGGACACGTGAAGGTGCCGCGGAGGACCCCGGTGAAGATCCCACTTCGACAAGAACACATATTGACGCTGTCGGTGGGGGCTGGACGACAGCTGAATGGACTGGAGGTTCTGATTGAGCCCGCTTACCAAAAGCAAATGCAGACTCACCCACTGGTAGCCTGGGCCCTTGCTATTGTGAAGGATGGATGTGTACCTGTACGCTGCTTCAACATTGAAGACTGCGAGTTAACCGTTCCTGGGAATACTAAGCTGGCGAAAGTTTATATGTCCGAAGGGGACATCCTTCAATGAAGAGGCTTCACGCTACAGCCAGATAGGAGATGAGCCTGGACCTATCCTGTAGAGGTCCATCAAAGGGAGACCCCAACAGCAGAGTGGAACGGTCGAGTGATCATGGCCCAGATGGGGGTGGACTGCAAGACCCTGACTCCAGGACAACAGGAGTGGCTGGAAGACACCCTTTGGGAATTTCAGGAGGCGTTCTCAAGACATGATGAGGACTTTGGGTGTGCTTCCACCATCGAGCACGAAATCCCCCCCGACAATGCTGCACCAATCAGGGAATTTTACCAGCAAATCCCGCCTAAAATGTACCAGTAGGTGAAGGACATGGTGGCCAGCATGTTGTAAAACCAGTTGATCCAGGAGAGTCAAAGTCCTTGGGCTGCTCCAGTAGTCTAGGTGCAGAAGAAAGATGGGAGTCTCTGGTTCTGCGTGGATTATTGGATTATCGGAAGCTGACTGCCCAGACCGTCCAGGATGCCTACCCCCTTCCGTGAATTGAGGAGTCATTGTCCGCCCTGAAGATCTTCTTGACTCTTGACCTGGCCAGTGGGTATTGGCAGGTACGGTGGCCAAGAGGGACAAAGCGAAGACAGCCTTCATCCTACCTATGGGACTCTACGAGTTAAACCTGGATGCCATTCAGCCTTTCCAATGCCCCGGGAACATTCCAGCAAGAGATGGAACACTGTCTGGGAGATCTCAACTTCGATTCAGTATTAATATACCTGGACAACATAGTATTGTTTGGGGCCTCCTTTGAGGATCACTTCCAAAAGCTGCAACAGGTCCTAAGACGGCTGAGAGACCATGGGCTCCAGATCAAGCCCAAGAAGGGCCATCTGTTTCGACAGCAGATAGAGTATTTGGGACATTGGGGCACCCAAGAGGTGGTAAATCCATCCCCCAGCAAGGTGGAGGCCGACCAGAAGTGGCCCCTTCCGAGTACACTATGAGAGGTGCGTGCGTTCGTGGGACTGGCAGGCTACTACAGGAGGTTTACACCCAAATTCGCTCATTTGGTGGGCCCATTGAACGAGTTATTAAGGGCACTGCGGGGGGCCCGAAAAATCGTCCCATCAAATGCGTACCCCGGCAACAAGAGGCCTTTAAAGCAGTGAAAGAGGCGCTGACCAGTGCCCCAATTCTGGCTTATGCGCGGTTCGACACCCCATTCTTGCAGTACGCTGACGGAAGTCTACATGGTCTGGGGGCAGTGTTATCCCAAGTCCAGGACAGACGTGAGAGAGTCATTGCCTATGGCAGCCGGTCTTTGAAGGAGTCAGAGAGCAACCCTGACAACTATAGCGCCTTTAAACTAGAACTACTGGCACTGGTGTGGGCAATGACCGAAAGGTTCACAGAGTACCTGACAGGTGCAGAGGTGACCGTGATGACGGACAACAACCCGTTAGCACATCTGGAGAATGCTAAGCTCAGTGCACTTGAGCAGAGGTGGTTGGCTCGCCTTTCTAAGTACCATTACCGCATCAAGTTCTGGTCAGGTAGGGAGAACGGCAACGCCGATGCAGTCTCCCGAGTCCCTGTAGGGTTGTCGACTCAAAGTGCCTATGAAGAGCTAGAGGTCACTGAAACTCCTGACCTTGGTCGATTACCCATGTTCCAGGACGTGGCACATTCAAGTGGGGTGGCATCCGGGATGTCCCTGGTGTTTGGAAATACCTTGGCTGATTGGGAGAGAGTCCAGAACAGCTTTCCGGACCTGTGGAAGGTGAAAGAATGGGTCCGGACCAAGATATGGCCTCGGCCAGAAGAGAGGGCCAGTCTGACTACAGAGGGCCAAAAGTTGTTGAGGCAGTGGGACAGGTTGACTGTTACCCAGGGCCTTCTGTGTCGGACCATATATATGCAATCAGAGTTACAGTACCGGCGACAAATTGTCATCCCCATGTCATTGGGACCAAAGGCTGCCCGGGAAGCCCATGAGAGGGGTGCCCATTTTGGGAGCGATAAAACATTTAAGTGGCTCCAACGGCTGGTATACTGTCCAGATTTGGCAGACATGGTGGCCGAGGCATGGCTTAAGTGTCGGCCCTGCGGGCTGAGTAAGAGTACTGAACAGCGAGCTCCTGTCCAGGCCATCCGGACCTCAGTTTCCCTAGAGTTCCTTATGATCAATTGCGTACAGATTGGGTACTCTACCTCGGGACACACAGAATGTTTAGGAAAAATACAACAATCCGCAGCACTTGCCAGTGTGGAAAATCAAAGTAGTGATTTATTCACAAATCAGCATGGTACAAGCGACGTTTCGACCTTCATCGGTCTTTCTCAAGCAACATTGCTTGAGAAAGACAGATGAAGGTCGAAACGTTGCTTGTACCATGCTGATTTGTGAATAAATCACTACTTTGATCTTCCACACTGGCGAGTGCTGCGGATTGTTGTATTTTTCCTAGACGTTGGGACCATTGGCCAGGATCCCCATCTGCGTGCACCATCACCTTTAAAGGTATCTTTAATGATTTTCCCAAATGGGATCAGTAGTCCTGCCAAAACCTTTTTGTATACTCATACTGTTTAGTCATGACAGATCATTTCACAAATTATGCGGTGGATGTGCCCACCAGAGACCAGATGGCAGTGTCGGCCGCTGAAGAGGTCTGCAAACACTTTATACAGGTGTTTGGGTGTCAACGGAGGATGCATTCAGACCAGGGGGCATGTTTTCAGGGTAATCTCATGAATGAGCTGTACCAGCTGTATGTGATCGAACGTATCCGCACCACGCCGTATCACTCCCAGGGAAATGGGGCGTGAGAACGGTTCAACCGCACCTTGCTCCAGATCCTGCGGATGCTGAAGGCAGCCAAAAGGTTTGGTAGCCTGAGTACCTACCTGAACTGATGTGGGCCTATAACAGGGTACACAGTACCACCGGGTACTCCCCACATATGCTCATGTTTGGGAGAGCCGGACGGGAGATTGAGGATCTCCACATGCCCGATCTGATGGAGTCACCACCGAGAAACACCACCGCATGGGTGCAAGACCACCGCCGCCGGCTGAGAGCGATCCACAAGGTTGTGGGGGAGCGCCTGGGGCAGGTGATACACCCTAACCCAAGACTAGTGCAGAGGGATGGGTATGCCCCGGGTGATCGAGTGATGGTCAAAGCCAAACGTCCATCTGGGAAGTTGGATGGGCGGTGGGAGGCAGGCCCATACACGGTGAAAAGGAGTGTAGACCCTGCCATCCTGGTCTATGAGGTAGAGCCAATAGGGACTGGGGGGCCCTCAAGAAACTTGCACCATAACATTTTAAGGCGTTGTAATTTTGATGAGCCAATGTGCGCGGAGGGGATGCCTCCTCCTGCTTAGAATACAGAGGAAATTCCCTTAGAGGAGGAGGAGGAATGGTGGGTTGCCCCTGCCCCGGTACCCACCGAGGCTCCATCCGTGGCAAGTTTGTCATCTAGGGAAAGTGTTGAGCGGTCAGCAGCTCCTCTCCAATTAAATGTGCCTGACGTCCCTTGTGCTTCTGAGCCTATCACTCTACGTAGGTCAACGAGGCCCAATGCTGCTGTGCCCCCACAGCGATATGCTCAGGATCAGTTTGTATGGGGAGAGTTGCCGAAGACCCCAACCTCTAGTGGGGTGGCATGTGAGATTGAGAAACAGCTCTCATTGTTTGAACACTGTTCGTGTGGATTAAATTAAATGTTCTGGACTGACGTTCTGCTGCTTGGCCACAAGATGCCGCTGTTTCCTAGGCACAGCTGACTGACTGCATATATATTTTCATATTTATGAGGTGTGGTTTTTCAGAACTGGCTAGAAGAAGCTGCAGCCATCTTAGAAGTGAGCTGAGTGAAGCTGATTGTTGTCCAAGACCCAGATCCTGTCCAGGGAAACGAGGATTGTTTCCAGGTAGGCTGACAAGAGCTAAGGAACAAAGCTGCGCACCCTGCGGGACCTCATGTTTGCTGGAGAGACTGGTTGTTTGGTTCAGAGCAGAGTTATCAGTGGATAAAGAGCAGACCCGGGACGGTAAGATCGTGCACGCATCTCACTGCAGTGTTGGCACCTAGAGAATGAGACCAGGCCTGTAGTTAGCTAGTTAGGGTCTCTGCTTTGTGTCAGGTCTAAAGTGCTGCTACTGGTACTACATTGCACATTTGAGAGCTGATAAACACCCCCCACGAACTCTATTCAGTTCAGCGTTTTGATCAGGAGTAATAATCAGGCACGTGCTACTGGACTAGTTATGGGAGGGGGAATACTAAGCACCCAAACAATTGTCTATGTTTGCTTCAGGGTACTAATAGGTACGGCGAGGCAGTTTTAGTTGTGCCCGCCAGTAAGTAAATTACCGAAAAACTTCCTCCGGCATCCATCAGAGGGTGCCGTGCTGTGCAACACAGGGGTCTCAGCCTTTGGGCTGGGTGTATGTAAACGGATTATATGTTCTCAGCATTTGTGGTTGTGTTTATTACCACGTGTTAGTAAAATTCTGTTTTGGCAAAAGTTGGTGTTGGAGTGGTTTTCCTCGCTCGTGACTTCGCTGTATCCTGGAGAGCCCACCCCGGTACACGGCTTACACTTGGGGAGGGGGAGAGAAAATAAATTCATAAAAATAAGTGAACTGAGACACCAAGTTTTCCTAAAAAGTCCTAGGGGACTAGAGGGTGTTCTATACAAATTTCAGGGCAATTAGAGCAACTTCGGTTCAGAATTACAACAAATTTGACGAACCTGAACCAAGCCGAATCTCGAGTGTTTCGCAGTACATACTCAAATTGGGTAACCGTCCCTAATGAGCACCACAGGAGTCTGTATTGGGCCTTATTCTCTCTTTAATATATGCCATGATCTTTTAGAGGGGCTGCACAATAAAATATACATTTTTGCTGTCGATACTAAGTTGCGTAAAGTATTTAAGGTCATATTCACACTGGTGTTCATTTTTTCCAGCAGGCTGTTCCGGCAGGGGAACAGCCTGCTGGATCCGGACTACAGTGTATACACGTGTACTGCACACAATGTTTTTTGTCCGGCTGCCTCTCTGCATATTTACCGTGCTACGGATGGATCTCCGCCAGTCCCCATTATAGTGAACAAGGCTGGGCTGACTTCCAGCAGCACACGTGTGTACACTGTTAACACAGATCCGGCAGGCTGATCCCATGCCGGAACAGCCTGCTGGAAAAGATAAACACCAGTGTGAAACTGGCCTAACACATAAGGGTACAGTATACTGCTACAGATGAATCTGGATAGATTGGAGGCTTGGGCAGAGAAGTGGCAAACTAGGTTTATCACTGATAAATGTACGGTTATGCACATGGGAAGGAATAATGGAAGTCACCAGTACATGTTAAATAGTAAAACACTGAGTAATATGGACATGGAAAAGGATTTAGGAATTTAAGTGAACAGCAAACTAAATTGTAACAACCAGTGCCAGGCCGCTGCTTCCAAGGCCAGTAAAATTATGGTTTGCATCAAATGTGGCATAGATTAATGTTATGAGAACATAGTTCTGCCACTGTATAAATCACTAGTCAGACCACACGTGGACTATTGTGTACAATTCAGGGCTCCCGTGAACAAGACAGACATAGCAGAGCTGGAGAGGGTTCAGAGGAAGGCAACTAAAGTAATTGGAATGGGTGGACTACAGTACCCAGAATTAGGGTTATTTAGTTTAGAACAAAAAAACTACTGACAAATCTAATAACAATGTATAAATATATTAAGAGTCAGTACAGAGATCTTTCCCATGATCTATTTATAACCAGGACTGTGACAGTGACAAAGTAACATGCTCTACGTCTAGAGGAAAGAAGGTTTCTACATCAACATAAAAGAGGGTTCCTTACTATAAGTGCAGTGGCTCTATGGAATGCTCTGGCTAAGGAGGTGGTTATCGTGAACTCAATAAAATAGTTCATCAGGGGCCTGGATGTATTTCTGGAGTGTAATAATTAGAGATGAGCAAATTTCTCAAACATTCGATTCGAACTTATTAGTGATGACTTGTGTTAAAAACAGCTATTTCCTGACTGCTGAGAGCCTGTATATTAGTGTAGAACACTGTGCATTGCAGAAACATGCATAGGGAGTCCGCTGTGCTAGTGAAACAGTACTGTGAGTCAGTATGACATGCAGATGACAGGCGTCACTCTTAGAATCACTTCCCACTTCACTTATTTGGTCAGTTACAGGGCCAAAACTGACCAAATAACTCAAGTGTGAACTCAGCCTTTCAGGTCAATATTAGCGTCAGGTATAAAGAACCGTGCAGTGCCCCAAGATTCTACAATAGAGTGAAAGAGCGCACTCCCTTTATACCGTCGTCAGCTGATTCCACATAGATTTCTACAGAATCTGTTCTGTTACACGCTGAGACAAGTAGTGTCCCCCTGACAGAGTGGAGAGGGTGTCAGCAGTAAGTTGTGTTGACGTCACAAAAGAACAACCTCCAAAAAAACGGATCCTGTCTTTTGAGCATCCTCCTTCACATGGTCAGCATTTAGTCAGTAATCCATCAGGCAACAGCACGATGAGTCAACACAGTGGCCCAGTGAAAGAGTGGTGAGGTGGCCACAGCATGAGTAGTCAACACAGTGGCCCAGTCACCCCACAACTGTTTGTATCAGGCCGCAAATTCACCTCAAAAGCAAGGAAGAATGGAAGTACTTTTATTTACAAAATAAACACACCACTAAACTGTTTGTATCAGACCGAAAATTCACCCCAAAAGCAAGGATGAATAGATGTACCTTTCTATATTTAAAATAAACACCCCCCAAAACTGTTTGTCACCCCAAAAGCAAGGATGAAAGGACATGCTTTTATATAATTAAAATAAATACAGCCCAAAACTGGTTGTATCAAACAGCACTTTCAACACAATAACAGATGCTAGGATTACTGCAATTACTGTTTAAAACAGGCATGCTCAACCTGCGGCCCCCCAGCTGTTGCAAAACTACAACTCCCAGCATGCCCGAACAGCCTACAGCTATCAGCCTACAGCATGGCATTGTGGGAGTTGTAGTTTTACAACAGCTGAAGGGCCGCAGGTTGAGCATGCCTGGTTTAAAACAACCTAAAATCTGTAGTAATACAGTAGATCACTTTTAGTAACCCCAATTAGTGCAGAAAGGTGTAATAGAACAGCTCCTATTATCCAGGCTTTATACTCTCCTATTGGTCCCTGATCTCTCCCTACAGTGTGGATAATGTCTCCCTATCCTTTCCCTACACTATGAATAATCTTTCCCTGAACTGCTTAGTAATTCTTTTTTTTGTAATAAAGGCTTTCCTAAACACTGTCCCTAGTGCCTGTAACGTCTCTCCCTGCACTAAGTTCACTGTAAAATGGCTGGGCTATGACATCACAGGGGGTGGCTATCTGCTGATTGGCTGTCTGCATGGCATTGTGGGTGCTCCCTCGTTCCCGGGCTTCTAACATAAAATTTGCAACATGTGCAGCAACCATTTTAGAAAAAATGTGATTCGTTACCACGAAGCGCGAGGAAATTCGACTAATTTAATTTTAATTTAATAATATCACAGATCATAGTTATTAGAATTCTGGAGAAGGATCGTCGCTTTCCCCTTAAATGAGGAAAGCTAGCTACCTCATTAGGGTTTTTTGCCTTCCTCTGGATTAACTTTTTAAGATAAGAGGATGAACTGGATGGATGTATTTTTTTCAGCCTTATCAACTATGTTGCATGTTACTATGTTTTTAGTTCATATTTCCTTCCTTATGCATTTTGTGGTTACCTCAGACCTTACAAATTCTACTGTTGACCAATCATCCCTTACTCAAAGTCCTTTTGCTCCTAATTTCCTGATGCACCTCATGTTTTCTTCTCGTTTTCACATTTAGCCAAAACAACATTAACCATAGTTTGTAATCACACCTTAGCAGCCTGCCCTAACACAAATTACTCATTTTTATTCTTTCTGCTAAATTTGATGTAGTAGACCAACTCACTTATATAAATTGGATGTTCCTGTGACCTAAAGGACACGACACACACCCTGGCTTTCATTCTCCCTTACAATTTTAGCCTCTTGCTGATTCTACTTTCTTTATCAGGCTTACTTGGGTCCAGTATCAGAACTCTCTTTTTTCTCCTTATACAATCCTTTATACTATCAGCAACTTTGTTTGCGCTACAAGCTTCAGAGGAGCAGGACTTCAATAATAATTCACAGAGGCAATCCTCACACTGATGCTCATTACTGCCAGGGCAGTGATAGGATGGTGCACCCTTTCTTCCCTCTGGGCACACCCTGATGTTGGGGCTCCTGACTCATGATAGTTAGGGTGCACTTGGTGTTATGAGTTTGGTATGGGTGCACGGCAGGAGATGTAGCTGCTGTGGCCAGCGTATGGTGCTGAAGTCAGTAACCAGTCCAGTTGTACTACATAAACAAGCCTATCTTTACTAAAGTACAGAATGGGAGTTGAAGTACATCCAACAGTATCAACACACAATTTCCAAACAATTCGCATTGCAAATCTTCCCAGATAGCAATGAATGGATGAAGAATGGGAATTAAAGTACTCATTTTCTCTATCTTTCCAAAGTCTTTATCTACTGAATCTAAAGCTGGCAATAAGGTTTTTGCATGCTTGACTGTAATTCCCAGCTAAGCAGGTACAGCAGAGGTGAATAGATTAAAATCCAAATTTTGATAACACCTTCACAAATATTTTTACACCAGTTTTAGGTGTAAAAATAGTCACAAGTCCCCTTTTTGCAACTATTTAGGAGTTGCGAGTGCACGATGGGGAACATAAACAGACGTAAAACAAGAGTAAAAACTACTCCAGTCAGGGACCCAAGTAGTTTTAATTCATAAATTACGCTAATCCTCCGAAAGTGCAGAGGAAGGACAAAGATCGGCGTAAGAAGCCGATCCTTGTAAATGACCCCCATTATGTACACCGGATAAAATCTTTTATAAGGTACACGGTGGTGCCAATACATCTTACAATAAATAAAAGAACTAACTGGTCCAACCGCATCCAGGGGTTTGCTGGGGTGTCGGCATGATGTACACTGGAATCGGATTAAGGTCACTGTGGTGACAAAAAGAATAGCCACATAAACAGGGGTGCTGTACTGACCCTGTAAGACCTAGCCATCCCAATGGTATAACAGGGTAATCTAGGGCATTGCTTTCCACTTAGTGCTACCACACAATGCCCCTTCTAGTGCTACCACAATGACCACACTGTGCCCCTTCACAATAGTAATGCCACATTTTGCCCCCTCACAGTAGTAATGCCCATATTGTGAACCATCACGGTATTAATGCCCACAGTGTGCTTTCTCACAGTAGTAATGCCCACACTGTGCCCCATTCACATTATTAATTCCCACATTGTGCCTCATCACAGTAGTTATGCCCACATTGTGCCCTGTCACAGTAGATATGTTCACATTGTGCCCCCTCTCAGTAGTTATATCCACATTTTGCCACTTTCACTGTAGTTAGCCAACATTGTGCCTCCTCACACTAGTAATGCCTGCATTGTGGCCCCTCACAATAGTCATCTCCACATTTTGCCACTTGCAGTAATTCCCTCTCCATTAATAAATTCAGTCACACATCATGCCTGTGTAGGAGGATTGCACAGGCTGATTCCCAGGCCTGCACACTCCTCCCACATGGCCCAGCATCACGATGTGTGGCCTGCTGGGGAGCGCCAACAGCTATGACAACTCCCTGCTTCTCTATCGCAATCAACTGCCCTGGCACCCCCTCAACTGTCTGCACCCAGGGCTTGCCTTGATTGACGCTTGATTGTCGAATTTCTTCGTGCTTCGTGGTAACGAATCACATTTTTTTTTAAATGGCTGCTGCACATGTTACAAGGTGAAAGTAAGAAAGCACCCACAATGCCATGCAGACAGCCAGTCAGCAGATAGCCAGCCCCTGTGATGTCACAGCCCTATAAAAAGCCTACTCGTGCCCAGTGTCCACCATTTTACAGTGAACTTAGTGCAGAGAGAGATGTTGCAGGCACTAGGGACAGTGAATAGGAAAGAGTTTATTCCCCCCCAAAAAAACAATTGAGCAGTTCAGGGAAAAATTATTCATAGTGTAGGGAAAGGATAGGGAGGCATTATCCACACTGTAGGGAGAGAGCAGGTACAAACAGGAGAGTATAAAGCCTGGATAATACGAGCTATTTTATTACACCTTGCTGTACTAATTGAGGTTACTAAAAGTGACCTATTACTACAGATTTTAGGTTGTTTTAAACAGTAATTGCAGTAATCCTAACATCTGTTATTGGGTTAAAGTTCTGTCTGATGCAACCAGTTTTGGGATGTGTTTATTTTAAATATATAAAAGTCCGTCCATTCATCTTTGCTTCTGGGGTGAAATTGCAGTCTGATAATATTGCTCTTTTCCCTTGCAGTTTCTTTTAATTTACAGTATGTCAGACAGACAGATGACAGGCCCTTCTAAGGGAATGGGCAGTGGCCAAAATGTTTCAGGAGCAGGCAGAAGTAGTAGCAGAAGAAGGGGGGTGGCAGCAGCAGTCGCAGCGACAGGCCTGAGATTCAAGTGTCATATAGCGGACGTGTCTTGACCAGCAATCCTTAAATGGTTGACTCGGTCTTCTACTTCGTTGCAAGTGACATCAGACACCCCTAAGTTGGCATGGCACGGGAACAAGCTCTGTGCCCCCACCTGTTCTCAACCTGCCTCTGTAATTTTCTGTTCCCTCAGCTTGAGAAGTATTGTAGGCCATTGGCTCAGCTCCACTTTTCAGTGAGGACGAGATTTTAGAGTACAGTCACAGCTACTGCCCGGTAGGCGGGCAAGTAGTGATGATGAGAGTCGAGCAGGAGCTGGTATTGCGAGCGTAGTGTTGCCGTGAGTCAGCAGGGTAGCAGCAGTGGGAGGTTGGGAGCAAAACGTGCCCGTGGTAGACCACCTGCCTACCCCTTCGGAAAGAAGTAGAGGTGCAGGGGTTCACGGAGGCAGCGGAAGCAGTTCGTAAGCACGGAGTGGTGCAGGGAAAAAGCCATACTCGGTGGTGTGGCAATTTTTCATCAAGCCGCTGGAGGACGTCAGCATGGCCATTTGCAGAATCTGTGGGCAGAAGGTGATGCGTGGTGAGGGTGCCAATGTTGGCACAGCCCTGCGTCAACACATGCAGCGTCACCATAAAGAAGTAGTACAGCCTGAGGCAGCAATCGCTGCATCACCCAGTGACCCGCACCCCTTTTCCGCAAGTCAAGGCTCCATCACCTCAGCAGAAGGGAGCTGTGCTTCCTTTCCTTCATCTATTGGTCCTGATGCTCCTGCTCCTCCTCCTCCCCATCAGTCAGTTCGTCAGCAATCGATCCCAGAGGCGATTGCAAATAGACAACAGTATGCATGCACTCATCTAACAGTGCAGAAGCTGAACATGCTCCTGGTCAAGTTGCTGGTACTACAGTCCCTCCCTTTCCATGTGTTGGACTCTGCACCTTTCAGAGAACTGATGGCTTGTGCCGAGCCAAGTTGGAGAGTCGCAAGCCGTCATTACTTCTCCAAAAAGGCAGGACCAGCCCTGCAAACGTATGTCAAACAGAAGGTGGGCCAGTCCTTGAGTCTGTCGATGTCTGCTAAAGTTCACAGCATCTCCGATGTGTGGAGCTGTAACTAAGGTCAAGGATAACATACATCCTTTACAGCCCACTGGGTAAATGTGGTTCTTGCCCAGCCACTTGGCCAGGTGACGGCACTGCCGCCTCCAAGGTCTCAAGCTGTGGGTCCTGCGCCAATTTCCCCTGCTGCCTCCTCATCCTCCACTGCAGGCACAATTCGGAATGGTCCTCCAGCATACCACATGTGAAGGGCTGTTCTACACCTAGTTTGCCTGGGCAAACCAAGTCACACAGGGGAGGAACTGCTCCGCGTCCTCCATCAAGAAATTGAATCCTGGCTGTCTTCTTACCACTCTTACACTGCAAAGCACACCCTTCTTGAGCTGAAAAAGGCAGAATGGCATTCCCCAACATCTTCTCATATGCAATGTTTCCATCCGTTGGAACTCCACCCTCCCCATGTTGGACCAACTATATGAGCAGAGGAAGGCCATAAACGATTTCTTGATGCAGGCGGACAGGAGAACTCCCCTGTGTAACTTTGACATTAGCCAGTGGCAGCTCATGCGAGACACCTGCTGTTTGCTCAGGCCCTTTGAGTAAGCCACTTTATTTGTCAGGACTATGGGATGAACAACATCATTCCACTGCTTCATGTCCTGGAACAGATGCTGCTAAATGTGGGGGCTGAACTGGAGGATGAGGACATTTACACACAAGCAATGTATACAGAAATGGGTGGTTTTTCTGCAGAAGTGACAGGAGAGGAGGAGCAGGAGGAGGTAGAGAACAATGAGGAAGACTAAGCAGATGACCCCGAGACACAGTGGCAGTAGGCAGTGGAGATGGAGGCAGGGAGTTCCTCAGAGTCCCTTGCGCAAATGGACCGATGCATGCTTGGTTGCTTGCGTAGTGACAGCTGGATTGTCAAAATTCAGCAGAGGGATGACTACTGGCTTTCCTCCATGTTAGACCCTCGCTACCGGTCCAAAATGGATGCTCTTTTTTACATCCGCTGAGAGGAAGGATAAAATGAACTACTATCGAGACATCCTATGTAGTCAGTTGGCCGCTTTCTATGTGTGCCATCACCCATCCTCACGCAGGTCTGAACAGGGGGGCCCTCTGCACTTCTGTTCCACTGCCATGGCTTCTGGAGGGGGGTTAGGGGATAGGAGCAGTACCAGCTCCATCAGCAGCTATTTAAGTCTAGAGTCTCTGATGAGCACTTTTCTTCACCCGCCTAGGGAAGAATCCACCCACCAGCAGCAAGACATGGAGCAGAACCGGCAGGTAGTGGCATACTTGGACTGCACCTTGCAATCCCACATGGAAGATCCCCTGGACTACTTGGCAGCCAAATTTGATTTGTGGCTGCAACTGTCCGAGTTTGCCCTGGACAAGCTTTTCTGCCCGGCCAATAGTGCAGGTGCAGAGCAGGTGTTCAGTGCGGCTGGGGGTATAGTTACCCCAAGGAGAATTCGCCTTTCCACCCAAAATGTGAAGAGACCGACCTTTGTGAAGATGAATCAAGCATGGATCAGCCAGGATTTTTTTTAACTGTCACAGTAATTGCATTATATATATCGCATCCTGCAAAGAAAAAGGGGGGTCAGTCAGCACATCCCAAAGCGCAGGGGCACGTTGCTATGGCTGAGAACAAGACTGTTAACCAAAACAAGCAATGCAACAGCTCACTGCAAATCAAATAAGGTACAAAATTGCATCATAATATCAAATGCTGAACTAATAAGTTAGAGATACTTGGCAAATCGTTTTGTACAAAATTATTTGAGCCCGTCTGCCGAACGTCAAGCCAATCTCTAGTTAGACGGGTTCCTAACACTAAATATACCTGTTATGTGCCATAGCGGCTATCATAAAATTCAGAAAGTGTAGGTTCCACTTATATATCGCATCCTGTACCTGCCCAAAACTATATGTGGGGAAAACTGTGCAGGAATTAAGAAGAAGAATTTCGGGACATACAGTCAGGTCCATAAATATTGGGACATCGACACAATTCTAACATTTGTGGCTCTATACACCACCACAATGGATTTGAAATAAAACAATCAAGATGTGCTTTAACTGCAGACTGTCATCCAAATCAGGTGAACGGTGCAGGAATTACAACAGTTTGAATATGTGCCTCCCACTTGTTAAGAAACCAAAAGTAATGGGACAATTGGATTCTCAGCTGTTCCATGGCCAGGTGTGTGTTATTCCCTCATTATCACAAAAACAGTGAGCAGATAAAAGGCCCAGAGTTAATTTCAAGTGTGCTATTTGCATTTGGAATCTGTTGCTGTCAACTCTCAAGATGAGATCCAAAGAGCTGTCACTAAAAACATTAGTCGTGGTCAAAACAACTGTTTGGAACATTCTTAAAAAGAAGGAACACACCGGTGAGCTCAGCAACACCAAAAGACCAGGAGGACCATGGAAAACAGCTGTGGTGGATGACCGAAGAATTCTTTCCCTGGTGAAGAAAACACCCTTCACAACAGTTGGCCAGATCAAGAACACTCTCCAGGAGGTAGGTGTATGTGTGTCAAAGTCAACAATCAAGAGAAGACTTCACCAGAGTGAATACAGAGGGTACACCTCAAGATATAAACTATTGGTGAGCCTCAAAAACAGCATGGGAGCGGCAGCACCTGGTGACGTGTGCACCGCTCCCTCCCTCAATAAGCCAGGTTCTTACTGCCAATGATGGGTAAGGATTAGACATTGGTGTATGCACTCGGGCAGGGAGTAAAGAATACTGTTACCCCGTACTCCCCTGACGAAGTCACATCTGCGGCGAAACATGTATTTCATCTGTTTTTAGACAGGGCTGAGCAGCAGTACAAATAATACATGTTAGGGAAAGACTGAGGGACAGTTTGTATAAGACCTGGGGGGGGGTGCGAATGGAAGGAGACAGCTCCGTGTTTGTTACAAAATCACTGCCACATTGTATCAATGCAAGCAATGTGAGCAGAGAAGACTGAATAGAAGCGCTGTGTATACTGGCATAGTCAGTGTGGCTGAAGCAAGCTACATTGTCTATAGTCTGTGGCCAGTTATATAGCACGTGTGTAGCAATTATCATAAGATCAAGCGCAATATATAGATGCCAATACCAGCAATTTAGCACTAAAGGGCTTATTATATTTTCTCCTCCATCCCCAGTAGACACTGTGTTTATAAATAAATGGACGTTTGATTGTCCAAACAATACACTGTTAAATTAACAGTACAAAAGCTAGTAAGTGTAAAATATATATACACAAACTGAGACGCAAAAAATACACTACACAGTTTACTGTAAAACAGTGTTTATTGGTAACAGTGTAATAAAGCACAAACGCTGTCCCAACCTACAGGTATATAGATTAGTTCAGGCATCCTCAAACTGCGGCCCTCCAGCTGTTGCAAAACTACAACTCCCAGCATGCCCAAACAGCCAACAGGTATCAGCCTACAGCAGGGCATTGTGGGAGATGTAGTTTTACAACAGCTGGAGGGCCGCAGTTTGAGGATGCCTGGATTAGTTGATATTAGTCCTCTGCCAGTCCCTGACAGTTTAAACGTGCATGGTCTTTTTGTTCTCTGTGTTTTAAAAAAAAAGCAATAAATAAAAGACATAGTTTTATATGAGTAATTGTGTTAGGACCCCTAAAGGGAATATTGTTGGTCATCTGACCGCAGTATGAATTGTGTATTTATGCCGAGGGTCCTAACTAGGGCCCAGTGTGAAGTTATTTCATATATATTCCCCCCCTGTTTTCATGTAATAATCATTAGTTTCAGCCCTGACTGCCCATTTTGAAGCCAGAGAATGAGACAGCTAGCTTGCCCCATCCCCATAAAAACCTAGCTTTATTTGCTCCAGTCGGAGCAGATATAGGATTATCAAGACAGATACAGTATGCATCAATCCACCAATATAACCTGTCACACCTGTTAATCATGCAGTTCACTAAATTGATCTCAGGTTCAATATATCCTGGGACTAAAGGATCATTGCTAACAACACACTGTGGCCTATGCATCTATTACAAGGTATATGACATCTATTTTGAACAATAATCTAAGAAATTATGAAGGGGCACTGCGTGGCAAAAGAGGGTTATGCAGAATATGAATATCATATCCAAGGGCATTTCATAGAATTTAGAAGTCAGCTGTGAAAATGAAAAATATTATTTTTTCAAAAAAATGTTGCTTTAGCCCGAGATTTTTCATATTAACAAGAGAAAAAGCACTATTCAATTTGTTAGACATTTTTTCCTGAATACAGCAATAGCCCATTTGTGATCATAAACTGCTGTCTGGGAACAACGCAGGCCTCTGAATAAAAGGAGTGCCACATGGGTTTTGGAAGGCAGAAATGGGTTCTTGGGCTCAGTGTCACATTTGAAGAGACCCTGAGGTAGTGCCCCAGTTGAAACCCCCAAAAAGTGACCTCCCTAAACTACACCCCTCAAAGAATGTACTGAGGGGTATAGCGAGTGCTTTGACCCCACAGGCATTTCATAGAAATTAGAAATACATGGCTCTGTTGCTGCCACATTTTTCATTTTCACAAGGACTAACCTGAGAAAAAAAAGCCACCCACATTTGGTTACCCATTTTCTTCATAACAGCAACACCTCATATGGTTGTAAACTACTTTATAGGCACACCACAGAAGGGTCTTAGAAGGGAAGGAAACCCTTCAAGGTATTCACCTAGAAGTATAGTGATTGGCTTGATCCCATGGGTGCTTCATAGAAATTTCTAAGAATTGGACATGAAATTAAAACTTAAATTGTATTTAAAGAATATGTAGGTTTATCCTTGATTGTTTCATTTTTACAAGTGGTAACTGGAAAAAAACAACACCCCAAAGTTTGTCACAATACTGCAGGGTTCAGAAGAGAAAGAGCACCATGTACATGTAAGGCAGTGGTGTAGCTATAGGGATCGATATGTCACAATCCAATAAAAAAAAAAAATAAACAAACAAAAAAGAAAAATTTAAATACAAGTATATATATATATATATATATATATATATATATATATATACACACATACACTGCTGAAAAAAATAAAGGGAACACTTAAACAACACAATGTAACTCCAAGTCAATCACACTTCTGTGAAATCAAACTGTCCACTTAGGAAGAAACACTGAGTGACAATCAATTTCACATGCTGTTGTGCAAATGGGATAGACAACAGGTGGAAATTATAGGCAATTAGCAAGACACCCCCAATAAAGGAGTGGTTCTGCAGGTGGTGATCACAGACCACTTCTCAGTTCCTATGCTTCCTGGCTGATGTTTTGGTCACTTTTGAATGCTGGCGGTGCTTTCACTCTAGTGGTAGCATGAGACGGAGTCTACAACCCACACAAGTGGCTCAGGTAGTGCAGTTTATCCAGGATGGCACATCAATGCGAGCTGTGGCAAGGAGGTTTGCTGTGTCTGTCAGCGTAGTGTCCAGAGCATGGAGGCGCTACCAGGAGACAGACCAGTACATCAGGAGACGTGGAGGAGGCCGTAGGAGGGCAACAACCCAGCAGCAGGACCGCTACCTCCGCCTTTGTGCAAGGAGGAATAGGAGGAGCACTGCCAGAGCCCTGCAAAATGACCTCCAGCAGGCCACAAATGTGCATGTGTCTGCTCAAACGGTCAGAAACAGACTGCATGAGGGTGATATGAGGGCCTGACGTCCACAGGTGGGGGTTGAGCTTACAGCCCAACACCGTGCAGGACGTTTGGCATTTGCAAGAGAACACCAAGATTGGCAAATTCGCCACTGGCGCCCTGTGCTCTTCACAGATGAAAGCAGGTTCACACTGAGCACATGTGACAGAGTCTGGAGATGCCGTGGAGAACGTTCTGCTGCCTGCAACATCCTCCAGCATGACCGGTTTGGCATTGGGTCATTAATGGTGTGGGGTGGCATTTCTTTGGAGGGCCGCACAGCCCTCCACGTGCTCGCCAGAGGTAGCCTGACTGCCATTAGGTACCGAGATGAGATCCTCAGACCCCTTGTGAGACCATATGCTGGTGCGGTTGGCCCTGGGTTCCTCCTAATGCAAGACAATGCTAGACCTCATGTGGCTGGAGTGTGTCAGCAGTTCCTGCAAGACGAAGGCATTGATGCTATGGACTGGCCCGCCCGTTCCCCAGACCTGAATCCAATTGAGCACATCTGGGACATCATGTCTCGCTCTATCCACCAACGTCACGTTGCACCACAGACTGTCCAGGAGTTGGCAGATGCTTTAGTCCAGGTCTGGGAGGAGATCCCTCAGGAGACCGTCCGCCACCTCATCAGGAGCATGCACAGGCGTTGTAGGGAGGTCATACAGGCACGTGGAGGCCACACACACTACTGAGCCTCATTTTGACTTGTTTTAAGGACATTACATCAAAGTTGGATCAGCCTGTAGTGTGTTTTCCCACTTTAATTTTGAGTGTGACTCCAAATCCAGACCTCCATGGGTTGAAAAATTTGATTTCCACTTTTTTATTTTTGTGTGATTTTGTTGTCAGCACATTCAACTATGTAAAGAACAAAGTATTTCAGAAGAATATTTAATTAATTCAGATCTAGGATGTGTTATTTTTGTGTTCCCTTTATTTTTTTGAGCAGTAATATATATATATATATATATATATATATATATATATATATATATATATACACATATACACATATACACATATACATACACACACACACACAGTCCTGAACAAAAGTTTAAGACAACTTGAAAAATGGCAAAAAATCATATTTAAACATGGCTGGATCTTAAAGGGAGTCTGTCATCACAGTTTCACCTTTTTAACCCTTCCCATAGCTTTCTAGCAGCATTACAGTTGATAAAAACGTTACCTTTATAAGCAATCGTGGACTTTTAAAACTGGCAAAAATCATCTTAGTAGGATATGCAAATGAGGGCTCGCAAGTGCCCAGGGGTGGCGTCAACCTCGTAGGTGCCCAGGCAGCTCTGCCTCATCGTCGCTTCCCCCCGCCCAGTCTTTCCCTCTGCCCGCCCATCTTCTTACTTCTTCTCTTGCCGAGATCCCGCTCCTGCGCGCTGAGTCCGTCGGCCGGCGCATGCACACTGCGATGTCCATTCCTGGTACGGCATCACAGTAATTAATGCGCATGCGCCGGCTAACTGATGATTTTTGCCAGGTTTATAAGTCCACGATTGCTTATAAAGGTAAAGTTTTTATCAACTGTAATGCTGCTAGAAAGCTATGGGAAGGGTTAAAAAGGTGAAACTGTGATGACAGACTCCCTTTAACAAGGTTCCAAGTAGAGCTTCAACATGCAATAAGAAGAAATGGGAGTGAGACAAAACATTTTTTGAGCATTCAATTTAATGAAAACAACGAATAAACTGAAACAGGCTGTTTTTCAGCTGATCAAAATTTTAGGTCCACACCTTAAAAAAATAAAAATAAACCCCCCCAAAACAGAAATTCAACTTCCAAACATGAACTCAGTAATGAGTAGCTCTGTCGTTATTGTTGATCACTTCAAAAACTCGTTTCGGCATGCTTGATGCAAGCGTTTCCATGAGGTGAGTGGGAACATTTCTCCAAGTGGTGAAGACGGCCGCACGAAGGCCATCTACTGTCTGGAACTGTTGTTCATTTTTGTAAACTTCACTTGCCATCCATCCCCAAAGGTTCTCAATTGGATTTAGATCAGGGGAACACGCAGGATGGGTGATGTTATTCTCCTGGAAGAAGTCCCTTGTCCTGTGGGAATTGTGTACTGTAGTGTTGTCCTGTTGAAAAACCCAGTCGTTACCACACAGACGAGGGCCCTCAGTCATGAGGAATGCTCTCTGCAACATCTGGACATAGCCAGCGGCCGTTTGACGCCCCTGCACTTCCTGAAGCTCCATTGTTCTACTGAAGGAAAAAGCACCCCAGACCATTATGGCGCCCCCTCCACTGTGGCGCGTAGAAAACATCTCAGGTGGGATCTGCTTGTCATGCCAGTAACGTTGGAAACCATCAGGACCATCAAGGTTAAACTTTCTTCCACCTTTGAATGTCCCATGTTTGGTGCTCTCTTGCAAAGTCCAAACGAGCAGTTCTGTGGCGTTCAAGGAGACGAGGTCTTTGAAGAGTTTTTTTGTTTTTGAAGCCCTTCAGTCTCAGATGCCGTCTGATGGTTATGGGGCTGCAGTCAGCACCAGTAAGGGCCTTAATTTGGGTCGAGGATCGTCCAGTGTCTTGACGGCAGGGCCGGCGTCATAACCCGGCATCCCCGGGCAAGTGCCGGGGCCCAATGCTCCTGGGGGGGCCCACTGAGCTGCTATGAGCACTTCCATCAATACAGATGGGAGCTCTCACTGCTGTCCTTTCACATACGCAGTACCCCTCTGGTGGGCCCCCTGAGCTGCAGAGACTCAGGACACGCCCCCTCTACACAGGACACACGCTGCCTGAGGAGACTGGAGAGAGACCGCAGGGCTGGAGCTGGAGCAGAGAAGTGTGGAGACAGTCTGTGAGTGAGTCTGCACTGTGACTGTCTCTTCTCTGTGGGACAGAAGGAAAGGGGGGGACACTGCTGCTTCATTCTATTTAGTTGTGTTACTGTTTTATTAAGCTGTTTGTCTCCATGACACCTGCCCCCCCCCCCTCCATATCCTGTCCTATATCACCCTTATGGAGCCCCTGCTGTCTCCTTTCCTCCCTCATGTATCCAGAGCTCCTGTCCCACCCTCCTATCTCCTATTGCTGCCCTGCACAGACCTCCTGCCACTACTTGTATGAATCCCCCTCAGAGCCCCTTCAACCTACTTGCTGTGTCCACCCCTCCCTGTCTCACTCCTCTGCCTCTCATTATGGTGGCATCTGAACCGCATTCACCATAAGGACCTTCTAACATCACAGGGTCATGTGACTGTGCCCCCCACCCCGTACTGTGCCCCTTTATACCCTGCATTGTGCCCTCTTACCACACTCTGTGCAGTGCCCATAGTCATTCCCTGTACTATGCCCTCTTATACCCTTTTATCCGGTCACTGTATGGTGGTTTTATCCTTGTATGGCGGTGTTATCACTATATGGCGGTGGTATCCAATAACTGGATGGCCATAACTGTATCCCTTCCCTGCCCACACCACTTTTTTTAGACCTGGCATGAGCGGGAAAAGATACAGATTGCGGTGTTAAGGACCTTTGCGCCACATCTGTGTCAGAAATACGCCTAATATAGACGTATTTCTATATAATAAATGACCCCCTAATCGTATGATTATTCGGGGGGTGGGGCTAATATCTTTATATTATATAGATTCTAGTGTATTATACTGTGCCCTGTATTTTCCAGTAGAAAATGATCCGTGGGAAACACAGTCCTCATCCCTGACCACCAGGACCAGGTAGCGCTCTGTCAGTACATGGCGGCCTCCCCTCTCCGCCTCCCTGCTCCGCTGTGTACTGGGGCTTATTCTGACACTAGGGCTGGGTTCACATCACATTTTTGCCATCCATTTAATGCATACTGAAAATGTATGCATTAACAGATGCCTCAGACTGATGCCGTACAGTGGCGTCCGTTCACCATACAGTTCCATGGTAAAAAAAACATATACGTTAACGTATGCATTTCTTACTTGACTCTGCAGGATACAAAAACGTGGAGTGCTGCACATGTGTATACATCAAACCGATAGGAAAAACGTAATGTGAACACACATTGGGGGGGAGGGGGGCGTACTAAATTTCGCTGTGGGGCCCAGTCAGTTCTAGCTCCATCACTGCACATCTCCTTCTCTCCTCCAGGCCTGGCTCACTGCTGCAGCGGGCCGGAGGAGAGAAGGAGCGCAGGGAGCTGCGGTTAGTGAATGACAGGACCACCAGCTCCCCTGCAATGATAGGTATGTGAGGGGGCCACTGGGGGGTCATTCATCACACTGTGAGGGTCCCTTACACAGTATAATGACTCCCAGTGCCCCCCATTTAGTATAATGATCCCCATTGACCCTCCATTTAGCATAATAACCACCAGATCCCCCATTAAATATAATAACCCCTTGTGCCCCCTCCATACAGTATAACCCCCAGTGTGGGGGCGACTGGGGGTCATTATTCTGAATGGAGGGTCACTGTGGGGTCATTATACTGTGAGGGCCCTTTACATAGTATAATGACCCCCAGTGTCCCCCATTTAGTATAATGATCACCAATGACCCTCCATTCAGTATAATGACCCCCAGAGCCCCCTCCATACAGTATTCCCCCCGTGTGGGGGCTACTGGGGGTCATTCAGGGCCGGCTCCAGGTTCATGTGGGGAGCTGGGAGCTGTGGTTAGTGAATGACAGGACCACCAGCTCCCCTGCAATGATAGGTATGTGAGGGGGCCACTGGGGGGGTCATTCATCACACTGTGAGGGTCCCTTACACAGTATAATGACTCCCAGTGCCCCCCATTTAGTATAATGATCCCCATTGACCCTCCATTTAGCATAATGACCACCAGAGCCCCCATTAAATATAATAACCCCTCGTGCCCCCTCTATACAGTATAACCCCCAGTGTGGGGGCGACTGGGGGTCATTATTCTGAATGGAGGGCCACTGTGGGGTCATTATACTGTGAGGGCCCTTTACATAGTATAATGACCCCCAGTGTCCCCCATTTAGTAATGATCACCAATGACCCTCCATTCAGTATAAATACCCCCAGAGCCCCCTCCATACAGTATTCCCCCAGTGTGGGGGCTACTGGGGGTCATTATTCTAAATGGGGGCGACTGGGGGTTATTATTCTGAATGCAGGGCCACAGGTGGTCATTATACAGTGGGGGGGGGGGGGATTGGGGGTTCATTATACTGTGTGAAGGGCAACTAGTAGTCATTATACTGTATAGGGGCCACTGGGGGTCATTATACCGTGTAGGAGCCACAGGGGGACATGTCAATGTAAAAAAATGCCTCATGGGGGCCCACTGGGATTTATCGCCCAAGGGCCCACATGAACCTGGAGCCAGCCCTGCTTGACGGACAGCCAATTGGATCCTCCGGCTCAGTGCTGGTGAAATTTTTTTGGGTCTTCCACTTGACTTTTTTGTTCCATAACCCTCAGGATCATTTAAGAAATTCCAAATGACTGTGTTACTGCGTCCCACCTCAGCAGCGATAGCGCGCTGTGAGAGACCCTGCTTATGCAGTTCAACAACCCGACCACGTTCAAAAAGGGAGAGTTTTTTTGCCTTTGCCATCACGTGTGACTACCTGACAGAAAATGACAATGAATCCACATCTTTGCACAGATTTGGCCTTGTTAAGATCCAACAATGTAAAATATCATTTTTTGCCATTTTTCAAGTGGTCTTAAACTTTTGATCAGGACTGTGTATATATATACACATACATACACAGTGGGATGCGAAAGTTTGGGCAACCTTGTTTATCATCATGATTTTCCTGTATAAATCGTTGGTTGTTACGATAAAAAATGTCAGTTAAATATATCATATAGGAGACACACACAGTGATATTTGAGAAGTGAAATGAAGTTTATTGGATTTACAGAAATTGTGCTATAATTGTTTAAACAAAATTAGGCAGGTGCATAAATTTGGGCACTGTTGTCATTTTATTGATTCCAAAACTTTTAGAACTAATTATTGGAACTCAAATTAGCTTGGTAAGCTCAGTGACCCCTGACCTACATACACAGGTGAATCCAAATATGAGAAAGAGTATTTTAGGGGGTCAATTGTAAGTTTCCCTCCTCTTTTAATTTTCTCTGAAGAGTAGCAACATGGGGGTCTCAAAACAACTCTCAAATGACCTGAAGACAAAGATTGTTCACCATCATGGTTTAGGGGAAGGTTCAGAAAGCGGTCTCAGAGATTTCAGCTGTCTGTTTCCACAGTTAGGAACATATTGATGAAATGGAAGACCACAGGTTCAGTTCAAGTTAAGGCTCGAAGTGGCAGACCAAGAAAAATCTCGGATAGACAGAAGCGACGAATGGTGAGAACAGTCAGAGTCAACCCACAGACCAGCACCAAAGACCTACAACATCATCTTGCTGCAGATGGAGTCATTGTGCATCGTTCAACCATTCGGCGCACTTTACACAAGGAGATGCTGTATGCGAGAGTGATGCCGAGGAAGCCTTTTCTCCGCCCACAGCACAAAAAGTGGCGCTTGAGGTGGGCTAAAGCACATTTGGACAAGCCAGCTTCATTTTGGAATAAGGTGCTGTGGACTGATGAAACTAAAATTGAGTTATTTGGCCATAACAAGGGGCGTTATGCATGGAGGAAAAAGAACACAGCATTCCAAGAAAAACACCTGCTACCTGCAGTAAAATATGGTGGTGGTTCCATCATGCTGTGGGGCTGTGTGGCCACTGCAGGGACTAGGAATCTTGTCAAAGTTGAGGGACACATGGATTCCACTCAGTATCAGCAGATTCTGGAGACCAATGTCCAGGAATCAGTGACAAAGCTGAAGCTGCGCCAGGGCTGGATCTTTCAACAAGACAACGACCCTAAACACTGCTCAAAATCCACTAAGGCATTTATGCGAGGAACAAGTACAACGTTCTGGAATGGCCAATTCAGTCCCCAGACCTGAATATAATTGAAAATCTGTGGTGTGACTTAACCACCTCAGCCCCTATAGCTTAAACACCCTTAAAGACCAGGCCACTTTTTACACTTCTGACCTACCCTACTTTCACCGTTTATTGCTCGGTCATGCAACTTACCACCCAAATGAATTTTACCTCCTTTTCTTCTCACTAATAGAGCTTTCATTTGGTGGTATTTCATTGCTGCTGACATTTTTACATTTTTTGTTATTAATCGAAATTTAACGATTTTTTTGCAAAAAAATGACATTTTTCACTTTCAGTTGTAAAATTTTGCAAAAAAAACGACATCCATATATAAATTTTGCTCTAAATTTATTGTTATACATGTCTTTGATAAAAAAAAAATGTTTGGGTAAAAAAAAAATGGTTTGGGTAAAAGTTATAGCGTTTACAAACTATGGTACAAAAATGTGAATTTCCGCTTTTTGAAGCAGCTCTGAATTTCTGAGCACCTGTCATGTTTCCTAAGGTTCTACAATGGCCAGACAGTACAAACACCCCACAAATGACCCCATTTCGGAAAGTAGACACCCTAAGGTATTCGCTGATGGGCATTGTGAGTTCATAGAACTTTTTATTTTTTGTCACAAGTTAGCGGAAAATTATGATTTTTTTTTTTTCTTACAAAGTCTCATATTCCACTAAATTGTGACAAAAAATAAAAAGTTCTATAAACTCACTATGCCCATCAGCGAATACCTTTGGGTGTCTTCTTTCCAAAATGGGGTCACTTGTGGGGTAGTTATACTGCCCTGGCATTCTAGGGGCCCAAATGTGTGGTAAGGAGTTTGAAATCAAATTCTGTAAAAAATGACCGGTGAAATCCGAAAGGTGCTCTTTGGAATGTGGGCCCCTTTGCCCACCTAGGCTGCAAAAAAGTGTCACACATGTGGTATCTCCGTATTCAGGAGAAGTTGGGGAATGTGTTTTGGGGTGTCATTTTACATATACCCATGCTGGGTGAGATAAATATCTTGGTCAAATGCCAACTTTGTATAAAAAAATGGGAAAAGTTGTCTTTTGCCAAGATATTTCTCTCACCCAGCATGGGTATATGTAAAATGACACCCCAAAACACATTCCCCAACTTCTCCTGAATACAGAGATACCACATGTGTGACACTTTTTTGCAGCCTATGTGGGAAAAGGGGCCCACATTCCAAAGAGCACCTTTCGGATTTCACCGGCCATTTTTTACAGAATTTGATTTCAAACTCCTTACCACATATTTGGGCCCCTAGAATGCCAGGGCAGTATAACTACCCCACAAGTGACCCCATTTTGGAAAGAAGACACACCAAGGTATTCGCTGATGGACATAGTGAGTTCATGGAAGTTTTTATTTTTTGTCACAAGTTAGTGGAATATGAGACTTTGTAAGGAAAAAAATAAATAATAAATCATCATTTTCCGCTAACTTGTGACAAAAAATATAACATTCTAGGAACTCGCCATGCCCCTCACGGAATACCTTGGGGTGTCTTCTTTCCAAAATGGGGTCACTTGTGGGGTAGTTATACTGCCCTGGCATTTTCCAGGGGCCCTAATTTGTGGTAAGTAGGTAAATGACCTGTGAAATCCTAAAGGTGCTCTTTGGAATGTGGGCCCCTTTGCCCACCTAGGCTGCAAAAAAGTGTCACACATGTGGTATCGCCGTATTCAGGAGAAGTTGGGCAATGGGTTTTGGGGTGTCTTTTTACATATACTCATGCTGGGTGAGAGAAATATCTCGGCAAAAGACAACTTTTCCCATTTTTTTTATACAAAGTTGGCATTTGACCAAGATATTTATCTCACCCAGCATGGGTATATGTAAAATGACACCACAAAACACATTGCCCAACTTCTCCTGAGTACGGCGATACCAGATGTGTGACACTTTTTTGCAGCCTAGATGCGTAAAGGGGCCCACATTCCTTTTATGAGGGCATTTTTAGACATTTGGATCCCAGACTTCTTCTCACGCTTTAGGGCCCCTAAAATGCCAGGGCAGTATAAATACCCCACATGTGACCCCATTTTGGAAAGAAGACACCCCAAGGTATTCAATGAGGGGCATGGCGAGTTCATAGAATTTTTTTTTTTTTGGCACAAGTTAGCGGAAATTGATTTTATTTATTTTTTTCTCACAAAGTCTCCCTTTCCGCTAACTTGGGACAAAAATTTCAATCTTTCATGTACTCAATATGCCCCTCACGGAATACCTGGGGGTGTCTTCTTTCCGAAATGGGGTCACTTGTGGGGTATTTATACTGCCCTGGCATTCTAGGGGCCCTAAAGCGTGAGAAAAAGTCTGGAAAATAAATGTCTAAAAATTTTTACGCATTTGGATTCCGTGAGGGGTATGGTGAGTTCATGTGAGATTTAATTTTTTGACACAAGTTAGTGGAATATGAGACTTTGTAAGAAAAAAAAAAATAATTTCCGCTAACTTGGGCCAAAAAAATGTCTGAATGGAGCCTTACAGAGGAGTGATCAATGACAGGGGGGTGATCAATGACAGGGGGGTGATCACAGAGTCTATATGGGGTGATCACCCCCCTGTCATTGATCACCCCCCTATAAGGCTCCATTCAGACGTCCGTATGTGTTTTGCGGATCCGATCCATGTATCCGTGGATCCGTAAAAATCATACGGACATCTGAATGCAGCCTGACAGGGGGCGTGATCAATGACAGGGGGGGTGATCAATGACAGGGGGGTGATCAGGGAGTCTATATGGGGTGATCACCACAGTCATTGATCACGCCCCTGTAAGGCTCCATTCAGACGTCCGTATGAGTTTTGCGGATCCGATCCATCTATCAGTGGATCCGTAAAAATCATGCGGACGTCTGAATGGAGCTTTACAGGGGGGTGATCAATGACAGGGGGGTAATCAATGACAGGGGGGTGATCAGGGAGTCTATATGGGGTAATCACCACAGTCATTGATCACGCCCCTGTAAGGCTCCATTCAGACGTCCGTATGCGTTTTGCGGATCCGATCCATCTATCAGTGGATCCGTAAAAATCATGCGGACATCTGAATGGAGCTTTACAGGGGGGTGATCAATGACAGGGGGGTAATCAATGACAGGGGGGTGATCAGGGAGTCTATATGGGGTGATCACCACAGTCATTGATCACGCCCCTGTAAGGCTCCATTCAGACGTCCGTATGCGTTTTGCGGATCCGATCCATCTATCAGTGGATCCGTAAAAATCATGCGGACATCTGAATGGAGCTTTACAGGGGGGTGATCAATGACAGGGGGGTGATCAGGGAGTCTATATGGGGTGATCAGGGGTGATCAGTGGTTGATAAGGGGTTAATAAGTGACAGGGGGGGGGTGTAGTGTAGTGGTGTTTGGTGCTACTTTACTGAGCTACCTGTGTCCTCTGGTGGTCAATCCAAACAAAGGGGACCACCAGAGGACCAGGTAGCAGGTATATTAGACGCTTTTATCAAAACAGCGTCTAATATACCTGTTAGGGGTTAAAAAAAAATCACATCTCCAGCCTGCCAGCGAACGATCGCCGCTGGCAGGCTGGAGATCCACTCGCTTACCTTCCGATCCTGTGCGCGCGATCACAGGAAATCTCACGTCTCGCGAGAGGACGCGCCGGCGCGTCCACCCAGAAGAGCAGGGCCGCCGCAAAGACGCAATCCTGCGTACGGCGGTCCTGAGGAGGTTAAAGAGAGCTGTCCATGCTCGGAAGCCATCAAACCTGAATGAACTAAAGATGTTTTGTAAAGAGGAATGGTCCAAAATACCTTCAACCAGAATCCAGACTCTCATTGGAACCTTCCGGAAGTGTTTAGAGGCTGTCATTTCTGCAAAAGGAGGATCTACAAAATATTGATTTCATTTCTTTTTTGTGGTGCCCAAATTTATGCACCTAATTTTGTTTAAACAATTATAGCACACTTTCTGTAAATCCAATAAACTTCATTTCACTTCTCAAATATCACTGTGGGTGTCTCCTATATGATATATTTAACTGACATTTTTTATCGTAACAACCAACGATTTATACAGGAAAATCATGACGATTAACAAGGTTGCCCAAACTTTCGCATCCCACTGTGTGTATATATATATATATATATATATATATATATATATATATATATATATATATATATATACACACACACTGCTCAAAAAAATAAAGGGAACACTTAAACAACACAATGTAACTCCAAGTCAATCACACTTCTGTGAAATCAAACTGTCCACTTAGGAAGCAACACTGAGTGACAATCAATTTCACATGCTGTTGTGCAAATGGGATAGACAACAGGTGGAAATTATAGGCAATTAGCAAGACACCCCCAATAAAGGAGTGGTTCTGCAGGTGGTGATCACAGACCACTTCTCAGTTCCTATGCTTCCTGGCTGATGTTTTGGTCACTTTTGAATGCTGGCGGTGCTTTCACTCTAGTGGTAGCATGAGACGGAGTCTACAACCCACACAAGTGGCTCAGGAAGTGCAGCTTATCCAGGATGGCACATCAATGCGAGCTGTGGCAAGAAGGTTTGCTGTGTCTGTCAGCGTAGTGTCCAGAGCATGGAGGTGCTACCAGGAGACAGGCCAGTACATCAGGAGACGTGGAGGAGGCCGTAGGAGGGCAACAACCCAGCAGCAGGACCGCTACCTCCGCCTTTGTGCAAGGAGGAACAGGAGGAGCACTGCCAGAGCCCTTCAAAATGACCTCCAGCAAGCCACAAATGTGCATGTGTCTGCTCAAACGGTCAGAAACAGACTCCATGAGGGTGATATGAGGGCCCGACGTCCACAGGTGGGGGTTGTGCTTACAGCCCAACACCGTGCAGGACGTTTGGCATTTGCCAGAGAACACCAAGATTGGCAAATTCGCCACTGGCGCCCTGTGCTCTTCACAGATGAAAGCAGGTTCACACTGAGCACATGTGACAGAGTCTGGAGACGCCGTGGAGAACGTTCTGCTGCCTGAAACATCCTCCAGCATGACCGGTTTGGCATTGGGTCAGTAATGGTGTGGGGTGGCATTTCTTTGGAGGGCCGCACAGCCCTCCATGTGCTCGCCAGAGGTAGCCTGACTGCCATTAGGTACCGAGATGAGATCCTCAGACCCCTTGTGAGACCATATGCTGGTGCGGTTGGCCCTAGGATCCTCCTAATGCAAGACAATGCTAGACCTCATGTGGCTGGAGTGTGTCAGCAGTTCCTGCAAGACGAAGGCATTGATGCTATGGACTGGCCCGCCCATTCCCCAGACCTAAATCCAATTGAGCACATCTGGGACATCATGTCTCGCTCTATCCACCAACGTCACGTTGCACCACAGACTGTCCAGGAGTTGGCAGATGCTTTAGTCCAGGTCTGGGAGGAGATCCCTCAGGAGACCGTCCGCCACCTCATCAGGAGCATGCACAGGCGTTGTAGGGAGGTCATACAGGCACGTGGAGGCCACACACACTACTGAGCCTCATTTTGACTTGTTTTAAGGACATTACATCAAAGTTGGATCAGCCTGTAGTGTGTTTTTCCACTTTAATTTTGAGTGTGACTCCAAATCCAGACATCCATGGGTTAAAAAATTTGATTTCCATTTTTTTATTTTTGTGTGATTTTGTTGTCAGCACATTCAACTATGTAAAGAACAAAGTATTTCAGAAGAATATTTAATTAACTCAGATCTAGGATGTGTTATTTTTGTGTTCCCTTTATTTTTTTGAGCAGTGTATATATATAAAAAGATCTCTCTCTCTCTCTCTCTCTCTCTCTCTCTCTCTCTCTCTCTCTCTCTCTCTCTCTCTCTCTCTCTCTCTCTCTCTCTCTCTCTCTCTCTCTCTCTCTCTCTCTCTCTCTCTCTCTCTCTCTCTCTCTCTCTCTCTCTCTCTCTCTCTCTCTCTCTCTCTCTCTCTCTCTCTCTCTCTCTCTCTCTCTCTCTCTCTCTCTCTCTCTCTCTCTCTCTATATATATATATATATATATATATATATAGAGAGAGAGAGAGAGAGACACTAATTTTATTTAGCCCATTTACCAAACATAGTACCTAGCAATATTGATGTTCTTGCATTTTTTTTAGAATAGTAACATTATGTTTCTTTCTTCCTCTTTTTTTGCTAGGATAATTTTTATTGCGATATGAGGATATTATTTATTTTTATACATTTTTTATTTTAGTAAAAGGGGAGATTTTCTGAATAGTTAGTGCATACTATAATAGATGTCAGTTATTGAAGTCACGCCCCATACTGCTCTCCTGGCCTGCGCGCCAAAAAACTTTGTTTTAAATTGTATGCTACACCCTTTCTCCGGGAATTACGAAAACGAAAATACTTAAAGGGACACTGACAGGCCAAATCAGCATATATAGTTAGATATATGACATTACAGGTCTTATACAGTCTTTTAAAAGCATATAAGTATCCCCCCTGTCCACCTTATAAAGAGCGAAATATAAAGTTTTATAACCTGCTTGTCCGGTCACCAATCTGCCCAAGGGGCGGCGTTTCATGTGAAAATGCGCCCAGCCAGCCTTCCCAACTGCCGTTCTAAAGCCCCGCCCCGCAATATTCACTTCCGCCGCCCAGCCAAGTGAATATTGATGAGCTGGGCGGGGCTGCAGACGGCAGTTGGGAAGGCTGGCTGGCTGCATTTTCACATGAAACGCCGCCCCTTGGGCAGATTAGTGACCAGACAAGCAGGTTATAAAACTTTATATTTCGCTCTTTATAAGGTGGACAGGGGGGATACTTATATGCTTTTAAAAGACTGTATAAGACCTGTAATGTCATATATCTAACTATATATGCTGATTTGGCCTGTCAGTGTCCCTTTAAATATTACTTTAGTATAAATATATTCCCAAATACCTTTCATTAGCTATAATGGTTCATTTTGTCTAAGGAGCAATCATTAAGAGAAATAAAATGACCGCCGTCCTATTCGCACACACAAAACCTGTCCTAATCACACAGCAGGACAAGTCACTTTACAACACTGAGCAAAACAGCTGCATCATCCTCCTCTATGCTCTACTTGTCAAGGATTATGACCCTGAATACAGCTGATAAGATCTTCAGCTGAATCTCTGTAGGAATAGAGTTCATGAGGAGACATGAAGTACAGAGAGGATGGACAGGACAGACTGTGGTATTGAAGACTGCATACAAGTGCTGCTGCTCGTTATCTACACCCCCACTATCCTCTGCACTTCATGTCTCCTAATGAACTCCATTCCTACAGAGATTCATCTGAAGATCATATTAAACTGTATTCAGGATCATACTCCCTGACAAGTAAGAGAGGAAGATGGCGCAGCTCTTTAACTTGTCCTCCGGTGTAATTAGGACAGATTTTGTGTGGACTAGTAGGATGGCGTGCATTTTATTTTTCCTAATGATTGCTCCCTGGACAAAACAAGCCATTATAACTAATAAAAGGTGTTTGGTAATATACACTGCTCAAAAAAATAAAGGGAACACAAAAATAACACATCCTAGATCTGAATTAATTAAATATTCTTCTGAAATACTTTATTCTTTACATAGTTGAATGTGCTGACAACAAAATCACACAAAAATTAAAAAAGTTCTAGACTCGACCGGGGTGAGTCAATGGATTTGTATATCTTGATTTTTCCAAAGTAATTAGGTACTGTGTTATAACAAAAAGTTAGTACATAAAGCGAGAATGCTTGGACTTGGGCAAAATGCGTGTATGTCAGTAAGTAATTGGCTCAGTGATTCAAAACAGAGGGTGGTTATTAACGGTACATGGTCAGACTGGGTCACAGTCACTAGTGGGGTACCTCAGGGGTCAGTATTGGGCCCTATCCTCTTCAATATATTTACCGTATTTTTCACTCCATAAGACGCACTTTTTCCCCCCAAAATTGGGGGAAAAGTGCCCCTCGTCTTATGGGGCGAATGCCGGAAATTTACATCGCAGACTGCGATGTATTAGTGAGCAGGGACTGTAGTAGGCGGGGAGAGCGGCGGGGCCGTGCAGGCACTGTACTCTGGCACGGCAGCTCAGTATGTACTGTATTATACGTAGTGTTAATCATCAGATCTAAACTAAATAATGATGCGCTCCCCCTGCGCTTACCGGTACATGTCACGCTCCTGTAGTAAGCACTAGCAGCTAGCAGGCAGGCCGGGCGGCCGTAACTCACTGAAGTCACGTGCCTGCTCCGCCTACTTCATTCATAAAGTAGGCGGAGCAGGCACGTGACCTCAGTGAGTTACGGCCGCCCAGCCTGCCTGCTAGCTGCTAGTGCTTACTACAGGAGCGTGACATGTACCGGTAAGCACATGGGGAGCGCATCATTAGTTTAGATTTGATGATTAACACTACGTATAATACAGTACATACTGAGCTGCGGGGCCAGAGTACAGTGCGTGCATGGCCCCGCCGCTCTCCCCGCCTACTACAGTCCCTCTCTAGGAATCTGTGAATGGGATAATGATGGGGGGAAGGGGGGTCTGTGGATGGCATAATGATGGGGGGATCTGTGGATTGGACTGTTATGGGGGGGATCTGTGGATGACACATAGCAGTGTCATCCACAGATCCACCACCCCATAACAGTGCCATCCACAGATCCCCCCACCATCATGCCATCCACAGACACCCCCCCCCCATCATAATGCCCTCCACAGCTCCCCCACATAACAGTGCCATCCACAAATCCCCCACCCCATAACAGTGCATCATCCACAGATCCCCCATAATAGTGTCATGCACAGACCGCCATTAGTTCAAACCCACGAAAAGTACACCTTTTGGTTAAAAAAAAATATTTTTTCTTATTTTCCTTCTCAGAAACCTAGGTGCATCTTATGGGCCGGTGCGTCTTATAGGGCGAAAAATACGGTATTAATGATCTTGTAGAAGGCTTGCACAGTAAAATATCAATTTTTATAGATGACACTAAACTGTGTAAAGTAATTAACACTGACGATGACAGTATCCTACTACAGATAGATCTGGATAGATTGGAGGCTTGGGCAGATAAGTGGCAGATGAGGTTTAACACTGACAAATGTAAGGTTATGCACATGGGAAGGAATAATGCAAGTCACCTGTACATACTAAATGGTAAAACACTGGGTAACACTGACATGGAAAAGGACTTCAGAATTTTTGTTGAAAATAAACTTAACTGTAGTAACCAGTGTCAGGCAGCCGCTGCCAGGGAAATAAGATAATGGGTTGCATCAAAGGGACACAGATGCATGTGACGAGAACATAGTTCTGCCACTTTACAAATCACTAGTCAGACCACACATGAAGTACTGTGCACAGTTCTGAGCTTCTATGAACAAGGCAGACATAGCAGAGCTGGAAAGGGTTCAGAGGAGGGCAACTAAAGTAATAACTGGAATGGGTGGACTACAGTACCCAGACAGATTATCAAAATTAGGGTTATTCACATTAGAAAAAAAGACGACTAAGGTGAGATCTAATAACTATGTATATATACAGTACAGACCAAAAGTTTGGACACACCATCTCATTCAAAGAGTTTTCTTTATTTTCATGACTATTAAGGCATCAAAACTATGAATTAACACATGTGGAATTATATACATAACAAACAAGTGTGAAACAACTGAAAATATGTCATTCTAGGTTCTTCAAAGTAGCCACCTTTTGCTTTGATTACTGCTTTGCACACTCTTGGCATTCTCTTGATGAGCTTCAAGAGGTAGTCCCCTGAAATGGTCTTCCAACAGTCTTGAAGGAGTTCCCAGAGATGCTTAGCACTTGTTGGCCCTTTTGCCTTCACTCTGCGGTCCAGCTCACCCCAAACCATCTCGATTGGGTTCAGGTCCGGTGACTGTGGAGGCCAGGTCATCTGGCGCAGCACCCCATCCCTCTCCTTCATGGTCAAATAGCCCTTACTTTCAAAGTTTTCCCAATTTTTCGGCTGACTGACTGACCTTCATTTCTTAAAGTAATGATGGCCACTCGTTTTTCTTTACTTAGAATTTGTATTATGGCAAGAAAAAAGCAGCTAACAGTCTATTCAGTAGGACTATCAGCTGTGTATCCACCTGACTTCTCCTCAATGCAACTGATGGTCCCAACCCCATTTATAAGGCAAGAAATCCCACTTATTAAACCTGACAGGGCACACCGGTGAAGTGAAAACCATTTCAGGGGACTACCTCTTGAAGCTCATCAAGAAAATGCCAAGAGTATGCAAAGCAGTAATCAAAGAAAAAAGGTGGCTACTTTGAAGAACCTAGAATATGACATATTTTCAGTTGTTTCACACTTGTTTATGTATATAATTCCACATGTGTTAATTCATAGTTTTGATGCCTTCAGTGTGAATCTACAATTTTCATAGTTATGAAAATAAAGAAAACTCTTTGAATGAGAAGGTGTGTCAGTTTGTACTGTGTAATATATATATATATATATATACAGTACAGACCAAAAGTTTGGACACACCTTCTCATTCAAAGAGTTTTCTTTATTTTCATGACTATAAAAAAATGTAGATTCACACTGAAGGCATCAAAACTATGAATTAACACATGTGGAATTATATACATAACAAACAAGTGTGAAACAACTGAAAATATGTCAAATTCTAGGTTCTTCAAAGTAGCCACCTTTTGCTTTCATTACTGCTTTGCACACTCTTGATGAGCTTCAAGAGGTAGTCCCCTGAAATGGTTTTCACTTCATAGGTGTGCCCTGTCAGGTTTAATAAGTGGGATTTCTTGCCTTATAAATGGGGTTGGGACCATCAGTTGCGTTGAGGAGAAGTCAGGTGGATACACAGCTGATAGTCCTACTGAATAGACTGTTAGAATTTATATTATGGCAAGAAAAAAGCAGCTAAGTAAAGAAAAACGAGTGGCCATTATTACTTTAAGACATGAAGGTCAGTCAGTCAGCCGAAAAATTGGGAAAACTTTGAAAGTAAGGGCTATTTGACCATGAAGGAGAGTGATGGGGTGCTGCGCCAGATGACCTGGCCTCCACAGTCACCGGACCTGAACCCAATCGAGATGGTTTGGGGTGAGCTGGACCGCAGAGTGAAGGCAAAAGGGCCAACAAGTGCTAAGCATCTCTGGGAACTCCTTCAAGACTGTTGGAAAACCATTTCAGGGGACTACCTCTTGAAGCTCATCAAGAGAATGCCAAGAGTGTGCAAAGCAGTAATCAAAGCAAAAGGTGGCTACTTTGAAGAACCTAGAATATGACAAATTTTCAGTTGTTTCACACTTGTTTGTTATGTGTATAATTCCACATGTGTTAATTCATAGTTTTGATGCCTTCATAGTCATGAAAATAAAGAAAACTCTTTGAATGAGAAGGTGTGTCCAAACTTTTGGTCTGTAATATATATATATATATATATATATATATATATATATATATATATATATACATACACACACACACACACACTGCTCAAAAAAATAAAGGGAACACAAAAATAACACATCCTAGATCTGAATTGATTAAATATTATTCTGAAATACTTTGTTCTTTACATAGTTGAATGTGCTGACAACAAAATCACAAAAATAAAAAAATGGAAATCAAATTTTTTAACCCATGGAGGTCTGGATTTGGAGTCACACTCAAAATTAAAGTGAAAATACACACTACAGGCTGATCCAACTTTGATGTAATGTCCTTAAAACAAGTCAAAATGAGGCTCAGTAGTGTGTGTGGCCTCCACGTGCCTGTATGACCTCCCTACAACGCCTGTGCATGCTCCTGATGAGGTGGCGGACGGTCTCCTGAGGGATCTCCTCCCAGACCTGGACTAAAGCATCTGCCAACTCCTGGACAGTCTGTGGTGCAACGTGACGTTGGTGGATAGAGCGAGACATGATGTCCCAGATGTGCTCAATTGGATTCAGGTCTGGGGAACGGCCAGTCCATAGCATCAATGCCTTTATCTTGCAGGAACTGCTGACACACTCCAGCCACATGAGGTCTAGCATTGTCTTGCATTAGGAGGAACCCAGGGCCAACCGCACCAGCATATGGTCTCACAAGGGGTCGAGGATCTCATCTCGGTACCTTATGGCAGTCAGGCTACCTCTGGCGAGCACATGGAGGGCTGTACGGCCCTCCAAAGAAATGCCACCCCACACCATTACTGACCCAATGCCAAACCGGTCATGCTGGAGGATGTTGCAAGCAGCAGAACGTTCTCCATGGCGTCTCCAGACTCTGTCACGTCTGTCACATGTGCTCAGTGTGAACCTGCTTTCATCTGTGAAGAGCACAGGGCGCCAGTGGCGAATTTGCCAATCTTGGTGTTCTCTGGCAAATGCCAAACGTCCTGCACGGTGTTGGGCTGTAAGCCCAACCCCCACCTGTGGACGTCGGGCCCTCATATCACCCTCATGCAGTCTGTTTCTGACCGTTTGAGCAGACACATGCACATTTGTGGCCTGCTGGAGGTCATTTTGCAGGGCTCTGGCAGTGCTCCTCCTGTTCCTCCTTGCACAAAGGCGGAGGTAGCGGTCCTGCTGCTGGGTTGTTGCCCTCCTACGGCCTCCTCCACGTCTCCTGATGTACTGGCCTGTCTCCTGGTAGCGCCTCCATGCTCTGGACACTACGCTGACAGACACAGCAAACCTTCTTGCCACAGCTCGCATTGATGTGCCATCCTGGAGAAACTGCACTACCTGAGCCACTTGTGTGGGTTGTAGACTCCGTCTCATGCTACCACTAGAGTGAAAGCACCGCCAGCATTCAAAAGTGACCAAAACATCAGCCAGGAAGCATAGGAACTGAGAAGTGGTCTGTGATCACCACCTGCAGAACCACTCCTTTATTGGGGGTGTCTTGCTAATTGCCTATAATTTCCACCTGTTGTCTATCCCATTTGCACAACAGCATGTGAAATTGATTGTCACTCAGTGTTGCTTCCTAAGTGGACAGTTTGATTTCACAGAAGTGTGATTGACTTGGAGTTACATTGTGTTGTTTAAGTGTTCCCTTTATTTTTTTGAGCAGTGTGTGTGTATATATATATATATATATATATCTCAGGGGTCAGTACAGAGATCTCTCCCATCATTTATTTATCCCCAGGACTGTGACGAGGAGGTGGTGATGGTGAACTCGCAAAAAAAGTTAAAAAAAGGGGCTAGCATGTATTTCTGGAGTGTAATATTACAGGTTAGGCTTCATTCACACATACGTACAGTAATACACTCGTTTAGATCATACGAGTGTATTACTGAGCAGCAGCAGCGGCGGCATGAAGTGCACGGCGTCATAGCAACCAATGACGCCGTGCGCTCAGCAAGACGGCAGTCCGTGAAAATCCATGTATGTGTGAATGAGGCCTTATAGTTATTAGATTTCTGGAGAAAGGTCATTGATCCAAGTTAATCTGAGGAAAAATGGCTTCTCTCTCTCAGGGTTTTTTGCCTCTCTCTGGATAAACTTACGGGACAACAGGCTGAACTGAATGGACAGATGTATTTTTTCAGCGTTACAAACCATGTTACTATGATCAAGGTGCCATACTTTGCTAGTAAGGAAGGGGTTAAAAAGGAGGCAAAAAGCAGTTAAAACAACTAAATTTCAAAAGAAATCGTGAACCCTTGTAGATATTTTCCAAAACCTTTATTACAAATGATCCATAATTTATACAGCTCTTCTTTACGTTAGCCACAGAAAAGCTGGACCTTACATCAGGACATGTACACCTATTTGCCATCTTCATTTTTCTTGTATTGCACCATGGCATATTTTAGCTTCACGTCATTTACTACAAATGTCAGGACGAATTCTGATGATGTGACCAGAGTTCAATTGAAATTTATTTCCCAAGGGTCAAATAATTCTGTTTCTTTTAAGTGCTTTTCATTTTTTTCCCTTAACATTCATTAAACCATTTACTCCTCGTGGATGTTAAAGAGTTTGGCCACCTCATTCAAGTCTGCATGCTGCTCCCCATCCTTTATTATCTGTGGAGTAAATCAGAAAGATAAACAATGACAGAAGGTTTATAATCTAGTTGTCTATAAGTGCATTAGGCCCATCAATCCTTTAATACTGGCGAGTATGATGATCTAGTAGGCCAAAAGATGAAACAGTGACTAAACACAATGGGGAGAATTGATCAAGCCCTGCACTCCAGAATTCTGCCTTCAGAAAGTTGCAAAATGGGCATTTTTGTGACTTTCAGTATTTTTACATAACTCACTCCAGTTTTGAAAAGTAGATTATGGGCATGGTTAGCTATGGGACCGAGTTTCACTCATTTCTGCCTGGAGCTTTGAGATTATTATTCTTTTATTTTATAACTTAAAAAAAAAAAATTATAATCTCAAAGCTACTCCAGGAGAGAGCTAGGTCATCAGTAACTAATGGTGGGGGTGCAACACCTGGGACCCCTTCTCCCCAGGAGCAGCTGTTTGAGAAGGCATGGGCGTTCGCAATAGCGCCGTGGCCTTCTCTCTGCTTTTCCCAGGCCGAATGACGACATGTTCATGTGTTATGTGGCCTAGGTCCAGCTCAGCCCCAATCAAGTGAAAGGGGCTGAGTGCAATACCAAGCACAGCTGCTATACAATGTACAGAACTGTGCTTGGTAAGCTGGAGGGCCGCTGCCTTCTCAAAACAGCTGATCTGTGGGGGTCCAGGGCGTCCATATCCAGAGGATAGATCATCAGTAAAAAAAAATAAAAAAATCTCAGAAAACCCTTTTAAAGATTATCCAAATTTAACACAAACAGCGTGCAACTTTTGATAAATTTGGAGCAAGTTACACCAATGCAGATGAAGGAAAACAGACTTCAAATATTACCCTCATGATAAATCCCCCCCCAGTGTCTATGGGTGTACAGGCAACAAATGTGCAACAATACATCAATTAAGAAATAATATAAAGCGCCCTTTTAGACCGGCCAATTAGCGAGAAAAAATGTTTCTACACATATTTGTTCACTGTAATTGGCCCATGTAAAGGTGCTGGGGATCACATCTTCAGGTTGTCAGCAACATGCTGCTCTGTATAAAGAGGGATGTGCCGCTGGAAATATGCAAATAGAACGGGGACAAGAGTTTGTATCGCTCGTCATCTTTTCACCTTACATCTGGCTGTGTGAAAAGCACTTTAAACCAGGAATGCCCAACCTGCGGCCCTCCAGCTGTTGCAAAACTACAACTCCCAGCATGCCCAGACAGCCTACAGCAGGACATGGTGGGAGTTGTAGGTTTACAATAGCTGGAGGGCCACAGGTTGGGCATCCCTGCTATAAACGATCACCAGCAGACTTGTATATCATCAAGCTGAGCGGTATTGGCCCAGCATCAACCCATGTAAGCCTACCCTAAATTATAACAACCTACAGTAGAATGCCAGACATTACAATTGGGGATGAGCGAACTTCATATTTTGAAGTTTGTGTGCGGGTTCGTGTTGTGGTATTTACTGAATTGCGTTATGGATTCCGTGACCATGACGGAATGCCTTTAGAGTCAGTCCGGTTTACGTTAAGCTGGAGTTCTCTCCTGCATAACGGAAACGGGACGGATCCGTTTTGCAGGCCATAGACTTCTATTATGACGGAATGAATAACGGAATTCCTCTAAAGGCATTCCGTCATGGAATGGCGTTATGGTCCGTGGTAACGGAATCCATAACGCAATTCAGTAGCTACCACAACATGAACCAGCGCACAAACTTCAAAATATGAAATGCGCTCTTCCCTAATGGCAACGTATGGGGATATGTAAAAGCGGACACTTCAAAGTGCTCTATAGGTTCATAGAATAAACTGCCCATTATGTATGAATGCAAAGTTTTTACTAACTCACATAACAATCACATTAGAATGACAAGTTTCTATCCAAAATTTTCATTTAAAGGGAATCTGTCAGCTCCAAAACACCCCTCAAACTACAGCAAGCAGTGTAAGTGATGCAGAGTCCGATTACCATTACGCAATTTTTATCTTCATACTCACGTGCATTCCGACACTGTGCTCCCACAAACCAACAGTAAAATACATTGAGAGGACTTCTTGAGTCCTCTCCATTATGCGCATGGGCGCAGGAGTCCAGTCAATTAATTTTACTGGCGGTTTGTGGTAGAAAAATTACACAATCGGACTCGGCATCATTGACACTTTTCATCACTTGCTTTAAGTTGGGGGGAGGGGGCTGGGCGTTTTAGAGCTCACAGGTGCCCTTTAAAAATAATAGGTCAGTTAGTAAATGAATGAATGATTAAGCTGATTGATAACTATTTTGGGAAAGCTACATATAGAAGTACTACTGTTATGTAGCTGTGATCCAGATAACGTGACAAAAGCAAATCATTGGTAAATTATGGGATTGATAAAATATTGGGGAAAAACAGAACAAAAACAAGGTTTACAGCAGGGCTTGACAAATTTCCTTGGAATCTAGGAGCCAGCTAAAAAAGTTAGGAGCCAGGCGGAGCCGCGTCATAAAGCCCCTAGTAGGTGCCCCCCCCCCCCCACTTCTCCATAGAGCCCCCCCCAATAATGCTGTATACCATGTTACATATACCGCCGCTCCGTCCCCAGACCCTATTGACTATAATGGGGACGGGGGTGGAGCTCCGGCGCAGCATGGCAGTTCGCGGTGAGAGGCCGCCAGACTAAAAAGTTGGACATGCAGTACTTTTACCATGCACTGCGCCAGAGCTCTGCCCCCATTATAGTCAATGGGGACGGAGCGGTGGTCCGGCGAAACAGCGGAAGGACGGATCCGACAGGGTGAACAGCCTGCCAGATCCATCCTGCCGAAAAGTGTGAAAGTAGCCTTAGTTCTATAGCTACTGAATGAGACAGAAGAAGGGATGCCTTTAACATAGATCTCCTTGAGAAGCCAATTTGATCCTAAAGGGTTGATTCAAACTGTAATCTAAACTGTGTCCTGTCACTTCTCTCATCTCTGCTCCTGTCCCTTAATCTTATCACTGCTGCAAAAGCATCAGCGACAGCCTCAGTGTAAACTGTTCTAGAGTCTGACTGACTGTTCTTTTAACTCAAAGAATCGAATGAGTCACTAACTGATCGGATCTTTAGATCATTCGATTCTTACTTAGGACTCCCTCCTGTACTTGTGTCAGTGACTCGGACTCAGAGCTGCTAGTGCTTGCCTTGCATTGCCTCAGCTCTGATTGGTTGGTGGGCGGGGAGGGGAGGGGCTGGCAGAAGCAGCTTCCACTCTAGGATCAGATTACACTCCTCCCGAGCCCCTCCCCTCCCTGCTGCCAGCGTCTCGCTCTCTGTGTGCTGTGACGGAGCTGACTGAGGACTGGAGCTGTTTCAAGCGGTGCTGCCTCCGGACAGAACGGCAGCTCCGCACCCATTGGCCGGGCACCTTTGAAAACGGGCTGACAAATACCCAAGCGCCAGGACTAAATTCCTGGTCGCCATGGCGACCTGGGATTTGTCGAGCCCTGGTTTACAGTAGACAACCGCATACTGCTTATTGGTCATTGTTGAAGTACTCAAGGAGACAGTTCTATTCAATTATTCTAGAATTATTTATATGGTAAATGATGAATCGATGAAAGCAGTACAAAGAAATAAATGTGGTGGCAGATATGGTGGAATACAGAAAAGGAATATCATTTTACTTGACCTTACACAAAACTGACCACATTGTGAAACAGATACAGATCTACACATGCAATACTATGTTCATCGATCTTCCTGACTGCAATAATACTCTACTGTACCTCCCAACTGCTTTTAGTCTTACCTTGCGAGCAATCGGCATGCGGTTAAAGATGTTCCACAGCACCATTCCCACCACCACATTATCTCGTAGGTAGAACACCACTCCTTTTCCATAGGAATCTCCCTGTTGTGCAGGAGCTGGGAGTGAAGGTGTAACTGCGGAGCTGTCACTTACTGGTTGTATTATACCTTGAAAATCACTCTCGGAGCGGATCCCAGTGCCTATTACAGAATAATTACATATAGTGATTGTCTCTAAAGATAAACACACAATGATAAGTCTAAGTACACTTCAATATGATATATATTGCCAGATTTATAAGACATTAGATTTTACAGGGCTACATGTTGCTCTTACTAGGCTTCATTTTGCAGATTCAGTGTATATAACCACCCAATACACAGAGCAAAAAATGCCCGGTATAAAGCTGTCCGTTACAGCATCAATGATATACCTAAAAGCTAAAAGGACAGGACAGCAATTGTATGATACAAAGGTAACAAATTTTATTAAACAAATTGTTTAAAAAAAAAAAAAAAAAATCACATATATTTTAGCAGCATTAGGCCTCATGCACACGACCGTATTTTTTTGCGGTCCGCAAAACGGGGTTCCGTTTTTCCGTGATCGCTTTTTCGTCCGTGGGTCTTCCTTGATTTTTGGAGGATCCACGGACATGAAAAAAAAAAGTCGTTTTGGTGTCCGCCTGGCCGTGCGGAGCCAAACGGATCCGTCCTGAATTACAATGCAAGTCAATGGGGACGGATCCGTTTGACGTTGACACAATATGGTGCAATTTCAAACGGATCCGTCCCCCATTGACTTTCAATGTAAAGTCAGGAGTTAATATACCATCGGATCGGAGTTTTCTCCAATCCGATGGCATATTTTAACTTGAAGCGCCCCCATCACCATGGGAACGCCTCTATGTTAGAATATACTGTCGGATTTGAGTTACATCGTGAAACTCAAATCCGACAGTATATTCTAACACAGAGGCGTTCCCATGGTGATGGGGATGCTTCAGGTTAGAATATACTAAAAGAACTGTGTACATGACTGCCCCCTGCTGCCTGGCAGGTGCTGCCAGGCAGCAGCCCCCCCTCCTGTAGTTAACACATTGGTGGCCACTGCAGCCGCCCCCCCCTCCCCTATAATTAACTCATTGGTGGCCAGTGGGCCCCCCCTCCCCTGTAGTTAACTCGTTGGTGGCCAGTGGGCCCCCCTCCCTCCCCTGTAGTTAACTCGTTGGTGGCCAGTGGGCCTTCTCCCCTCCCTCCCCCTCCTAATTAAAATCTCCCCCCTATCATTGGTGGCAGCGGAGTGTACCGATCGGAGTCCCAGTTTAATCGCTGGGGCTCCGATCGGTAACCATGGCAACCAGGACGCTTCTGCAGTCCCGGTTGCCATGGTTACTTAGCAATTTGTAGAACCATTATACTTACCTGCGAGCTGCGATCTCTGCGTCCGGCCGGGAGCTCCTCCTACTGGTAAGTGACAGGTCCGGCCGGGAGCTCCTCCTACTGGTAAGTGACATGAGATTTTAATTACAGGGGGGGGGGGGCTGCCCCCTGCTGCCTGGCAGCACCTTCCAGACAGCAGGGGGCAGTCATGTACACAGTTCTGTTCGTATATTCTAACCTGAAGCGTCCCCATCACCATGGGAACGCCTCTGTGTTAGAATATACTGTCGGTTCTGAGTTTTTACGAAGTGAAAACTCAGCTATGAAAAAGCTTTTATGCAGACAGATCTTCGGATCCGTCTGTATAAAAACTAACCTACGGACACGGATCACGGACACGGATGCCAATCTTGTGTGCATCCGTGTTCTTTCACGGACCCATTGACTTGAATGGGTCCGTGAACCGTTGGCCGTGAAAAAAATAGGACAGGTCATATTTTTTTCACGGCCAGGAAACACGGATCACGGATGCGGCTGCAAAACGGTGCATTTTCCGATTTTTCCACGGACCCATTGAAAGTCAATGGGTCCGCGAAAAAAAACGGAAAACGGCACAACGGCCACGGGTGCACATAACGGTCGTGTGCATGAGGCCTTACCTTCACAGGAATAATGCCCCCAGGACTGCCATTCATGATACATACAAGTAACAATTTCTCCCATAGGCAAAGGATATCAATAAGCCTCAGCCATAAATAAAGTGCACAGTGCCAAAAGATGAATCAATACATATAGGAGACAATTAAGTAAGGCTACTTTCACACTTGCGTTCGGGGTTCCGCTTGTGAGCTCCGTTTGAAGGCTCTCATAAGCGGCCCCGAACGCATCCGTCCAGCCCCAATGCATTCCGACTGGATGCGGATCCGCTCAGAATGCCTCAGTCTGGCTCCGCTTGGTCTCCGTTCCGCTCAGCATGCGGACACCCGACCGCAGCTTGCAGCTTTCGGGTGTCCGCCTGGCCGTGCGGAGCCAAACGGATCCGTTCAGACTTACAATGTAAGTCAATGGGGACGGAACCGTTTGAAGTTGACACAATATGGTGCAATTTTCAAACGGATCCGACCCCCATTGACTTTCAATGCAAAGTCAGGACGGATCCGTCTGACTAACTTTCACACTTAGATTTTTTTGTGAAAAATAATGCAGACGGATCCGTTCTGAACGGATACCATCGTTTGCATTATAGGAGCGGATCAGTCTGTGCAGACACCAGACGGATCCACTCCGAACACAAGTGTAAAAGTAGCCTAAAATATACAGACCAAAACAGTCCTGAATCCAGACACGTGTTTCGCGGTAGCTTTCTCAAGGGATTCAGTGTATATAAGCAGAACCAGATAACCACAAGTGTTACAAAGAAATGGGGGCATAGGTAGAAATTAAAGCGAACCTTTCATGCTTTTTGTTTATACTAGATAAATGCCTTTATATGCGGGGTATGTTATTTAACCCTAACTGGTGCAATGAGTTGCTTCTCATTTCTTAAACAACCAAGTCAAAAAACACATCTCGTGGTCATGTAAAAGATGTTAGTCTGTTTGAGAAGGGTCAAATCATTGGCATGCATCAAGCAGAGAAAACATCTAAGGAGATTGCAGAAACTACTAAAATTGGGTTAAGAACCGTCCAATGCATTATTAAAAAACTGGAAGGATAGTGGGGACCCATCGTATGTGAGGAAGAAATGTGGCAGGAAAAAAAATCCTGAATGATCGTGATCGGCGATCACTTAAACGTTTGGTGAAATCAAATCGAAGAAAAACAACAGGGCTATGTTTAATAGTGAAAGTAAGAACATTTCCACATGTACAATGCGAAGGGAACTCAAGGTATTGGGACTGTACAGCTGTGTAGCTGTAAGAAAACCACTAACCAGTGAGGCAAACCAGAAAAAAAGGCCTCAATTTCCTAGGGAGCATAAAGATTGGACTCTGGAGCAATGGAAGAAGGTCCTGTGGTCTGATGAGTCCAGATTTACCCTGTTCCAGAGTGATGGGCGCATCAGGGTAAGAAGATAGGCAGATGAAGTTATGCACCCATCATGCCTAGTGCCTACTGTACAATCCTGTGGGGGCAGCGCTATGGTCTGGGGTTGCTGCAGTTGGTCAGGTCTAGGTTCAGCAACAGTATGTGCTCCAAGAATGAGGTCAGTGACTACCTGAACATACTGAATGACCAGGTTATTCCATCAATGGATTTGTTCTTCCCTGATGGCACGGGCACATTTCAAGATGACAATGCCAGGATTCATCGGGCTCAAATTGTGAAAGAGTGGCTCAGGGAGCAAGAGACATCATTTTCACACATGGATTGGCCACCACAGAGTCCAGACCTTAACCCCGTTGAGAATCTTTGGAATGTGCTGGAGAAGGCTTTGCGCAGCGGTCAGACTCTACCATCATCAATGCAAGATCTTGGTGAAAAATTAATGCAACACCGGATGGAAATAAATCTTGTAACAATGCAGAAGCTTATCGAAACAATGCCACAGCGAATGCGAAATATTAGAGTGTATGACCTTTTTTTTTGGGTGGTGACTTTTTTTTTTTTTTTTGGACAGGCAGTGTATGAAAGATCTGTTTTTAGATTGAGACCTGCTGGATGTCTAGTATTAAATGTCATAATGCAGAAGGTCTCTCTTTTTATCCCCCTTCCTTACTAGGCCAATTTTTCAGTTTCTGCAATGGTCCTATCTAACTGTAAATAACTATTTATTTTCTGAGCCAACCTCCATATTTGATATTTTTCTGAGGACTCCTTAGACCTTTTATGCTATTAGATGACAGATACAATTTTATTTTTTTAAGGAAAAACAGAAAATTATTTAAAAAAAATTATATATTTTTTTACGGTTACAAAAGATTTCAAGAAAAAACAATGTCTAAAACCATTACCGTATGTGTCTAATGTGAAAATTGATTCTACTTGTGAAGTTTACCTACTGGCTGGGCTCACCACGAGACCTGAAATGAGTGGAGCGCATTACAGATTTTGGAGGCCTATTATTCTATTGCTGGTTTTATGGCACAATACAGTACCAAAACCTTGGAAACACTCAGAAAGTGACTGCTTTTTAATATGTTGACCCCCTAAGGTATTCACCCAGGGGAAATTTTTCACTTTTTTTTTTTTTTTTTTAAGGGAAATTGAATGAATTTAGGTGGACAAAATGAAAATAGTTCTTCACCATAAAAAGCACCTTCTATATAATGACCCCACCCACCCTTCTTTGTAAAAGAGAGATATTTATTTTGATTGTACTTAGACACCGTAAGAAATATAAGTTCCACCACAACCTATTTATGACAGAACAAAATGTTTTTGGCCAAATCCAGGGAATTAGTTATTTTGTGCTTAAAGAGGACCTTTCACCTTGAAAAACATTGTGAACTAAGTATGCTGCCATGGAGAGCGGCACCCGGGGATCTCACTGCACTTACTATTATCCCCGGGCGCCGCTCCGTTCTCCCGTTATGCCCTCCGGTATCTTCTCTCAGTAAGTTATAGTAGGCGGTGTCTGCCCTTGTCCTGTGGGCGTCTCCTTCTCCTAGGCTGTAGCGCTGGCCAATCGCAGCGCACAGCTCACAGCCTGTGAGAAAAAAACCTCCCAGGCTGTGAGCTGTGCGCTGTGATTGGCCAGCGCTGCAGCCTAGGACGGGGAGACGCTCACAGGACAAGGGCAGACACCGCCTACTATAACTTAGTGAGTAAAGATACCGGAGGGGATAACGGGAGAACGGAGCGGCGCCCAGAGATAATAGTAAGTTCAGTGAGATCCCCGGGCGCCGCTCTCCATGGCAGCATACTTAGTTCACAATGTTTTTCAAGGTGAAAGGTCCTCTTTAACCACCTCCGGACCGCCTAACGCAGATTCGCGTTCCGGAGGTGGCAGCGCTGCGCACAGTCACGCATATACGCGTCATCTCGCGAGACGCGAGATTTCGCTCCAAGCCGGCCCGCGCATGCGCATCGCGGGCCGGCAAAAGTTAAAGAACAAGTTAGTCACCAGCCTGCCAGCAACGATCATTGGCTGGCAGGCTGGCGATTTTTAAAAAATCCAATCACAAGCCATATAACAGATCATATTAGTAAATATGATCTGTTATATGGCTTCTCTGCTCCTGTGCTGGTCCTTTTCGTCGGTTGGATCCAGCACAGGAGCAGACTGAACTGTGAGTAGCACCAACACTACACCTTAGCCCCAGATCACCCCCCTGCACCCCAATTAACCCTTTGATCACCCCTTTGATCGCCCCTGTCAATCACCAGTGAAAGGAAAAAAAGTGATCAGTGTAAACTGTCACTTTTTTTTTATTTACTAGTATTGGCTGTTAGGTTTTAGGGATAGTTTAGGCCCCTTGGTTAGGTAGTTAGCGTGAGTTAGCGCCCACCCCACCGCACCGCAGTCACTTATATTCGCTGAATAGCGTATCGCTAATCAGCATTTGTACTTTTATAGTATCTGTAAGTGATCAAAACTGATCACGGTCAGATCTATAATAGTATTAGTGTCACTTTAGTTCGCCCTCCACCCAAAACGCAGTGTTTGCCCGATCAGGCCTGATCGGTCGCCCACACGTGCGTTCACCCACGCCCGCCCCACCGCAGTGACAAAAAAAATATATTTTTTGATCACTGCACATTCATTTTACACGCACTGCGGCGATAAAAAAATCAGTTTTGATATTTTTTATCAACCGCAGCGGCCTCCGGTACTTCGCTAGCCTCCCCTTTGTAAGACAGGTTTGCTTTTTTTCTTGGGTAGTCTCAGGGAATACCCCTAAATTTAGTAGTCCAAAATGTCAAACAGGGGGTATTCTTCTGAAGAGGCCTACAGGATTCTGACCCAGTCGGATGAGGAGTGGGAACCCTCATCTGATGAATCTAGCGGGTCAGAATATGAACCTGTGGAAAGCAGTGGCTCTCTGACCCAAAGTTCGGACGAGGAGGTGGAGGTCCCTGGCAGCACCAGGCGTACCCGGCCCCATGTCGCTAGACCACAGGTTATGCAGGATCCGCTTCAAGAGCAGCAGAGTGGGGCTGTCGCTGCCGGATCACGTGGTGAGGCATACACCAGCAGCGCAGCCCTCCCTGGACCTAGTACCAGCACTGCCGTACAACATGGTGACGTGGCGAGCACCAGAAGGGCAGTTGAAGCTGGTACGGTGGCACGTGCACTAGTTACCCCGTCGCAGCCACCGCAAAGACAGGCCCGTAGAGCCCCTAGAATCCCTGAGGTGCTGGCAAACCCTGATTGGCAGTCACCAACTTCAGCCGCACCTGTAGTTCCCCCTTTCACCGCCCAGTCTTGAGTTCGGGTTGAGACGGCTCAAATCGGTTCGGCCCTGGGATTTTTTGAGCTGTTCTTGACTGCGGAGCTCTTGGACTTAGTCGTGGCAGAGACCAACCAGTATGCCACACAATTTATATCCGCCAACCCGGGAAGCTTTTATGCCCAGCCTTTCCGGTGGAAACCAGTCCAAGTTTCCGAAATTAAAATTTTTTTGGGCCTTCTCCTCAACATGGGCCTGACAAAAAAGCATGAATTGCGGTCATATTGGTCAACGCACCCGATTCATCACATGCCCATGTTCTCTGCTGCTATGTCCAGGGCACGATTTGAGGCCATCCTCCGTTTCCTGCATTTTAGCGACAACACCACCTCCCGTCCCAGAGGCCACCCAGCTTTTGACCGGCTCCACAAAATTCGGCCCCTCATAGACCATTTCAACCAGAAATTTGCAGATTTGTATACCCCCGAGCAAAACATCTGCGTAGACGAGTCCCTAATACATTTTACCGGGCGCCTTGGCTTCAAACAGTACATCCCAAGCAAGCGTGCCCGGTATGGGGTCAAATTGTATAAGCTCTGTGAAAGGGCCACAGGCTATACCCACAAATTTCGTGTCTATGAGGGAAAAGATCAGACCCTGGAGCCGGTCGGTTGCCCTGACTACCTGGGGAGCAGTGGGAAGACAGTCTGGGACTTGGTGTCACCCTTATTCGGCAAGGGGTACCATCTTTATGTGGACAATTTTTACACAAGTGTGGCCCTCTTTAGGCATTTGTTTCTAGAACGGATTTGCGCCTGTGGCACCGCGCGAACTAGTCGCGTGGGCTTCCCCCAACGGCTTGCAACCACCCGTCTTGCAAGGGGGCAGAGGGCTGCCTTGTGTAACGAAGAACTGCTCGCGGTGAAATGGAGAGACAAGCGTGACGTTTACATGCTCTCCTCCATTCACGCAGACACGACAATCCAAATTGAGCGAGCAACCCGTGTCATTGAAAAGCCCCTCTGTGTCCACGACTATAATGCGCTCATGGGAGGGGTGGACTTCAATGACCAGATGTTGTCTCCGTATTTAGTTTCCCGCAGAACCAGACGCTGGTATAAGAAGGTGTCTGTATATTTAATTCAATTGGCGCTGTACAATAGTTTTGTTCTCTACAGTAAGGCTGGGAGAACACGATCTTTCCTCAAATTCCAGGAAGAGATCATCGAGAACCTCCTTTACCCAGGAGGTTCCGTGGCCCCATCCCCCAGTGTAGTTAGCCGTCTACACGAGCGACATTTCCCCAGTGTCGTTCCTGGTACCTCAACCCAACCGTCACCCCGAAAAAGATGTCGTGTCTGTAGCAGGAGTGGAATAAGGCGTGACACCCGCTATTTCTGTCCTGACTGTGCTGACCACCCTGCCCTATGCTATGGAGAGTGTTTCCGGAAGTACCACACACAGGTACACCTAGCATAGGGATTGCATCTCACAGGACAGGCACACAGGGCTATTAGGGCCCTTTTACTCTCAGCTGCTGCAAACCTCTCCTTTCACCTGGGATAAAGTGCATAACGTACTTCGCCACATCTTTGGGCGATTTGCGCTTTGCACATTGTCCCATGGGGAAGGAGAGGTTTGTTCTATAAAGGTAAAAAAAACTAAACAAAAAAAAAATTACCGGTAAGTAAAAAAGTTAAAAAAGTTTAAAAAAGTTAATATGTTCTGTTCTAAAGTTAATAAAGTTATTGCTTTGCGGCCTGGTTTTTTCTTTTTTGTTTTGTTTTTTTTACCTTCCAGGTGGACCAACCGATCGACCAGCTGCAGCACTGATGTGCATTCGGACAGAAGCATTGTGCTGCTGTCAGATTACACGCAAGTCGGTGTATGCGGCGCTGCAAGACGAGATTTCTCCTCTGCAGTAAAAGATATGTTTGCCGAGGCATATGAGCTGAGGAGGTGGCGGTGTTCATATACTTTGGCAAACACTTTGTATATATAAAAAAAAAAATCCCGGCAATGATTTATTCATCCACATCGATTGATGTGAATGGAGAAATCTGGTTTGCCAGGGCATACGAGCTGAAGTGGGTATGGATGTTGGGCGGAGCTCCTATGTCCTGGCAGACGCCTTTCCCCTCCTTTTTCTTTTTTTGGCAGAGATTTTTTCATCCACATTGATCGATGCGAATGAAGAAATCTGTGCCGTTCATTTTTTTCTTTCAGCCCAGAGGCTGAACGGAAAAAAAAAATCTCATTACCCGTATGCTCAATATAAGGAGAATAGCAGAAACTCCTAATGCTGGGCATACATGTAATGATTGCGGAGACCCTCAAATGCCAGGGCAGTACAAACACCCCACAAATAACACCATTTTGGAAAGAAGACACCCCAAGGTATTTGCTGAGGGGCATATTGAGTCCATGAAAGATTGAAATTTTTGTCCCAAGTTAGCGGAAAGGGAGACTTTGTGAGAACAAAATCCAAAAAATCAATTTCCGCTAACTTGTGCCAAAATTTTTTTTTTTCAATGAACTCGCCATGCCCCTCATTGAATACCTTGGGGTGTCTTCTTTCCAAAATGGGGTCACATGTGGGGTATTTATACTGCCCTGGCATTTTAGGGGCCCCAAAGCGTGAGAAGAAGTCTGGTATCCAAATGTCTAAAAATGCCCTCCTAAAAGGAATTTGGGCCCCTTTGCCCACCTAGGCTGCAAAAAAGTGTCACACATGTGGTATCTCCGTATTCAGCAGAAGTTGGGGAATATGTTTTGGGGTGTCATTTTACATATACCCATGCTGGGTGAGATAAATATCTTGGTCAAATGCCAACTTTGTATAAAAAAAATGGGAAAAGTTGTCTTTTGCCAAGATATTTCTCTCACCCAGCATGGGTATATGTAAAATGACACCCCAAAACACATTCCTTACCTTCTCCTGAGTACGGAGATACCAGATGTGTGACACTTTTTTGCAGCCTAGCTGGGCAAAGGGGCCCACATTCCAAAGAGCACCTTTCAGATTTCACAGGTCATTTACCTACTTACCAGACATTAGGGCCCCTGGAAAATGCCAGGGCAGTATAACTGCCCCACAAGTGACCCAATTTTGGAAAGAAGACACCCCAAGGTATTCCGTGAGGGGCATGGCAAGTTCCTAGAATTTTTTATTTTTTGTCACAAGTTAGTGGAAAATGATGATTTTTTTTTTTTTTTTTTTTTTTCATACAAAGTCTCCTATTCCACTAACTTGTGACAAAAAAAAAAAATTTCCATGAACTCACTATGCCCATCAGCGAATACCTTGGGGTCTCTTCTTTCCAAAATGGGGTCACTTGTGGGGTAGTTATACTGCCCTGGCATTCTAGGGGCCCAAATGTGTGGTAAGGAGTTAGAAATCAAATTCTGTAAAAAATGATGAGTGAAATCCGAAAGGTGCTCTTTGGAATATGGGCCCCTTTGCCCACCTAGGCTGCAAAAAAGTGTCACACATCTGGTATCTCCGTACTCAGGAGAAGGTGGGGAATGTGTTTTGGGGTGTCATTTTATATATACCCATGCTGGGTGAGAGAAATATCTTGGCAAAAGACAACTTTTCCCATTTTTTTATACAAAGTTGTCATTTGACCAAGATATTTATCTCACCCAGCATGGGTATATGTAAAAAGACACCCCAAAACACATTCCTCAACTTCTCCTGAGTACGGGGATACCAGATGTGTGACACTTTTTTGCAGCCTAGGTGGGCAAAGGGGCCCATATTCCAAAGAGCACCTTTCGGATTTCACTCGTCATTTTTTACTGAATTTGATTTCAAACTCTTTACCACACATTTGGGCCCCTAGAATGCCAGGGCAGTATAACTACCCCACAAGTGACCCCATTTTGGAAAGAAGAGACCCCAAGGTATTCGCTGATGGGCATAGTGAGTTCATAGAACTTTTTATTTTTTGTCACAAGTTAGTGGAATATGAGACTTTGTAAGAAAAAAAAAAAAAAAAAAATCATCATTTTCCGCTAACTTGTGACAAAAAATAAAAAGTTCTATGAACTCACTATGCCCATCAGCGAATACCTTAGGGTGTGTACTTTCAGAAATGGGGTCATTTGTGGGGTGTTTGTACTGTCTGGGCATTGTAGAACCTCAGGAAACATGACAGGTGCTCAGAAAGTCAGAGCTGCTTCAAAAAGCGGAAATTCACATTTTTGTACCATAGTTTGTAAACGCTATAACTTTTACCCAAACCATTTTTTTTTTACCCAAACATTTTTTTTTTATCAAAGACATGTAGAACTATAAATTTAGAGCAAAATTTCTATATGGATGTCGTTTTTTTTGCAAAATTTTACAACTGAAAGTGAAAAATGTCATTTTTTTGCAAAAAAATCGTTAAATTTCGATTAATAACAAAAAAAGTAAAAATGTCAGCAGCAATGAAATACCACCAAATGAAAGCTCTATCAGTGAGAAGAAAAGGAGGTAAAATTCATTTGGGTGGTAAGTTGCATGACCGAGCAATAAATGGTGAAAGTAGTGTAGGTCAGAAGTGTAAAAAGTGGCCTGGTCTTTCAGGGTGTTTAAGCACTGGGGGCTGAGGTGGTTAAAGGCAATTTATGAAAATTTGGGACAAATATAGTACATTTTGGCTAATAACGTAAAGACGTGTGATATTCCTTGAAATGATTTTTTAAACAGAGGCCAGTGTTTGATGGACACTGGGAACAATAATATCTGGTGTCTCTTCGAATTCCATTCTTTGTACAAAGTCTGCACCTTTTCTGTGGGTTAGTTTTCCTTACGGTATGAGGAATGGTGTCAGGAAAATGCTTTTCGCTCAGTCTACTGACAGACTCGGACCCAGAGCTCACAGGAATATCACCTGTTGGGTACAGAGAAAAGAACCCCGATTTCCAGATTCTTTGTATACCACATAGGAATTGTATATTGCTTACTGCAGCAGATACAGAGAAATCTTTTTGTACCAATGCTTGGTTTCATCATTTGGTCATTGAAATCTACTGCCCCAATGTACTTATTATATTCAACGACACAGAGTGGCTTTTCAGTATGTGCATACCCCTCTCATACAAGTGTCTGAATAGTGGAATAATTGTATAGTATTTGTTCACATACAGATGATAGCCTTGTAACGAATTCATTACATCCAAGACAATTTTACCATTCGTGCCTATATGGGATGGGCAATCAAGGGGATCCAACTGGCTGTCCTTTCCTTAATGCACCCTCAATGTATAAGTGTAGCCGGTACCACTTTCGCACAACTTATACATCTTGACACCATATCAAGCACAGCACAAACTGTGTAAATCACCGCACTGGGCCTGAAAATGTGCATGATTCTCTTTTACTCCTGAGCCCAGCTCATATGTTCTGTCAAACATTTCTAAAACCAGCAAACACAGCATAAAAATAAGGGGGCTTTCTTTCCACACTGGCACACAATGGACACAACATATTGGGCACCAGGGTGGATAAAAATCAATGATTTAAATCAGATTTTTTTTTAATTTAAATCAGATATTTTTTTGATATAAAATGCTTTTTGAGGAAAATATATTACCATCCAAAGGTTATTCCATCATGAAATAAAGATTAGTTTTTTAATTATGTAGAATAAGGCTGTATATGTTTAATTTTTTGGGTAAATAAATTCCATTAATTAATTCATAATGTCATGCTCTTCCAGAGGTTTTTGTAAGATTATTGGGCAGTTTCTCTGCCTACAAGATATTATCACAGATGCTTGGTTTAGGCTACTTTCACACTCGCGTTTGGTGCGGATCAGTCATGGATCTGCACAGACTGATCCTTACAGATAATACAAAGGTCTGCATCCGTTCAGAACGGATCCGTTTGTATTATCTTTAACATAGCCAAAACGGATCAGTCTTGAACACCATTGAAAGTCAATGGAGGACGGATCCGTTTTCTATTGTGCCAGATTGTGTCCTAGAAAACGGATCCGTCCCCATTTACTTACATTGTGTGCCAGAACGGATTGGCTCAGTTTCGTCAGACGGACACCAATACGCTGCAAACAGCGTTTTGGTGTCCGCCTCCAAAGCGGAATGAAGATGGAACGGAGGCAAACTGATGCATTCTGAGCGGATCCTTTTCCATTCAGAATGCATTAGGGCAAAACTGATCCGTTTTGGACCGCTTGTGAGAGCCCTGAACGGATCTCACAAACGGAAAGCCAAAACGCCAGTGTGAAAGTAGCCTAACTTTTGCAGTTCTCAAAACTGAATTTGACTCAGCAGAGATCACATGCCTCTTCTTCACAGCAAAAATATAACATGAACAGAGTTGAGAAAAAGACCTTAATCCTAACTTCTACAAACCTATAAATACAGAATCAACCTAATCAAACTAATATGAAAAGTTGTTATTCTAAAAATCTTCATCTACTTGCATATTATAAAGTTACCGTATACCAGCAAGAATTAGTCTTTATGTAGAAAACTATGATTTAAATCAAATCCACCCTGTTGGGCACTAAAATGGCATATCTGGTTTAAAACTGCAATTTTCACCATCTGCTGTGCATTCATTTTTGCAAAATATCTGTGGGATGAAAATGCTCACAAAATTTCTTGGCAAATTTTGTGAGTGTGGTTTCTAAAATGGGTCCTCATCTTGTGGTTTCTGCTTTTTTTTAATTTTATTTAACCTCACAGTCTCTGCAGTTGTTGGCCAATGCTGTATAAATCAAATTCTCTTCTGAACACCCAAATAGTAGTTTATGACCTAACAAGTGGGTATTGTCGTACTTCGGAAAAATGTCACAAAATGTAGGGTGTTTTTTCTCATATTACCATTTGTGAAAATTAAACATTTGAATCTAAAACTACATACTGTATAATTGAAATAAAATGTAAATTTTCATTTCATAGTCCAGTTTCAAAAAATTCTATGAAACGTCTGTGCGGTCAAGCAATTCAATGCCTTCCCTTCTGAGACCTGCATGGTGCCATACAGCAGTTTACAACCACATAGGAGGGAGTTTTGCCGAATTCATGAAAAAAATATATGTTTAAGATATTGTGGGGTACTTTTACTCCTGTTAAACCTTTTGAAAATGAAAAATTTGGGGCAAAAATAGGATTTTTTTTGTGCTTACCTGTAAAATCTTTTTCTCGCTGAGTTCATTGGACACAGAAGACCATGGGTATAGCTGCTGCAGCCACTAGGAGGTGACACTAGGCAAAAAAGTGTTAGCTCCTCCTCTCAGCTATACCCCTCCTGCACACACTGAGCTAATCAGTTTTGTACAAAAGTGGGTAGGAGCAGCCAGGAGTGCTGTGTCCCCCAATGAACTCAGCGAGTAAAGGATTTTTACAGGTAAGCACTATTTTCTCGCTCGTATCATTGGGGGACACAGGAGACCATGGGACGTCCCAAAGCAGTACCATGGGGAGGGAACAAAAGACCAAAGCAAAGCTAGGGCTGGCCATGAGGTCCCGCATAGAACTGTGGGGAAAGGATGCACAGGAACCCAGAATAGGACAGGAAGAGCATGAACCAGGACTGCCAGCTAGAGAGCAGAAAGGATGCAGTGACTTAGACTGGGCAGAAGAGAAACGCCCAGTTAAATGAAGCCAACTGGCTGGAGGTTCTACAGAAGATGTGGATAGCAGAAGAGAATATCCACAAGAAGGATAAGCCTCTCTGACGAATGAACATGATGTCTGGGAAGTACCTCTGGGTATCAAGGACCACAGAACTGGTGTTGAAGTCCGGAATGGAAGGCCAGGGCGGTTTGCATGACAATAGGCCCCACAGAATGCGAGGGAGGTTCACCCAATAGAAATGGGTCTGCCGAATCCAGGTACATATGAGACCCAAAGAAAAAAATAAGGGGTTGGGTCAGCACAACCTGCCTGTAGGTGCAGATCGCTATGGCTATGTCTCATCCAGCATGGAGGGCAGAGTGCTGGATGTAGTGTGCGATCACATTTGCATTTTCCGTTTACATATGAGACCCAGCCACAAAGCGACAGGAGGACCCCGACAAAATTCAACCTAATGTTTAGGTACCAGGAAAGGAGATGTCAACACAGAGGAAAAACATGGTAGCTAGAAAGGAACCAGCTGGGCAGAAGACAGAGGACCAGTCCTGGAGAGGCCTCCCAAGTAGGTGAGAGACCTCCCTGGGCCAACATGAAAGAGAAAGTAGGGATGGCTAGAGGAGATATAAGCCTCAATGGGAACTCATTGAAGGAACTGACCAGAAAAAAAAACAAAAAAGACAGAGGAAAAAAAAAAACTGCGTCTTCAGGGATCGGTAAGATCCCAGCCATGCAACAGAGAAAAATGCTGCATAAGAGTACAGCCACATGAATATCCGTCACTAGACAAAAGGAAGACTGCCAGATGCTGGGTCCAGGACAATATCATGACTGACGCTAGACAGGCTAAGGAAGCAAAGCAGAGACAGAGCAGCTGCACTGGGAAAAGAGAGCAGGCTACAACAAGTGAGAGCGTAGACGCTCCCCAGGAACATCTAGGGATGTAGCTATGAGTAAACTCCTGGAAGCAGATTAGGAAACGCTGTGTACAGCTCTGCAAAAAGAGAAAAAAAAACTCCCTAAGAAGTAGTAATATGGTAGGAGGATGCCCCAAGAATCTAAGTTCTTTCGCAAGAGAAGCCGTCTGACATACCACAGACCAACATGTCTGGACTGGCCAACACCAGCAGTAGGCTGAAGCAATGCCCACGCCAGAAACGTTGGGGGTGCATAGACTCGTCAGAGAGCAACTCCCGCCCAGAGGAATGTCCAAAGCGGCCAGAGATGGGAGAATACTCCACCCTAAGGGGAGTGAAGTGGCGATGTCCAACTCCACAGAAGTATCCGAGAAAAAACAAACAGTCATATAGAAAAAAGAATCGGCAGTGCGGGCACTACAGAGCAATAAGACGCCAACCCAGGGAATATGGATACTGGTCAGCTAGATGGAAAAACAGTAGCTTGGGTGAGATTAATTAATCGCTTTGTGAAAAGGCACAGAGTAAAAAGGGTGTTGCGTTCTAGCCACGAATCCTCCATTAGCGGTGACAACAAGTGACAGCCCAACCGCTTATCTGGAGAGGAAAAATGTAGTCACAGTTTGTGCGCTGAATAGGTATGTCTGCTACAGCCGGACATGACGGAGACAGTACTTAATCTCCAAAAGGGGCAATGCTGAAGCTGTCACAGTGTCAACTGTTAGCGCAAATGATCCATTTGTGAAGGAAACAATACCATAGGCGAGCATCACAGGAACAAGGGCGTTACGCCAGCTGAAGAACCCCAGTCTAGTGCCCACCAGAAATGAGGTATGTATTAATTTAACTATAGCATCTACTGCAGAAACCTGGATTGGTGATGAACGTAATGTGTAGGAACAATGTATACCATCACCACACCTAGTACGAACAGGCAGGTTCACCTATAGAAGGGGGGATGCGGCAGAAACTACCTCATACAAAGATAGGGCCGAAACAAGTTGTGGAGTATAAACTACAGATGCAAATGCACCATGTGAGGTAGGAAAAAACAAGGGGCGCCATGACAGCTTTCAGAGGGAACCTAGGCACTGCCCCAGAGAAAGGGACCATACAGTCACAGACATAGAATATAGGGCTGCGGCAAAATCTCCACCTGAGAAGGTAGACCATACAGTAGAGAAAACTGCATCTAGCAACTGAGTGCCACTCCACCCAAGGGGGAAGCCATGCAGTAGTAGCCACAGTGGCTAGGGCTGGCGCAAAACTCCACCTGTGGGGAAGGCCATATCACATGGTATGTAGTGCTACCATAGATACTCCACCTGAGAAGGAGGAAAGCTGGTCGTGGTTGCGGTATACCGAGTCAGTGAGATGCACAAAACCCCTATCCGAGTGGATGTGGGAGCAATCACAGTATTCTGTGTTGTTAGTGCAGATGCTCCACCTATTGGGGGCGACAACTACTACCATCGTAGAGTGGATTCCAATCGGGACTTTGAATCCAGAGAAAAAAAAAAGCTGACTGGTTTAAGAGCTGCACTTATACAAGCAGCCAAACAATGCGAGTTTGTGAGCGTTCGTGTGTTTGATTTCCAGTGTGTTTGTATTAAGTGTGTGACTTTAGATTAATTGACTTCAGATTCAGGAACTTTAGGAGGGGACTACAGTAAGTTACATTCTTATTACTGTATTGTTTTTTTTCTCTTTTCTTGCGTAATCTACACTTAGTATATGTTCCATTATTGACAGCGCAGTCCAGTGCACATCTTGTCTAATGTATGCAGTCCTGGAACAGCCGTTTGAGGGTCCATATATTTGTTCAAAATATGAGCAAGTTGCCCATTTGGAATTCCACATCGAGTATCTAACCGGGCGAGTTTCAACACCTAGAAGCGTTGACAATTTGGAAAAGAGTTTTCTGCTCACTGAGCAAGCACTCTATGGAGTAGATGTGGGGGAGGATGGTAGCATGAGGCTCAGGAAAGTGAGGTAGGTAGCTGGATAACTGTTAGAAAGTGGGGTAGAGGGAAGAGTGCCAGGGAGGCTAGCCCTGATCTGACACACCCCAACAAGTTTGCACGGTTGGCAGATGAGGGGGATGTCAGTTCAGGGAGAGCACTGCTGCAGCTGGACCCTTCCTCTGCCAGTCAGGGGAATGTCAGCTCCAGTAAGCAGGGGAGCAGGGCAGGCCAGACAGGTGCTTTTTCCGGCCTTAGAAACTATGTTACTTAAAGCACAAGAAGGTTGAGTTGTAGCTAAACACCCTGAGCAAGCAGAGGTCGCCATGTAAGGGCTCTTTCACACTTGCGTTGTCCGGATCCGGCGTGCACTCCATTTGCCGGAATTACACGCCGGATCCGGAAAAACGCAAGTGTACTGAAAGCATTTGAAGACTGAGCCGTCTTCAAAATGCTTTCAGTGTTACTATGGCAGCCAGGACGCTATTAAAGTCCTGGTTGCCATAGTAGGAGCGGGGGAGCGGTATACTTACAGTCCGTGCGGCTCCCGGGGCGCTCCAGAATGACGTCAGAGCGCCCCATGCGCATGGATGACGTGATCCATGTGATCACGTGATCCTTGCGCTTGGGGCGCCCTGACGTCACTCTGGAGCGCCCCGGGAGCCGCATGGACGGTAAGTATGCTGCTCCCCCGCTCCCCGCTACACTTTACCATGGCTGCCAGGACTTTAGCGTCCCGGCAGCCATGGTAACCACTCTGAAAAAGCTAAACGTCGGATCCGGCAATGCGCCGAAACGACGTTTAGCTTAAGGCCGGATCCGGATTAATGCCTTTCAATGGGCATTAATTCCGGATCCGGCCTTGCGGCAAGTCTTCAGGATTTTTGGCCGGAGCAAAAAGCGCAGCATGCTGCGGTATTTTCTCCGGCCAAAAAACGTTCCGTTCCAGAACTGAAGACATCCTGATGCATCCTGAACGGATTTCTCTCCATTCAGAATGCATTAGGATAATCCTGATCAGGATTCTTCCGGCATAGAGCCCCGACGACGGAACTCTATGCCGGAAGAAAAGAACGCAGGTGTGAAAGAGCCCTAAGCGTTCAATGCCAACACACAAAATATCTAGCTAATGAAAGGGATAATGTGGACATAGCGCAATAACCAGTGGTTGCCCCATATTCCACCTACTGAGGAGACTAAGGCTACTTTCACACTTGCGGCAGTGTGATCCGGCGGGCAGTTCCGTAGTCGATTTCGATGTGACTGAAAGCATTTGTGAGCCGGATCAGGATGCGGATCCGTCTCACAAATGCATTGCAAGAACGGATCCGTCTCTCCGCTTGTCATGCGGATCCATCTTGTATTTTTTTTCCACATTTTTACCGGTCTGCGCATGCGCAGGCCGGATACGGAATTCCGGTATTTTGAATGGCACTAATACATTCCTATTAGTCTTCAGTTTTTTTTCGCCGGAGATAAAACCATAGCATGCTACGGTTTTATCTTTTGCCTGATCAGTCAAAACGACTGAACTGAAGACATCCTGAATGGATTACTCTCTATTCAGAACGCATGGGGATATGCCTGATCAGTTATTTTCCGGTATACAGCCCCTGTGACGGAACTCTAAGCCGGAAAAGAAAAACGCTAGTGTGAAAGTATCCTAAGGCAATAGTAGGTGCCGTCTCTGCTAATACTCCATCTCTGAAAGGGGATGAATAGGACGGGAAGTACAGAACCGGAGCTAGGACAATGAGTTCGCTATGGCATAGCAGGCACAGTGTTCAACGTTTAGGTAAACACTGCACCCATTAGCATAAAAACTCTACTTGCAGAAGGAGGTAACGGGATAGGCTATACAGTGTCCAGCGACTGCACTCCACCTGTGAAAGGGGAGGAATATGCCTGGAAGTACAGGAGCCGGTGCTAGGACCAATGCTGCCCTAGCGGACACAGTAACCAACGTTGGAGTAATACTTCCACCCGACAGTGTGACTATCCAAACTGTGAAAGGAGTTAGTAGGATAGGATATGCTGCGCCCAGCAGTAGTACCATTAGTCCACCTATGGAGGGGGAGGAATATGATAGGAGGCCCTAGATTCGGCGCTAGTAGCACCATTTTAGTGTGGCGTGGTAGTCACAATATGCAGATGTGGGCGGCCGCGCTACACGTGTGGAAGGAAGCAATGAGACAGGTTACAGAATCCAGTAGAAGTGCAACTATTCTGCAACCGTTTATACCGTGCCCAATGATAATGATATCACTCCAGGGGTTAGTGCTACAGGATGCACAACATCCAGTGGTAATGCAATTACTCCACCTAAGGAGGGAAGGTAATGTGACAGAATGTACAGCATCTAGTAATAGTGGAATTACTCCGCCTAAGAAAGTAAGGCAATGCAACAGCATGTACAGCATGCAGTGGAAGTACTCCGCCTATGGAAAGAGGATAATGCGACAGCATGTACAGCATCCAGTGGCAGCGCAATTACTCTGCCTATAGAAGGAGGGTAATGTTACAGCATGTACAGCATCCATGGGTAGTGCGATTACTCCGCCTATGGAAAGAGGGTAGTGCTACAGCATATACTGCGTCCAGTGGTAGTGCAATAAGTCTGCCTATGGACGGAGGGTAATGCTACCGCATGTACGCTGTCCAGTGGAAGAGCAATTACTCCCGCCTATGGAAGGAGGGTAATGTTACAGTGCATCCAGCGATAGTGCGATTACTCTGCCTACAGCATGTACAGCGTCTAGCGGTAGTACAAGTACTTCGCCTATGTAAGGAGGAAATGCTACACGGTGTCTGGTATTCAGCAGTACTGCAAGTACTCTGTTGGCAGAATGAGGATATGCTCCCAGGTGCACCACCGTCAGAGGTAGTGTGATTACCCTGCCTAACAAGGACAGGAGTAAAGCAACAGTATGTACCATAACCAGTGTCTATGAGCGGGAATGAGACCGCATGCGGTGGGCTTGAGAAGGAGGAAGGTAGAGCATATATGCCACCTGTAAACAGGGTTAACATTAAAGTAAGCACCAGTACAGCACTGGAAACGCACCAAGTGGCTAAATGGGATTTTATTTATTTATTAAGCCCCAGCTAGTGAGCGGGGCCAGTGAGAATAAAAATTATTTGATTCATTTTATTTCCTTTTCCCACGAGGCTAGGGCGTGGTGTGGCGCAAGGCGCAACATTTTTGCGCCCGAGGGGCCGTTCCCGCCCCCCCGTAACTCTGCTTGGAAGTGGCTGCCTAACAGGGCTTCACGTAGACGCAGCCGGAACGGAGGACTGGAAGCGCTGAACTGCCCAAACTCTCGACGGGCATTCCTGATGATGACCTGTAGCGGCCGTGCCAGGAACGGATGCGGCCGCTAACAAGAGTAGGTGCGGGCCACGGAGGGAAGGACAGGTGAGAGGAGGAGGGCCGCAAGCGCCCAAATAAAATAGGAAGAGGAGGGCCAAGGGGGGGGGGGCATGCTGGAAGATGAGGAGTGGAGTGAGTGGGATGGTGGTGGATGGCGGGGGTTATACTTACCTTGTGATCTCTATACTCACCCCATCTTCATCCTCTTCACCCCCCCCCCCCCCCCCCCCCCCCACGGGGTACCAGCAGGGTCACCTCCTTGGCCACTAGCATCAGGGTGGTAGGAGGGTGGAGTTGAAGGGGGGGGGGGCGACGACTGCAGAAATGTAGGTGACCCCATGGCTGGTGGGATGCAGGGGAGCTGGGTTGCCCTGGTCCACTTTGCCTTCTTGGGAGAGGTTGGGAGAAAACCGACACCGGGCTTCCTCCCCGGGTAGACAGGGAGGTCTGCCTCCTACAGACACTAAGCTAAAACTGATTAGCTCAGTGTGTGCAGGAGGAGTATAGCTGAGAGGAGAAGCTAACACTTTTTTGTCTAGTGTCGCCTCCTAGTGGCAGCAGAAGCTATACCCATGGTCTCCTGTGTCCCCCAATGATATGAGCGAGAAAGCAATATTTAAATGTAAAAAATTACATTTTTTACATTCACACCCAAGTGTTTCTACACAGTCAAGTCACATTATTATGACCACCAGCTAATATTCAGAGTGTCCGCGGTGTGCAGCACAGACAGCAGCTAGACCTACTGGGAGTGACTCAATAACGTCCTGGTAGGTTGTCAACGGTATCTGGAGCCATGCAGACTTCAGTGCATCCCGTAGTTGCTGAAGGGTGCACTGGGGAGGATCCATTGAGCAAACACGACAATTGAGGTGGTCCCACAGATGCTCAATTGGGTTCAACTTTGGGGAACTGGGGGGGGGGGGGGGGCAGGGTAGTACTTGGAAGTCTTGGTCATGTTCTTCCAACCAAATTCAAACATTTTTAGTCTTGTGACAGGTCAGATTATCCGGCTGGAAGATCCCATCCACCCCAGGGAAGACAATCAGCATGTATGGGTGTATGTGATCTGCAGGGATGGATTCATACCCAAATTAGTGGAGAGTGCCTTCCACATGGATAAATGGGCCCAAAGAATGCCACCAAGAATGCCAAAAAACATTCCCCTGACTATAATGTTGCCTCCACCAGCTTGTGTTCTCCTAGAAATAGTTGCAGGGTGTTTGATGCTTCTCTGATGTTTCTTTCCTGACATGCCAACATCCATCCACTGGATGAAGCAAAAAACGTGATTCATTGGAAAAGGCAACCCGTTGCAAATCAGAGGAGATCCAATTCTGAAACTGCCATGAAAATTGTAGACTTTCATGCCAATGCAACTTTGTTAGCAGAGATGCAGTAAACATCCGTCTGCTTCGGAGCACCATATGCAGTAGGATCTGCTGAACATGTGTTTTAGACAGATGTCTGGTATTTTGGTGGTAAGCTGCTCTACTGTAGCGTGTCAATTCACCCTCAAGCACCTTCATAGCTGACGTCCAGTGGCATGTGGTGCTCCGCAGTTTCCATGTCTTTTAATTGTAATTGTGCCATTTATCAACTTATGATACACTTTCACCACAGTAGCACGTGAACAGTTCACAAACTGCACAGTTTGAGAAATACAGCCGCCTTTTGCCCGAAAACCAATAAGCATCCCTTTCTGCAACCCTGATAAATTGCCCCTTTTACTCATGACAGCAACGAGGGATGTGTGGACAGACTATCGCACACCCTATATACCCACCAAGCCAGCTCATGACATTTGACTTTCTTCATGAGCTACACACTGCCAACGTCGGAAGTAGGAAGTGATCATAATAAGGCGCTTCTTCCCTTTTGAGCCCTGCAGCTGGCCTATACAGCAGTTTACGACCACATATGGCATTTTTCTGTAAACTGCAGAAACAGGCTAATCAATATTGAGGTTTATTTTGCTGTTAACCCTTGATGTGTTACAGGAAAAAAATGATTAAGATGGAAGTTCTAAAAAAAAGTAAAATTTTAAAAATTTCACCCACATTTTCCTTTAATTCCTGTGGAACACCGTCCTAAAGGGTTAACGAAACCAATTTTAAATAATTTAAAGGGTGTATTTTGCAAAGCGGGGTCATTTATGGTTGGTTTCTATTATGTAAGGCCCACAAAGTCACTTTGAAACTGGTCCTTAAAGTTGGTTTTGGAAATTTTCTTGAAAATTTAAAAAATTGATTCTAAAATTCTAAACCTTCTAAGGTCCTAAAAAAATAAAATGACATTTATAAAATGATGCTCAGGCAGAAGAGGCTGGCTTAGCGTCTCATATCTCTGGATTGGCAGCAGCTAGAGACATGAAAGACCTACACAATAAAGTTATGCTATTTATAACACACAGTGAACGTCGAAAATAAATTCCACAAAATAATGAAAAAATTTGTCTTTTTAATCTTTCCCTCTAAAATGAAATAATAAATGTTATTTTATACAAAATAAAAAATAATTTAATTTAGATGGACAAATTAAACAGTTATGACAAAGGGAGAAAATGTGACTGGTCCTTAAATAAGAACTCCCACAAAAAATGTTATTCTCTGACCTGTTAGAAAGGTACATGATTTAATCTGTAGTGAATGTAATCTTCTTACCAGTGTCTGAATTTGTGAGTTATACCTCCCTTATGCTTCTCACCTGTGTCATGTGACCAGCAATCAGACTCTCCAACTGACAGCATCTTATGTGTGGACAGGAAGATAATTTCTCTATGTATTCCTATGGGAGCCTCACGGTCAGTCTCATAGGAATGAACTCGCAGTGTTTCCCAACCAGCGTGCCTCCAGCTGTTGCAAAACTACAACTCCCAGCATGCCCGGACAGCCTTTGGCTGTTCGGGCATGCTGGGAGGTGTAGTTTTGCAACAGCTGGAGGCACACTGGTTGGGAATTACTAGAATAGAGAAGTAACTGACTTCCTGTCCTGTGTCAGTTGGAGATCAGAGAGTTGGTCACATGACATCACTTTCTATCAAGTCAGAGAATAAAAATTTTGGTAGTTCTACTTTAATACTAAAATTAATTACGTCACTAAGAGGTTCAAAATGCAATTGTGTCCCCTGAGTTGATTGCCAACAAGATTTACCTCAGACACATATTCAAAATCTAGAATAAAGAAAAGTGACATTTTTGGGTGGGTTTTTCCAATTTTAATGTGACTGTTCGGAGGTTAAGGGCCCTTCACAGACTTTTCTGGGCTCTTTAACATTTGACTCTGTTTTCAATATTTTATCTTTATTTTTAAGTATAATTGTAGAGTAAAATTCTTGTCTTATACCAGATGGCGGGAAACACAGACGTTCGATCATGTGGCCCTTTTGCTGAGGCACCAATACAATGCCATAATCCTTCAACAAATTCATAGAACTTTTTCAGAAGCGGTATCTGGTTACCTCAGTAACAGGACTGCCTAATCTTCCTTTTAGACAGACATGAATGAAAAAAACTTAAAGGGGTTATCCAATTTCTCAAACCGCCCCCCCATGTGCCGGGCCCTCGGGGTAAGTATATTACCTGTGAGGGGCCCAGAACATGGGGGGGGGCTGTTTGAGAAATTGGATAACCCCTTTAAGAACCATATTTATGTTTCTCTTCACCCTCCACCTTGATTTTATGGGATTCAGCATACTCATCCTTTTTATCACTTCCTTACCGCTTTCCTCAGCTGCCCTTTTAGGAGTGTCTTTCTCAGTTGCCTTGGCAAACACACCAACCGTTGGAAGTGCACTGTCAACAATGCCAATTGCTTCATATCCAACTTCAGGACCCAGGTCACTCCTAAGGAGAATAAGAAGATGATAAATATCCATACAAATTTTTATTTTATTATACGGTTTAACTTAGGAAAAAGAAGATCATGGAATGTTACACCCACATACTCTACCTTTGTACACACTCATGTGATTAGCTGTTGTGGCATTTTAAAAGATCAGAAATTACAAAATATTGCATAAGTCTGAATCAAGTCTTACAAGATATGCCAAAAGCTATATACAAGAACAATTTTTGTTGACAGGAGTACTGCCTGAAGGTTTAACATAGAAACAGATATTATATATAATAATGGAACGTAAGATCCTTAAAGAGGACCTTTCATGTTTTTTTTTTTAGTTTAGATAAATACCTTTCTTTGTGGAGTACCTCCCCCCCCCCCCAGCGTGATGCTGCCACCCTGCCAGTTTTTTTCAAATATCGCTCGTACGCCTCGATGTGCCCCCCTGCAGTTTTCCCGCAGTTTTCCCTGAGCATCGGTACAGGGAGGAGGAGACGCCAGGGTTTCTCAATGGACGTCTCCTTCTCCCTGGTTGTGACGCTCTCCGCTGGGATTGCATCGCAGCACAGCCAGGTAGAATGAGGCACCCATTGAGAAACCCTGGCGTCTCCTCCTCCCTGTACCCGTGCTTAGGATTAATATACTGAGTAGGACAACTTCAGGGGGACACAGCAGGGCGTACGAGCGATATTTGAAAAAAACAGGCAGGGTGGCAGCATCAGTGGGAGGGGAGGGGGGGGGGGGGGGGTACCCCGCAAGGAAAGGTATTTATCTAAACTAAAAATAAAAAAACATGAAAAAGGTCCTCTTTAAACAAATTTATTCCAAGAATCCAAAATCCTTTGCGATCTCCATCCCTACATCTGGCAAATGTAGCTTCTCTTTTTTGCACCCCACCCACCAGACTGACTGTCCTAGGAGTGGGATCTATGAAAAATTGGGACAATGGATAAATTCCTTACTTCAGCCATTAGTAAGGGGATGTCCTGGCTATTTACAGCAGGAAGTTACTAATATAAAAAATCTTTTAATTTTAAGAAATTATCCCAACTGGATGTTAAATTGTGCACCACATTGTTCCAAACAAAAATCTAGATCTCAGTTAGTCTAGTTTCACACTAGCGGCAGGGGAGTCCGGCAGGTGAACAGCCTGTCAGATCCGTCCTGCCCTGCCGCTAGTTCACATGTGCCCCCGGACTGCCGCTCCGTCCCCATTGACTATAATGGGGCGGAGTTTCGGCGGCAGCATGGCAGCCGGACTAAAAGTACTGCATGCTGTTCACCTGCCGGACTCCCCTGCCGCTAATGTGAAAGTATCCTTACTTTCCAAATTACACTCAGAAAGGTGCTCTTCCTAAACATTGCAATTAAGTTTGAAACACAGTTCTCAATTTAATCAAATGAAAAATATATTTACCAAATACTTTGCCATACTATAAGAAGAACATATTTTGGAGAGGGCTTTGAACCAAGGGTTCAGGATAGCGTATAGGAAAGCTTTAACTATTGGTAACATTGCTGCGACCATCTTTTTCGATTCTACTACTCAAATAAAGAACTTTGTACCAGTTTTTATAGATGCGGTTCTTATATTTTTCACTCATTCTACTAATTCTCACACCTTTCCTATCAAAGAATATACTAAAGGGGTTTTCCGAGATTTCCTCTGGATAGGCCATCAGTATCTGATCAGTGGGGGTCCGACACCTGGGACCCCTACCTATCAGCTGTTTGAGAAAGCGCCAGTGCACGCAGTAGCACTGTGGTCTTCTCGCAGTTTTTCTTAGGCCATGTGATGACATTCATCGGTCACATGGCCTAGGCGGAGTGGCCGCGTTGCGATATCAAGCTGCTGTACAATGTACCGTGCTGTCCTTAGTGAGCTGAGGGAGGGCTGCGGATCTACTGCGAGCTCCAGTGCCTTCTCAAACAGCTGATCAGGAGGGGTCCGGGGTGTCAGACCCCCACCGATCAATATCAGTGAAAAAGTCTCAGAAAACCCCTTTAATGGTTATTCTGGATCAGTAGTTATTTAGTTACCTGCATCTTATGCTATAAAATAAACGCAGGTGGTAGATCACGTAAATTAAAAACATGCACATTGGAGCACAAAACAAATTATAGAAAATGTCCAAATGACTAATATACCAACACTGCTAAACATTTCATTGCATGGAATGGGGGACAAACAGCCTGTATGAAAGCATGTGGACAAGGCATATACGGTCGGAATAACTGGGTAGTAAACTAACTAATTTGCAGATAGTTTTTGCTAAACATTTTCACTGCTACTCCATCTGTAACAGACACAAAACTTGTAAATCATATAGCGCCCCCGCACCCCCGATCAACCATTTTGCTAATATCATCTTGAGAAGTTCTTCTTAATTCATATAAATCATGGCATGGTGGGGGGGGAGGGAGATTGGGAAGGAAAGATAAGAGGTCACCAGGACATGTGAGCTGCTGGAAATATAAAACTGGATCTTCCCTTTCCGCGAATGACTGAAATCTGTTCATGGCATCTACACGAGACTGCACTGCTGAATATGTAGGATTAGAAAAATAAAAAACAATACATAAATCAATGTAAATTAAAAACATGCATATTGGAGAACTTTATAGTCCAAATGACCACAATATTTCCAAAGTTGCTACACATTTCATTACGTCATAGGGGAAAACTGCCTCTTTAAAGGGCTTCTGTCACCCGACTAAAGTACATTTTTTTTTTTTGGGTACTTATAATCCCTATCCTGCCATATATCTATACATTATGTTATCATTTTCGTTTTGTAGATAAGGCAAAAAAACTTACTTTTATGATATGCTAATTACCTGTCTACCAGCAAGTAGGGCGGCTACTTGCTGGTAGCAGCCGCAAAAAACCGCTCCCTCCTCCTGTTGATTGACAGGGCCAGCCGCGATCTCCTCCTCCGGCCGGCCCCGTCAGCATTTCAAAAATCGCGCGCCTGTCTTTATTTGGCGCAGGCGCTCTGAGAGAAGGAGGCTCGCCTCCTCAGCACTCCCTCAGTGCGCCTGCGCCGATGACGTCACCGAAAGAGAAGACGTCATCGGCGCAGGCGCACTGAGGGAGTGCTGACGAGGCGAGCCTCCTTCTCTCAGAGCGCCTGCGCCAAATCAAGACAGGCGCGCGAATCAAGACAGTCGGAGGAGGAGATCACGGCTGGCCCTGTCAATCAACAGGAGGAGGGGGCGTTTTTTTGCGGCTGCTACCAGCAAGTAGACGCCCTACTTGCTGGTAGAAAGGTAATTATCATATTGTAAAAGTAAGTTTTTTGCCTTATCTACAGAACGAAAATGGTTAATAACATAATGTATAGATATATCGCAGGATAGGGATTATAAAGTACACACAAAAAAAAAATTGAGTTTAGTGGGGTGACAGAAGCCCTTTAAAAGTATCTGCCACAGGTGGAGATATTCGCCATCTGCTTTTAGATCAAGAAGCTTTTTGGATTCTTACCATAAACACTTGTGTCCCCTTTGGATTCAATTTGTGTACAGATCTCATGTTGCATTATTCATTTTACATATGTAATAGGTTCCATATAAAACTTTCAGGTAGTACAATTGCTCTGGTATATAGCATTTGGCATACTTTGCAAGACTTGATTCAGACTTGGGAGTGACCTTCCATGTTTTGGTAGAAATGCATCGGTCCGGGTTCCTACTCCTCACACTGGTTTCTGGGAAGGTGGCAGTATTCCACGCCTCTGCCACGTCTATCAGATCATACTATAAATGGCAAGCTTCACTGGGATCTATGCCAGCCCAGACCGCACATTATTAGACAATAAATGACAGGTGTTTTTAGTATAGAGGGCCCCTAACATTTTTACCAGTTAAGTGCCTGTAATATTACATAATGTAAGAGCGGATACCAATACTTATCTAGATTATCCAAAAGTCATTGAAAAGAAAATGTAATAAACAAAATAGTAACAGAAAATGCCACATCATTGTGGTCTCCGCCCGACAGCTTCAGTTGTGTTATCTGGTCATGAACACACGTTTCCTCGGTGTAACACATGGGATATTACCAGAACATGGATTGGTGCCAGTAAGGTTTAGCAGCTCCAGTCATGTTTTCTCCCACGAGACGTCCACTCACTACGGCATGGTCGTGGTGTTCCACTCTCCTCCTGCCCAACTTAATGTCATAAAAGCACGCAGCATCACCTGCCTGTTGTAAAGACAAACAACTCGTAGAATAATTTACCGTATATATCATTATGCAGCAGTACTGGCAATTAGCAAAGGGTTAACAATAGTAGTAATCCATTTTAAATACAAAATTAAAGAGGGCCGTTCCCCTCTCCTAACAAGTCTGTCCCATAGAATAACAATGCTGGATCAGCTGTCCTTAAAACAGGATTGTGACCTTCTTCTTTTATTCCTCCTGAAATAATAGGAACACATTGATAACTGGGTGTTTCCTTCCCTCTTGTCAATAGGCTGTGTCCTAACCCTGTCTGACACGGTCCATTGTCTGCACTGGCTGTGCAAATCGAGGTGCCAACACCCACTCACCAATTTGTACACATTTCCAGGAGGAATAACACAGGGACAGCAAAATGCAGGGATATTATTTTAGAAGAAGAAGTCGTCTTCGTTCACATAGTGAAAGATGACTACTGGAGAGTTGACACCCGGCGATCACAACGCTGCCACATGTTAACGCAGTCTGTAGTTCTTCAGTCTTGGCAAGGATCGGAAATAACAGCTGGGGGTGTCCAACAAAAGCAAGAAAAGGAAGGGTGGTTGTGTAATCGTGTAGGAATGTTCTGTCCCATTACTGTTCCTGATAAAACAATCTTGATACGGTACCACAGTAAAGCACATGCGATATAGGATACGGTTATGGCCATAAGCAATAAAGTCCCTAACTGTCGGTCTTCTCAATTAGGGAGGAGAAAGAACCAATTCTCGAACTCCACCACCTAACCTATGTAAAAAAATAATAATACAGGAAACAAAAACATGCAAGAGGCTCTGATCACAACAACAAAAGCATAACCACCACAAGTGCTGGACTATCAGTAGAATGTGTTTTTTCAGATTATATATGTCATGAACCTGTCATGTAGGGTAGGGAACACTGCAGCCCTGTACTCCACACGCACTACCGTCCCTACCTACTTGCACGATCCACCCTAAATGGCGGTCCACAATTTGGCGACAGTCCCTGACTCGACCAAGTGCAGGCACCTAAACCTAGTGTAGTCAGACAGAAAGAGGTCAAAACCAGGATCGCATCAGAATCCAAAAGCAAACTCAAAATAAGGCCAGAGTTCAAACCTACACAAGATATAAACACAGAGTCAAGTACCAGACAGGGTCAGTGCCAAGAGACAACGTCAGCAGTCAGGAGCAAGGTCAGGGACAATTCAAATATCAGAATACCAGGGATCCAAACAACAGTACAATACAAGCTAAGAGAGGCAACGGAAACCTGTCTCCCACTGACACAAAGCATGTGACACCAGCACCGAGCCCGATTAGCCTGGCATCCCGGCTCCCTGACTGGCCGACCAGTCCTACTGTCAGCGAGGCTGGTGGCCACAGCAACAGAACAACCATGACTGTTCTGCAGAGAGGCCAGGCTGGCCACCAGAGCACAGACAGGTAAGTACATGACCGCGCTGTTCATGTACATGCCACCGCTGAAGCAACCGACTCGTAGTCCTGTACATTTTCTGAATGTTGACAACCCCTTTAACAGTAAAACGGCAGAAACGTGTTCTTGCGGAGAAGTCACAATAAAAGCCCTTATCGAGCATACAATTTCTGTGCAATTTTATCTACACACATACAAAATGGGCTGCAAAGGGTACAATGAATGGGCTAATATGCAACTAGCAATACCGATCAAAGTAGAACAATGCAATAATGTATTAACCACTTCACTACCGGAGTGTTTATTCTCCTTCCTTACCAGGCCATTTTTTAGTTTCAGCAATGGGCCGCCAACCTACATGTATTCGATATTTTTCACAGGACACCTTAAACCTTTCTTGTGTGCCGCTAGATGATGGATATAATATTTTTTTAAAAAAATATTTAAGGAAAATCTTTGAAAGCAATTAAATATTTTTATTCCTGGAGTTCTAAGGACAGCCAAGCAAGTGTACATCTTGGGAGTCGTAGCTTTACCACAGATGGAGTGCCGGAGGTTAGCCATCACAGCCCTAAGGTACTCAGCTTGGTGAAATTTAAACATTTTAAGTTATTTTTATTTATTTTATGCGTTTGCATATTTTACGCAGATAGAAAACCTTCTATACAAAATACAGCTAAGGCTACTTTCACAGTGGCATTTCTGGGTCCGCTTGTCAGATCCGTTTCAAGGCTCTCACAAGCGTCCCAAAACGGATCAGTTCAGCCCCAATGCATTTTGAATGGATAAGGATCCGTTCAAAATGCATCAGTTTGGCTCTGTTTGGTCTCCGTTCCGCTTTTAGTGTCCCCCTGGCAATGCGAAGCCAAAAGGATCCGTCCGGACTTACAATGTAAGTCAATTAGGACGGATCCGTTTTTACTGACACAATATGGTGCAATTGAAAAACGGATCCGTTCCCTATTGACTTTCAATGTAAGTCAGGATGGATCCGTTTTTATTGACACAATATGGTGCAATTGAAAAACGGATCCGTTCCCTATTGACTTTCAATGTAAGTCAGGACGGATCCGTTTTGACTTACACTTTTTTTTGGAAAGAATAATGCAAACGGATCCGTTCTGAACGGATACAAGCATTTGCATTATCAGTGCTGATCAGTCTGTGCAGATACCAGACGGATCCACAGCGAACGCAGGTGTGAAAGTAGCCTTACACAAACATACATTTTTTTATTTAAAAAAAATCTAGGTATTTGTTTATTTTACACACACAAATTCCACTATACTATTGCTGAAACTAATAAATATAAAATGAATGAAAAGGGGAGGGGGTTTATGGGTGTGTACGTAGTCTTGAATACTATTGCTAAAACTTTTTATTTTCTGTATTTCTCTTTTAAATTTTTTTTATTAATTTTTATTTTTTTTGTAATCTAACACCTTCTTGACACAGTCAGGCCAGGAAGGGGTTAATTCACAGCCTGCAGGCTGACAGTTAATTGTACAGCCAGCAGGTGGTGCTATTACATAAGGAAAAGTGCTCCCTGCCGGCTTTTACATTTACATCTGCAAGGTGCTGCAAGCTCCTATCACGGCCTGATCGCTCCTGTTGAATTCAGCAGTTCTCTCTGCGACTGCAACTATCTAATAACAGCGTGGTCACAGCGATCTGCAGTGGCACAGGCCACCGACAGATTGCGATTATACATCGTGGTACAGAGAGCAGCCTGAAAAAAATTTCCGTTCTGCATAACAGAAACCATAATACAAGTCTATGGGCAGCATAACGGATCCGTCCTGGTTTCCGTTATGCAGGACTGGACTCCTGCATAATGGAAACCAGGACGGATCCGCACTGCTGCAATAGACTTTTATTGTGAAGGATCAAAACGGAATGCCTCTTAATGGCTTCTGTTTTGACTCCCATCTTATGGATTCCGTTATTTTCCGTTATAACCATGTTTTAACGGAATCCATAACGCTGATGTGAACCCGCCCTTACAAGCATAAAAAATAACCAGGTCCAACCAAATTTGACACACACGGATATCCATGTGTGTCTCATTTGGGTCTGTATTATGTCTATTTAAGATTCTGACCCTATTAGGCCCTCACCTTGTGGATGATGGGTGACCTTTGATTATGTGTGTTTTTTACATAGTCATTTCAATAAAGATTGTATTTATTTAATACATTGTTGCAGTGTGCTACTTTGATCGGTATTGCTAATTTCTGTAAAATGTAAATCTCTAAACTGAAATAGGACCAAAAAAAAGTCAGTCTCATATGATAAATACATTTTGGTATGCTAAACATGCTGAAAAACACCCCAGAATTACTTAATATCTAAATGTTATTATTGGTTATAAAAAATGCTGCACAAATCAAACTCACCACCCACACATTGTTGCGCGCCTGTAGTTCTGCATTAACCCTATACCCTCCAAAATCCCCATCTAGCTCCAAACCAGCTGATTTTGCCAATTCAGTGTTCGGCTCCAAACCAACTGCTGCAACAATATGATCTGTTTCAACCTAAAAGACACAAAATGAAACTTTATGAATCAGATATAATTATTATATACTTATGATTACTAGTTTTTCTAAATAAAAGTAACAATACAACGAAGATCACATGAAATTCAATGAGCAATAATAAAAAAAATATAAAAAAAAAAACATTTGACCATGTTTTATATTACCTGTCTTCCATCCTTAAGAGAAATATGAAGCTTCCCATTTTTGTAGCTGACAGCCTTGACAACAGCATCAGATATTACATTCACACCCTCTAGACATGACCATGAAAGACAAAAAAGAAACATAACATACAAACAGTAAAATCTGTATTATGCTGTCCAACCCCTTTAAAGGGATTCTGTCACCTCCTTTTCGGTTATAGAGCTGCGGACATGCACGGCTAGATCGCCGCTAGCATGTCCGCAATATACCTGTCCTATAGCGCTGTGTCCTTTTATTTTGTTTAAAAAATCATTTTAGAGATATGTAAATGAGCCTTGTAAGGAGCCCAAGGGGCTGTACTAACCTTCCTGGTGCCCAGCCACGCCCGCCTGTGAAGGAGCCCAGCACCGCCTGCGTCCTCCGAATCTCTTCCTTTCGTCACAGTTAGATTGCCGTAATCTCGTGATGCGCGAGCTCGCGCATGCGCAGTTCCTTCCCTGAGGCTGATGCCAGCACAGGGAAGGAACACTATACCGGCACTGCTCATGTGCGAACTCACGCATCACGAGATTACGACAATCTAACTGTGACGAAAGGAGGATATTCGGAGGACGCAGGCGGTGCTGGGCTCCTTCACAGGCGGGCGTGGCTGGACACCAGGAAGGTTCGTACAGCCCCTTGGGCACCTTACAGGGCTCATTTACATATCTCTAAAATCATTTTTTAAACAAAATAAAAAGCACACAGCCCTATAGGACAGGTATATTGCGGCGATCTAGCCGTGCATGTCCGCAGCTCTATAGCCGAAAACGAGGTGACAGAATCCCTTTAAGGCCGGCCTCACACCGTTTTTTCTAGCTTTTTAGTGCTCCAATTGTTGCATGGAAGACTCTGGGAAACGCAGGACAAACAAGCATACGTCCAGTTAGAACTGCAGTAAACGATTATTTTAGAAATAGAGTATTCTATTGATTATTTTTACGATTAATCGAGTAATCTAATAAAAAAAAATTAATAAATAGACTGTTTTCCTTTATAAAAACTCAGACTCCCAACACCCTTCGTTTCCCCCTGTGCGATCAGCCCAAGTGCATCAGTTCCCCCCGGTGCCAGCAGCTCCCTCCCCCCTCCTTGTGCCAGCAGCTCCCTCCCCCCTCCTTGTGCCAGCAGCTCCCTCCCCCCTCCTTGTGCCAGCAGCGCCCTCCCCCCTCCTTGTGCCAGCAGCGCCCTCCCCCCTCCTTGTGCCAGCAGCGCCCTCCCCCCTCCTTGTGCCAGCAGCGCCCTCCCCCCTCCTTGTGCCAGCAGCGCCCTCCTTGTGCCAGCAGCGCCCTCCCCCCTCCTTGTGCCAGCAGCGCCCTCCCCCCTCCTTGTGCCAGCAGCGCCCTCCCCCCTCCTTGTGCCAGCAGCGCCCTCCCCCCTCCTTGTGCCAGGAGCGCGCTCCCCCCTCCTTGTGCCAGGAGCGCGCTCCCCCCTCCTTGTGCCAGGAGCGCGCTCCCCCCTCCTTGTGCCAGGAGCGCGCTCCCCCCTCCTTGTGCCAGGAGCGCGCTCCCCCCTCCTTGTGCCAGGAGCGCGCTGCCCCCTCCTTGTGCCAGGAGCGCTCCCCCCCTGCTCCTCCTGACACCCGGAGTGGCCAGCGTCATTGGTTGCTATGACGCTGTGCACTCCGGGCGCCCGGCCTTAGTCGCACCAACTTACCTTTCCAGCAGGGGCGCCTCCAACACTCCATCATTCCACGCTGCTCTGCGCCTGACGTCACACAGCGCGTCAGGTCACGGCGTGCGTACGTCAGGAGATCAGTGCAGCGCGGGACCATGGACGTGCTGTGGAGTGTCCGGAGGCCCCCTGCTGGAAAGGTGAGTATTCTGAGCGCAGCGGGAGACCACGGAGCGGGAGTAATAGCAAGCGATTCACTCCCGATCCGTGGTCACATGACATAAACGAATCCTCGATGCAAAAAATTCGCATTGAGGTTTTTTTTGTACAGAATGACTCGATTTAGTAGAGTACTCATTGCAGCCCAACGTCCAGTTAAAAATGTTTTTATGTGTGTTGGCGTTTTCTAATAGTATTTTTGCATAGCACTTTTAAATCAATTCTTCTTCCAATACGGTGACATGTCAGGGGGCCACATACTTTCCTGAAATGCGTAGATCTACAAAAAAAACACTGATCAAGTTGGGTGTGTGTGTGAAGGGGCCCTAAATCATGTTTTTTGTGGTAAAGATTCCAAACTCACCTCTCTTAACCTTCTCAGTAGTCCAATGACTTAGATACTCTGGGAGAACCTTCCCCATGTTTCCACTTTCGGGGAACATCTGGACAACCTCAAGGTTTGACCGCTGAGCTGCAAGTAAATTTATTACGTTAAGCATTATCTTGTAGACAATGTTATATGCTGATTTTCATGTGACAACTCTCCAAATATAACACAAAAAAACGTATTTCAAACTGACCTCTCCTTCCCAGGGCACAAGCTAATTCGCTTCCTAAGAATCCACCCCCTATGATTGTAATAGAGCCAAGTGAGGAAGAAAGACGTTCCAGAGCGCGAAAATCGGACACCTACAAGAATGCATTTTCATAAAATGGAAGATCCTAGCTCAGGACTTGCATATTATTAATGTATGAATATCCTGATAATCCTACCCGTCTGAATAGGGTGGTTCTCTTTTTCACCTCCTCACTAGCCCGTTCTATGGCAGGGAGATTACGAGGGATTCCTCCTGGAAGGTTAAAAAGAAAGACAAATGTAGATCAGCTATATGCAGTGCTTATAAAAAAATTATATATAGATATATTGCATTTTTCATGCTATTTCAGAGTACATATGAGATTAAATTATTTTGACATTTAGAGAGAACCGGTCACCGGGATCACCTGTGTATAGAGCTGAGGACATGGGTTGCTAGATGGTCACTAGCACATCCGCAATACCCAGTCCCCATAGCTCTGTGTGCTTTTATTGTGTAAAAAAAAAGATTTTATCCATATGCAAATTAACCTGAGATGAGTCCTGTCCCTGACTCATCTCACATACAGGACTCATCTCAGGTTAATTTGCATATGTATAAAATCTTTTTTTTTACACAATAAAAGCACACAGAGCTATGGGGACTGGGTATTGCGGATGTGCTAGCGTCCATCTAGCAACCAATGTCCTCAGCTCTATACACAAAATCCCGGTGACAGGTTCCCTTTAACCCTGGATTTCCGCCGTGTATGTAAGGTGGAAGTCTGTTCTTTAAAAATGAAGCCCTTTCACAGGTATATTCCAATGTAGGCATTCTAGTGTAGCAGGACTACATTGCAATATACTCAATCTTCTATTTGCCAACGGATTTATTTCCATTGATAAATAGAAATGGCAATGTAATGATTGCATGATGTTATCCCTTGTTACCCCTGGTGCCTAAAGGAAAGCAGAAAAAAAAAAAAAAATGTCAAAAATAAATCTAAACAATAAAAAAATATATAAACATCATAGGCACCTCTAGGTCTGAAACCGCTTGCACTATTTATTTTATGCACTTATATAGCGCTACTATATTCCACAGCGCTTTAGAAACATTAGCATCACACTGTCCCCAATGGTCCCTATCAGTATGTCTTTGGAGTGTGGGAGGAAACCGGAGAACCCGGAGGAAACCCACACAAACACAGGGAGAACATACAAACTCCATGCAGATGTTGTCCTTGGTGGGATTCGAACCTAGGACCCCAGCGCTGCAAGGCACCAGTGCTAACCACTGAGCCACCGTGCTGCCCATATTAAAATATTCACCCCCCAAAAAATAAAAATAAATGCAATTTTTTCAGCACTTCACCTTCCAAAAAATTGAATAAAAAGTGATCAAAAAGTCAAACACTCCCAAATGGTACTAATAAAAACTACAGATAGTGCCACAAAAAACGAGCCCTCACACAGCTACATGTACGTAGACTTAACTATAAAAAAGTTATCAGAATTCCACATTACAAGAGAATCTGTCACCAGCGACCTCCCTATCAAATGGTTTGCAGAGACAGATAGCTGTGGTTTGCCTGATGCGGTTTTTCCTTTCATTGATCTGAGGCTCCATTCCTGAGTTAGAAGACTTTTTAGTAATATGCAAATTAGGCCTTTGGGGCAATGAGGGCATCAACTTTGCTTCTGTTGCACCCATACTCTGCTCCTTTCTGTGATCAGCCCCTTCCTGGCTGCTTTGTCATTGGCTAGCCCAGTCAATCGAAGCAGCAAAGGAGGTGCTGGTTACAGAAAAGAGCGGGGTTTGGGTGAAACAAGAGCAATGGTAGCGTCCTCATTTCACCAAAAAGCCCAATTTTCATATTAACAAAAAGTACAACTCGGGAAGGAAGCCTTGGATCAACAGGGACACATTCAGAGGAGAAAATCCCCTTTTATCATGAAGTGGTCACAGACTCCGGCAATCAAAGGGTTAACAGTTGGGGTTGGCGCTGTTTCTGACACAGCTGTAGAGCAAAAGGCACATTCACAGAGCAGGAGCGCTCACTTAAGTGCTTTGCTCCTTCTAAAGCAGCTACAAGACAGTGAGTGGACATTAAGGGGTTAAATAGACAGAGGTACACTGAGGGGCAAAAGGGTAACAAGGTTTAGAACTTTTGACTTTCATGACCATCTTTTTATAGACAATCAGTGTAAAGATCACAAAATAAAACATGAAATAAGTAAAAAAAAAAAAAAAAAAAAAAAAGGGTGAATACGACTTGCATAAAAGTGTTTAACATTAAGAGCAGTTAAAGAGCGTCTTTTTATTCCCTAGAAAATGCTATTCTTGTCTGAGATGCTCCATTCACTTGTCCATGTGCTGTGTCTTGGAAAGCAGCTCATGGGAAAATAGGGGGGGGGGGGATAATAGATACTTTTGACTAATGTCACATGACTAAATTACGCTTTCACTATAATTTCACTTTTTATTCCAAAAATTAATTTGATACCACATTCTAGTATCTGCTCTGTTCCTTTATTACAGAGATCAAAGTGAAGACTGCTTTTTCCCCCACAAGCGCACTGAACTGAGCATTAGTTGTAATACTGAAAAACTAATATTCAGAATGCGCCCTCTAGTGAGAAACCTGATGCTGTGGAAAGCTATGCATTTAAAGAGGCTCTGTCACCCAGATCACGTCTACCCTACTAGGCATATAGCCTGGTGGAGCCGATGATGGAGACAAAAAAAATACCTTTATTTCTCATGTCGGTGGTCCGGTTAGGCAGAAAGAGCAACTTTTAAAAATACGCGAATGAGGAATTCGAGCACTCTGAGGCAGGCTTATGCCTTCCGAGCACTGCTTCTGCGACGCCCCCATTCATTGCTAATGCTGGCCTTCTGCACCTAATCACGCCCCCATGTCATTTGATTGACAGCGCTACACCCATCGGTCTACAGCAAAGTTCCCGCGCCTGCGCACAGGATAACAGGCCGAACTGGATGGACAGATGTCTTTTTTCGGCCTTATAAACTATGTTACTCGCTTCCTAGATACTTTCCGTTCTTCCAGGCTTGTGTGTATGTCCAGTGTGCACGTGCCGTCACATACATGCCTGGAAGAACGGCAAACAGGTGTGCAGGCGCGAGATCTCAATCCAAAGATATGGGGGTGTGATTAGGTGCAGAGCAATAAATGGGGTTGTCGCAGAAGCAGTGCTCGGAAGGCATAAGCCTGCCTCAGACTGCTTGAATTCCTCATTAGCATATTTTTAACAGCCATTTTTATTTATTTTTTTGTAATTGTAGGGGCAGTGAAAAACAGCAATATTGTAATATTGTAATATATTCACATACACACACTACTCACAAAAAGTTAGGGATATTTTGCTTTTAGGTGTCTTTTATGGAAAACATAAAAAGTTCACGCTACAGTGATATACACACACACATACATACACCCACCCACGCACAGTATAATATACATAATATAATATACAGCTGTCCCGATATAGCGTAGAACAGCTGTTCCCTGTCTCCTTGCCTTCTCAATAGCGAGCGCTTACTGTAATTAATTCTCGTAGCGCTCCCGGCATACAGGCATACACTGGGTTGACAATGTAGAGATCACAGCCAGGCAGGGAACTAATTATACACACACACGCACCAGTTTTAGGGCTATATAGGATAGGAAAGATGCAGTATGCAGTAAACAGAAGACACGGAGTGCAAAATATTTTTCTAATGCAATTGTACAAATTCAGTAAAATTAAATAAAAAATGTGGGGCTACGATCAGTTATGACAGCATGATGCCTGCTAAAGCTACCCAGAGCTGTCATGGTAACCTCCCTGTTTAGCTATGCACGAGGCACAGCTCAGCAGGGAGCATATCAAAAATCCTATTCTCCCGAATAGATATCTTTTCGGGTGAATAGGACAAGGGATCAAAAGATTCTAAGTTCGAAGGGAATGAGCCTCCCTAGCGTCACCCACGATGCTAGGGAGGCTCGTTCCCGTTGTGGCCTTCTATTGGCTGCCCCCCGACGCAGGATATTTTCATCCACACAATGGGAAGATGCAGCAGTGGCCGCGCTGGTATGAGAAGCAATGTGGGTGTCGGGGAGCGAGGCAAGTACAACCTCTGTGAGGGGCCCCGGGATATGGGGGGCATTATAGATCTTGGATAACCCCTTTAATCGAAGTAAAAATGGGGTAAATAGTTTCTCTGACAAAGTGTCATAGCAATGATGCTTTCACCCTTTCAAGACTAAGGTTTTAAAGATGCTTGAATCTAATTCTAAAAAAGGTAAAACGTGGCAAAGGACATTTTTTTCATTTTGCAGCAATCAATTTTGCAGCTTTAATGTTGTATCAAAAGAACACTAATACAGTATTTTAATTAAATTTTAATATAATAAAAAAAGAGAAAAAATTTAAAAATTGGAATTACCTGTTGTAGCTTAATGTAATTAGTCAGTTAACCAAACGTATGCTACAAAACAATCCATGAAATTTTCTATGTATAACCCTATCAACTATGCAAACTTTTCCCAGATGACATCACTATAATGCCAGAGAACAAAAGACTAGCACATTTTTAGTAATTGAGTGGTGGACTGACATGTGCCATACTTCTCTATTCAGAGAGGTAAATTAGGGGACCCACATTCTCTAATTAATAAGGTCCCATCTGTCAGACCTCCAGCAATCTGATATTTATCACCTATTCTATAGATACGTGATAAATACTGCATTTTTTGCTTTAAAAGACGCACAATACAAGTGCATCTTATAAGGCGAATACTACTGAGCCCTTTCATTATGGAAGCGCTCAAAAGTATGCAGAAAGTGTGGGGAGCGGTGACTCTTGCGCTGCTTGTACTCAGCAATCAGTGGCCTTTCTCTAGGCGCCTGACTGTGTACAGCATCAGGACGTAGTGCATGTACTAGAACCTGTTTCTGTATGCGGTCAGGTCACAGTGCAGCGGCAGCCTGGAGAAGACCAGGGAGCATTAATTGCAGGAGAGACCACCGGACCTGTAGAGTGGTGGTGAAGCAGGAGAGGTAAGTTACTGTATTTTACCTCTGATGGGGGTCTGATCTGATGTCTGTTCTGAGGTTTAATGAAAAATATAATTTTTTTTATTTTCTACCTCTAAAACCCAGGTGAAGGCGAAATATATGGTACTTTGTTACAAAATAGATACAGCATACTTTATAAACATATCATTATACAAATATCCTTATGAACATTTAGTATTATCTGGTACTTGACCAACACTGACAGGCCCTAAGGTATGTGACTATAAAACAAAGTTCATGGAGGTCAGCTCAATAAATAATACCTGTGGCAATCAAGCACTTTTCATATGAGATATGGGTTCCATCATCCAGTCTCACCTTGTTCTCTCGGACATCTAAGTGTACTACCTAAACAAGAAAATGTCAGAGCTGTCAGGAATCTTATCTTTATTTTCAACGCAGTTCAGTGCAAATCATCTTTATAATTAATTATTTCAGGTTGGAGAGAAAGACTATGATGGTCTTCAATGAGATGACTAGAAGAAAAGTTTGTCCAATATTACTACTTTATCAAGGATGTCTTCAATTCTGAGATTCTCCATGAAAATCTACATGTATGTATGAGTGTGTGTGCTATATATATATATATATATATATATATATATATATATATATACACACACACACACACACACACACACATATATATACACATATATATATATTATATACACACACACACACACACATACATATATATATATTATACACACACACACACACACACACACACATATATATACATATATATATATTATATACACACACACACACACACACACATACATATACACACACAGTGGATATAAAAAGTCTACACACCCCTGTTAAAATGTCAGGTTTCTGCGATGTAAAAAAAAAATGAGACAAAGATAAATCATTTCAGATCTTTTTCCACCTTTAATGTGACCTATAAACTGTACAACTCAAAAGATTTCAGTTTGTTTTTCAATTAGGTAGAGGGAAGAAAAAAAATAAAAATAAAATAATATGGTTGCATACCCTTAAACTAATACTTTGTTGAAGCACCTTTTGAGTTTATTACAGCACTCAGTCTTTTTGGGTATGAGTCTATCAGCATAGCACATTTAGACTTTTGACTGGCAAGATTTGCCCGCGCTTCTTTGCAAAAACACTCCAAATCTGTCAGATTGCGAGGGCATCTCCTGGGCACAGCCCTCTTCAGATCACCGCACAGATTTTCTATCAGATTCAGGTCTGGGCTCCGGCTGGGCCATTCCAAAACTTTAATCTTCCTCGTTTTCATTTTGCACATTGCACCTACCCCCACTTTTTTTCAACATTTTTTTAACTTGAATAAAATCCTGCCTTTTTCCATATATTTGAGTGCCGGTCTATACTTTCATTTGCATTTCACTCCTTCTGACTGGGTGTGTCAGCTCAGACCCAGAGCACCCCACATATTGCATTATTAGGTGGGCCACCCCTTCTCCTCAGCTTATTTGTGCCAATATTGACTGGTATTTGGAACTGTTCATAATTCTCTCTAGCTTAACTAAGGTCCCAGTTCCAGCTGAAGAAAAACAGCCCCTTGGCATGATGCTGCCACCTCCATGCTTCACTGTGGGTATGGTGTTCTTTTGGTGATGTGCAGTGTTGTTTTTGCATCAAACATATCTTTTGGAATTATGGCCAAAAAGTTCAACCTTGGTTTCATCAGACCATAACACCTTTTCCCACATGCTTTTGGGAGACTTCAGATGTGTTTTTGCAAAATGTAGCCGGGCTTTGATGTTTTTCTTCATAAGAAAAGGCTTTTGTCTTGCCACTCTACCCCATAGCCCAGACATATGAAGAATACGGGAGATTGTTGTCACATGTACCACACAGCCAGTACTTGCCAGATATTCCTGCAGCTCCTTTAATGTTGCTGTAGGCCTCTTGGTAGCCTCCCAGACCAGTTTTCTTCTCGTCTTTTCATCAATTTTGGAGGGACGTCCAGTTCTTGGTAATGTCACTGTTGTGCCATATTTTCTTCACTTGATGATGATGTCTTCACTGTGTTCCATGGTATATCTAATGCCTTGGAAATTCTTTTGTACCCTTCTCCTGACTGGTAACTTTTAACAATGAGATCCCTCTGATGCTTTGGAAGCTCTCTGTGGACCATGGCTTTTGCTGTAGGATGCGACTAAGAACATTTCAGGAAAGACCAACTAGAGCAGCTGAACTTTATTTGGGCTTAATCAGAGGCACTTTAAATGATGGCAGGTGTATGCTGACTCCTATTTAACAGGATTTTGAATGTGATTGCTTAATTCTGAACACAGCTAAATCCCCAGTTATAAGAGGGTGTGCACCTCTTCAGTTTGTTTTTCAATTGAGTTGTACAGTTTATAGGTCACATTAAAGATGGAAAAAGTTCTGAAATTATTTATCTTTCCCTAATTTTTTTTACAGCACAGAAACCTGACATTTTAATATATATACATACACACACACACACACACACACACACACACACACACACACACACAGAGTTGAAACTAGAAGTAACAGATATGAAATCAGAATGAACCTTTCCTGTTTTTGGTCAAATAGGATTACCATAATTATTATTTGCCAAATGCCAGAATAATGAGAGAGAGAATGTTTTAAGGCATTTTAATTACTTTCTGCAATGTCAAAAGTTTACATACACCAAGATTACTATGCCTTTAAATAATTCTGGACTGCCCATATGATGATGTCATGTGTTCAGAAGCTTCTGTTGGGTTTGTTGTTGAGTTAATTAGAGACACACCTGTGGATGTATTTAAATGCACACCTGAAACACACTGCTTCTTTGTGTACCATCATGGGAAAGTCTAAAGAAAGCAGCCAAGATATCAGGAAGAGAATTGTGGACTGGCACAAGTCAGGGTCAACGTTGGGTGCAATTTCAAGATACCTGAAGGTGCCTCGTTCATCTATACAAACAATTATATGCAAGTACAAACAAGATGGGAATGTCCAGCCATCATACCACTCAGGATGGAGACGGGTTCTGTGTCCTAGAGATGAACGTGCTTTGGTCCAACATGTGCATATTAACCCAAGAACAAAAGAAAAAGACCTTGTGAAGATGATGGCGGAAGCTGGTAAGATTATTCAATATCCACAGTGAAACAAGTACAGTATCAACATGGGCTGAAAGGCCACTCTACCAGGAAGAAGCCATTACTCCGAAAGAAACATAAAAAAGCCAGATTAATGTTTGCAAATGCACACAGGGACAAAGACCTACATTTTTGGAGATCTGTCCTGTGGTCTGACGAAACTAAAATTTAACTTTTTGGCCATAATGACCATCGCTACGTTTGAAAGAAAAAGAGAGAAACTTGGAAGGCCAAGAACACCATCCCAACTGTGAAACACGGGGGTGGAAGCATCATGTTGTGGGGTTGTTTTGCTGCAGGAGGGACTGGTACACTTCACAAAATAGATGGCATCATGAGAAAAGAAGATTATGTGGAAATACTGAAGCAACAACTCAAGACATCAGCCGGGAAGTTAAAGCTTGGGCGCAAATGGGTCTTCCAAATGCACATTGACCCAAAGCATACTGCCAAACGGGTTACTAAGTGGCTTAAGGATAACAAAGTCAATGTTTTGGATTGGCCATCACAAAGCCCTGATCTCAATCCTATTGAAAATGTATGGGCAAAGCTGAAAAGTCAGGTGCGAACAAGTCGACCAACAAACATGGCTCGGTTACACCAGTTTTGTCAGGAGGAATAGGCCCAAATTCCAACCAACTATTGTGAGAAGCTTGTGAAGGATATCCAAAATGTTTGACCCAAGTAATACAGTTTTAGGGCAATGGTACCAAATATTAATGAAATGTATGTAAACTTTTGACTTTACAGAAAGTAATAAAAATGCCTTAAAACATTACCTCTCTTTCTCATTATTCTGGCATTTGGCAAATAATAATAATAATAATTCTGTTAATCCTAATTGACCAAACACAGGAAAGGTTTATTCTGATTTCATGTCAGATATTGGGAAAAACATCCAACATGAACTCTTCGCATCTTACAGTCTTTTGCAGACTGTATTTATGGTTTTATTGTTTGCTGGAAAGTTTATGAAGATGGTTGCGTGTAATAATTATTAGGTTCTATTTTGTACGCAGTATGTTCTGTGCTCTTAGATAATATAGATATTGCAACCTAGTATAACATACTCAGCAAACTGGGTTTGCTAGGCATTGTATGCTTTATCACAAATATTACACCTTTATTTATATTGAAAAAAAATCAAAAATTGACCAAAAATTTTTTACATTTCTATTTCTTTGCTTTTAAGACAGATGATACCTCATAAAATAGTTATTACTTTACATTTCCCCTTTGTCTACTTTGTTGGCATCATTTTGTAAACTTTGTTAACCATTTAGGTGTTACATAAGAATGAAAGGAAAATAAAGGAGAAATGTCAAAATTTCCCTTCTTTTAGCTGAATTTTCCATTTTAATATTTTTTTTTCCCTGTAAGACATCAAGGGTTAACAGCCAAACAAAACTCAATATTTATTACTCCGATTCTCTAGTTTACAAAAACACCCCATATGTGGCTGTAAACTACTGTATGGGCACACTGCAGGGAGTAAAAGGGAAGGAGCAACATATGGATTTTGGAGGGCAGATTTCACTGGGATAATTTTAAGTTGCCATGTCGCATTTGGAGACCCCCTGATGCTACATTACAGTAGAAACTTGCAGAAAGTGACCCCACTTTGGAAACTACAGGATAAGATGACAGTTTTATTGGTTATTTTGGGGTACATATGATTTTTGATCGCTCAATATTACACTTTTATGGTGTTCACCTGACAGGACAGATCATGTGTTATTTTTGTCATTTTTAAAGAACAGGTTGTTATGGACACGCCATACCAAATATGTCTTTTTTTATTTTTCAGTTTCACATAATAATGCATTTATGTTTATGTGTCTCCATTTTCTGAAAGCCATCCTTTTTTCTTATTTTTTTTCAGCCGATCATCTTGTGTAAGTGTTTGTTTTTTGTGGGAAGCGTTGACTTTTTTATTAGTACCCTTTTTGGGGACATAAGATTTTTTGATTGTTCAATCAAAGAATGAGGGGGTAGGTCATGTGATATTTTTATACAGCTACTCGTTACGGACACAGCAATATCTAATATGTCTATTTTTATAAAATTTTGTTATTCAAAAAAAAAAAAAAGTGCTTGAAGGGAAAGGGGCACTTTTTTTTTACTGTAAAGTTTTATTTTTATAAAACTTTTTTTTTCCAGTACAGGGACTTCAACATTTCAGGGTCTGAGCCTCTTTGCAAAGCCTGGGGTTGCCATTGGCCCCCTGTCACCACAGTGTGGAGGGCCGATGGAGAGGCAGAGGGAGCCCCCTCCCTCTGTGATTTATATATGCTGTGGTCAGCGGTGGCAATGGGAAAATGTTTTACTGTTATTCTATGGGTCACTACGATTATGGTGATATCAAATATAGTGTTATGTGCTTTATGTGTTATTGCTACTTTTGCACAATAATAGCACGTTGTTATGTGGCAACCTTCCAAGAGCCAGAAGAGCCATTTTTCCAAGAGCCATTTTTGCACTGATGTAACCGTATGATGGCTTGTTTGTGTGTGGGGCAAGATGTAGTTTTCATTGTTACTATGGGACTTATTGATTAACATTATATTTTTAGGGGGTGGGTTACCTTATATGGGTAGTGGTGTTATCATATACATGCATTATAACCTATCATTGTAAGGGTCCAGTCACACAACCGTATCCATTATTGAGGGCCGCAAATTGCAGATACCGGCCATGTGGGTTCCGCATTTTGCAGATCTATAATAGAAATGCCTATTCTAGTCCACAAATGGACAAGAATAGGGCATTGTTCTATCTATGGGCTACGGAACGGAAGTGCAAATGCGATCAGTACACGGTGTGCTGTCCACATCTTTTGCGGCCCATTGAATTGAATGGGTCCGCATCTGTTCCGCAAAATTGACGAACGGATGCCGGCAGAAAAATACGGTCGTGTGAAGGGGCCGTGACAGTTTATTATGCTGTGTCTACTACAGTCTAATAGACATACTGTCATGTAGATGCTGCAGTCAAATCTAGAGACTTAAGGGGATGCCATCGGAGTTCACTCCAATGCAGGGCATTACAGTGGGAGCCTTACTTCAGACAGTGACGGGCTCCTGCGGTGATCCAGAGCGCTGCATCAGCACAGCATGTGAGGCCGATTAATAGTACAGGAGGCAGGAACTGATCAGACTAGACAGGCTGTGCTCAGACAGCGCTCCAGACCAAAGAATGTCTCATGCGTAGAAATGAATGAGACTTTTTGCAAAGTGCAAAATAGCTTGTAACAGGCATTATTGCGACCTCTGTCTGCTGGAATCATTCATTTAAAAACAGGGTCAAAATAAGTTACAAAATTAAAACACCCAAACAATCATCTTACTGATCTCACTGTGGCTGTTCTGCCTCTGCTCTACAGTTCCTAGTCTCAAGCTTGACATGCAGGAAAAGATTGGACCCACCTCAGCCAGTAACTGGCAGAGTCGGCAGTCCATGTCATTCTCTGTGAGTGAAGCCCAGAGAACAGGAATTCGAGAGCAGCAGCATAGGATCGGTGAGAGTTAACACCATATTTTTCAGACCATACACCCATAATTAGAAGCATAAAAAATAGAAAATACAATTTTTAATGTATATATGCTATGGGTGACAACTACCACCCCAGAGGCCCCCCCCGGCAGTTGGCCAGCTGTGTACCAATGTCTGCATTATTTGCAGACTGAACAGTCACGCTGTACAAAAATGTGTGTGTAAGGTATAGGGTTACACCGGAATTATCGATACCCAAGCAATAATTTTGTACCGGTATCGATTAGATACTGGGATTTGCCATTTACCGATACTAGGCTGCGCTACTGCACAGCCTAGTATCAGAGAACATGGAGCGTGCTGCTCTCAGCGCGCGCCATGTTCGCTCAGCAGCACAGGGGAGATGGAAGCAGTCTCCCCCGCCCCCAATGAGAAGACGGAGGGGAAGAGGAAGGGAGGGGCTGTGGCCACTGCGCCACCAATGAAGATCACTTACCTATTAATTCAAATACAGGAGGCAGGTGCTGGCTGCAGAATCATATAGCCGCCACCCTACCTCTATGACAGGGAGCTGCGATCCGCGGCAGTTAACCCCTCAGGTGTGGCACCTAAGGGGTTAACTGCCCCGGATCGCAGCTCCCTGTCATAGAGGCCGGGTGGCGGCTATATGATTCTGCAGCCAGAACCCGCCTCCTGTATTAAAGTCATTAGTAGCAGTGGCCACAGGGTCCCCTCCCCTCCTCCTCATTGGTGGCAGTGGCAGTTCCGATCAGAGCCCCGGCAGTGTAATCGCGGCGCTATGATCGGTTACCATTGCATCCAGGACGCTACTGAAGCCCTGGCTGCCATGGTAAGCTCCCTGAGGTGTGCACAGGGCAGCAGGGAGAGTATAAAGTCCTATTCACCCTAATAGAGCTATATTAGGGTAAATAGGACAAGGGATTCAATAGAGGGATAATAGTTAGTAAATAAAAAGTAAATGAAAAAAAGTAAAAAAAAAAAAATAAACGCCAAAATATTAAGTATAAATCACCCCCTTTCCCAATTTTACATATGTAATATATTTATTTATTGTTTATATATTTTATATTGCCACGTACGAAAAGTCCAAACTAGTCCTACGCGGTGAATGTCGTAAAATAAAAAAACCGCGCGATTTGCCATTTTTTTTTGTCACCTTGTCCCCCCCAAAAATAGGACTGTTCTATTATGGGCCGGACGTTCCATAAAATGCAGAATGCACACAGCTTTTTTGGTGTTTTTTTTTTTTGCTTGGTATCGAATATCGCAATACTTTTTTATGGTATCGAAACTGAATCGAACATTTTGGTATCATGACAAGTTGTGACAGTTCCGTGTCAACACAACCAGTGATGGTCAGTTCGCAGTGTTCGCCAGCGAACACATGCGGGCTGCCATCATTAGTAAGGTAGACTCACCGGCGATGCACAGGTAAGCCCTTACCTGTGTCGGGAGCCGGTCTGAAATCAAATGCAGTCATCGGGAGCAAGCAGTTCCGAGAACAGCCACCGGGGGCCTTCATCAGGCTGTTCTTGGAACTGCCTGCTCCAGGGAGCTTACTGTGCATCGCTGGACAGGTGAGTATACCTTACTAAAGATGGCAGCCCGCATGTGTTCGCTGGCGAACACTGCAAACTGACCATCACTGAACACAACTGCACTGTCAGTTACTAATGGAGTCTCCTATCTTCAATGTTGGCATTTGGACATTTAGAACCATCACAACATGGCAGCAGAGTTTCCGGCAGAAAAAGTCTGTCTAATAGACTAAAGAATATGGTAACTTATTTTGAACTCATTCCAACTCTCCAAATTTTTAAATAAGTGATTCCCCAGTAAAAAAAAAAAAATCCCTTTACATTTTGCTTCATTTTCCATAAATATAGCCATGCAAAGTAGTGCAACAGTTGGATTAACAATTAGGCATCTCTAATTATTAATACTATAAGAATTTTTTTTAACAAAAGGATTAGAGTTGTTGCGATAACAAATTTTTGATTCGGTGTCGAAACCATAAAAAAGTATTGCAATACTCGATACCATTCGATACCACGCAAAGAAAATAAACCAAAAAAGCCACGTGCATTCCGCATTTTAAAAAATGGCGAATCGCACAGTTTTTATTTATTTTTTCTGTTCCGGCGTCGACCGCATAGATTTTTTTTATATTTTAATAGTTTGGACTTTTCTGACGTGGCGATATGTAATATGTTTATTGTTTATACATTTTATATGTGAAATTGGGAAAGGGGGTGATTCATAATTAATATTTTGGTGTTTTTTTTTTTTACTTTTTTTTATACATTTATTTAATAACTATTTCACCCCTTAGGGGCCAGAACCTGGGATCTTTCATCCCTTGTCCTATTCCCCCTGATAGAGCATTATCAGGGTGAATAGGACTTCACACTGTCCCTGATGCTCTGTGCCCACAGCATCAGGGATGTTACCATGGCAGCCAGGGATTCAGTAGCTGGGGCTCCGATCAGAAGCTGCCACTGCCACCAATGAGGGGGGAGGGGAGAGGACCCTGTGGCCACTGCCACCAATGATTTTAATAATGGGGGGTGGAGGGAGGGGGCACTGTGCCAATGATTTTAATGGGGTGGGGGGTTGAGGGGGGGGGGGGCGCACTGCACCACCAATGATAATTACCCCTTAATACAGGAGGTGTGTACTGACAGATCAGCGGCAGTTAACCCCTCAGATGCCGCACCTGAGAGGTTAACTGCCGCTGATCGCAGCTCCCTGTCAGGGGCAGGGTGCCGCTAATGCGATTCTGCTGCCAGCACCCGCCTCCTGTATTATGTGTTAAAGACTACTTTTCCTGACAGCAGCGCGCTCATGTTCAGAGATACTAGACTATGCAGCAGCGCAGCATCGAAAAAATGGAAATCCCGGTATTGTATCGATACCGGGACAAAAGTATCGATTGGGTATCGAAATTTCGATACCCGCAACAACCCTACAAAGGATATTAATCTTACCTTTTTCCCAGTTAGAACAGAAACACCCCCATGCTCTGTAGACATCAATTCCTCTGGAGCCACATAAAAAGAGGGTGGTTGGAAAAAGATACTGTAGAAAAGTGAAGAAAGTGGTTATACAGCAAACCTATAAACTCACCGTATATTCATGCACAAGACAAAACTATTTACCTCCTTTCTTTACCGTTCCACTGTTTAAAGCGCAGGGTTTCTGTAACATCAGGGTCATCTGAAAACCAGAGCTCTTTGGAAAGAGGAGGTCGCATATAAGGAGGGTCTAGCTCATCTGACACAATCAAAACCTAAAAATGTGGTCCATTAATATTTATATACATCTACATGCAAAGAGCCATCTATAACCCAGCTGCTGAAAAGTCATTCCACTCACCTTTGCACCTGGATCTCTTGCACGTATTGAACGTGCTGTAGCAAATGAAGCGGTGCCTCCACCAATAAGAAGAAAGGGCACATGGGACGGCAAAATGGCGAGAGGTAGAACATCCGCCTGAAGCTTTTCTGAAAGATTTTTGTTGGTTTAAATAACTGCAGTAGAGGCCATTAGAAAATAGAGTGCCCAGGAAAATACATGCTGCACCCAATCACTTACCTTGTTTATTAACAGCTTCTCTTGATTCCACTTCTGGGGCAAAAATAAATAATATGCCACAAAATGTAATAGTGGATAGAAAATACACAAAGATATATGCATACATACTTCCTACTTACCTGTGCTACTCGAACCATCCTGTTTTTCTGTAGTAAAGAATAAAATAAAATGGTGTAAGGAAAAGCAAAGCACAGTTACAAAACGGACACACAGCTAGGCATTTATAGCATATCCACAGGACGAGGGGCCCATTGGTGGAAAGTGCAGAGGCAGAACAGTGCCCACTCCATTACAGTCTATGACGGTTTGATAGTATGTAGATATGATATGCCATAAATGCCTAAAATGGGAATAACCTTTAACCATCTATTCAGCCTGTCCTTATGATGTTCCATTAATGATACATATTAGATGTGCTGCTGTAAGAGGGGGGAAAACGCCTGTAGTAAACCTCACAGCCTGTTCTAGTATTTGTAACATTTACCGTACTACATTTAAAGGGGTTTTCCAGGATTTTCATATTGATGGCAAATCCTCGGTGGGGAACCTAGGAAAAGGCCTAAGCACTACAGCCCCGTCATACACCTGCCAGATTCTGCTCCTGCAAGTGCACTGGAGGCACCGATATGCTCTCTGCACTGAGGGGCTTCACAGACCACTACGGCTGTCACTCAGAACAGAGGAGGGCTGAGAAGCAGCGCAATGCAGAGAGCAGGTCACAGGGAATCTCTGCCTGCACTGCACTTGCAGGGGCAGAATCTGTCTGAATAAAACTTCATATTCTCACTGCTCCTGATGAGAACAGCTCCACAAATGACATGTTTGCCCAGCTCTCCCTAGTCCCTACTAAGTGCAGTCAAGGGAAACCAGTAAATACGGTACACCTTTAAACAGCTGCTTAGAGGTTGTGGAAGCCTTTTTGTTGAACGCTGGTTTAGAAACTCCCCGATTCTATGAAAGTTATTCAAAAGATGGCTATAAAGGCAACTAAATATTTAGAAACGCTATATTCACTGATGTGTTAATTGCTTTCAGCCAAGGTTCTGCTCATTTTTGAATAGTAATGTCATTCATGAAATACGCTATACAGGTTTTAACTGTGAGAAATCCACAGCAAGACACACTGACATTAATGTTACTCATTTTGCTACTAATTTTGGACTAAAAATAATTTTCAACTGGTATGTAACCCTTCTCTATAGCTCCCTGAAAGCTCATAAACATTGCTAGATTCTTATTAGTTTGATTGTAATTCGGCTTAAATGAGTATTTCTCAGTGGTGGCGAACCTATGGCACGGGCGTACCAATACGCCTTAGACTTTTGCTGCCATTCAGAATATAGTAATGTATAAAAAAATAAAAGAATTATTTTTTTTTTTTAAAGTTTACATTTATTTTTACACTATTTAGACATAAAAAACCTATACATATGGGGTACCATTGTAATCGGACAGACCCAGAGAATGAAGGGCGTGGGTCAGTTTTGCCGCAAACAAAGCGACGTGGGAACAAAACCCGTAAAGCGGTGGAGGAATTGAATTTTTTTTTCCAATTCCACCCCATGTGGAATTTTTTTTACCTCTTCCCACTACATTGTATGCCATAATTAATGGTGGCATTAGAAAGTACAACTTGTCCTGCAAAAAATAAGCCCTCATACAGCTATGTGACCGGAAATATAAAAAAAAGTTATGGCTCAAGGAAGACCTTGAGATTTTTTTGTACAGGGGCATTATTACTGGGGGCACTATAGGGGGACATTATTAATACTGGGGGCACTATAATGGCATTTTTCCTGGGGGGGGGGGGGGTAAAATAGGGGATATTAATGCTGGAAGCACTGTAGGGGAATTTCTATTACAGGGGCAAATTAAGGGACATTATTTTTGGAGACACTATACAGGCATTATTACTGGGAGCACAATGTAGGGTTTTATTATTACTGAAGGCATTTTGGCGGACATTATTACTGGGGGCACTTTAGGAGTCATTATAATTGCTGGAGGAACTATAGGGGTTTTGGGGAAGATTTATCAAGCTGCCTATAGCAACCAATCAGATTCCACCTTTCATTATCAACAGCTCCTTTGGAAAATGAAAGATGAAATTTGCTTTACACCAGTTTGATAAATCTTCCCCATTATTTCTACTAGGTTCACTATTTTTTCAGCAGTATAGTATTTGGGGGCATTGGGGAGCATAATGGGCACAGTATTGGTAGTGGCAGCAGGGTGACATTGTTGGGACACCAGGATGGGAAGTTTGTGTTGAAATGCATGTGTAACAAACTACGGAGTGACTAGACACGGCTGAAAGAATTGGTCATGGCAGTCTGGGTCAAACGGAGGAGATGAGGAAAGAGAAGGTCTACATCACAGGAAATCACTGGATGTAAGAGGCATGTGGTGCTGTATTCTCCAATATGTTTCGTAGACTGTATGTAGAGCTGGCTCACTCCTGGGAACCTGCATCTCATCTCCTCCTCCAAGTCATTTTTTTATTATAATTATTAGCATTTTAAATTTGGCAAAATTAGATTAGCTCTATTTTTTCAGATTAGGAGCCAACTGCTACATTTCAAATTTGGCTATCTAGGAGCCTGGGAATTATTTTCTTAAGTGATCAAGAACAACCAGCAGTAGAAAAGTCACATTGCCATTACTTTGCTAACACCCCACTTTATCCCCTTTATGTCTCCATTTAGTTATGATAGGGTTGCAGAGTTTGGAGCGACACCTATGGATATGCCATAAATGTCAAGATGGGACAACCCCTTTATGTATTCTGGTTTATTATTTCATTGCTAAAAAAAAAATCAAAAATTCAAAAATGACAAATTAAAAAATTCAAAATTTGGAAGATACATTTACTAACCTATATTCTCCCTTATGGACTTGATAGTTGAGATCCTCTCACTAAATCTTGTTTTATCTCTGTGTAATGTTCTGTACACCTAGAACAGAAATATATTAGATATTAGTGTTTAGATAGCATTATGTACAACAGGGATGCACAGTATTTTCTGTTCTGAGGGCCACACTGTCAGATTGAACCAATGTAAACAGCCACAATAAAACTTAAGGGGAATTTAACCCCTTAAGGAACCAGGACGAGCATGCTCGTCCTAAAGGGCCGGTACTTTACGCCCCAGGACGAGAATTCTCGTCCTGCGGTCCTTCTCTTCCCCCACGTGCCGTGCCGCCATCAGCCTGGCAGCCGGATCCCTGCTGCATCCACCAACATCGGTGATAACGCCGATGCCCGTGAATTAACCCCTCACTTGGCGCGGTCAGCACTGACCGCGGCATATTGGAGGTTTGCGCTCCCTCACCTTAGCCATCAGGGACCTGATGGTTGCCATGGAAGCTCCAAGCCATTCCAAGGCCTTGGGGCGCGGCATGTACGGAGGCCTATGAGGCCCAGCCCCCAGGCTGGGTCTCATAGGCAAACTATCAGTGTATTATACTGTGTAATACACTGATAGTCAATGCAGTACAATACAGATGTATTGTGCTGCATTGAAACAGGCATCAGACCCTGTAATGTTGAAAAATAAAGTGAAAAAAGAAGTTAAAAAAAGAAAGCTTAAAAACATTAAAATAAAAAAAGTTTCAAGTTAAAAAATTTTTTTTTAAAAAAGCGTCCTTTTCCCAAAATACAGTAAAAAAAATTGTTAAAAAAAGATAGGGAAAAAAAGAAAAACAGACATATTGGGTATCGCTGACTACAAAAATATCACATTATCTGACCCAAAAATATCACATTATCTAACCCAGAAACCACCCAAAAATGACCCTATTTTAGAAACTACACCCCTCAAGGTATTAAAAACTGATTTTACAAACTTTGTTAACCCTTTAGGTGTTCTACAAGAATTAATGGAAAAGAGAGATAAAATTTCAAAATTTCACTTTTTTGGCAGATTTTCTATTTGAATACATTTTTTCCAGTTACAAAGCAAGGGTTAACAGCCAAACAAAACAATATTTATAGCCCTGATTCTGTAGTTCACAGAAACACCCCATATGTGGTCGTAAACTGCTGTAAGGGCACACAGTATTGCGCAGAAGGAAAGGAACGCCATATGGTTTTTGCAAAGCAGATTTCACTGGGATAATTTTAGGCTGCCATGTCACATTTGAAGACCCCCTGATACACCCCTAGATTAGAAACTTCAAAAAAGTAACCCTATTTTAGAAACTACACCCCTCAAGGTATACAAAACTGATTTTACAAACTTTGTTAACCCTTTAGGTGTTCCACAAGAATTGATGGGAAATAGAGATGACATTTCAGAATTTCACTTTTTTGGCAGATTTTCCATTTTAATCCATTTTTTCCAGTTACAAAGCAAGGGTTAACCCCTTAAGGACACAGCCTTTTTACACCTTAGGACCAGGCCATTTTTTGCAAATCTGACCAGAGTCCCTTTAAGTGCTGATAACTTTAAAACACTTTGACTTATCCAGGCCGTTCTGAGATTGTTTTTTCGTCACATATTGTACTTCATGACAGTGGTAAAATGAAGTCAAAAAATTATTTTTTTTTGCACCAAAAAATACCTAATTTAACAAAAATTTGGAAAAATTTAGCAAATTTCAAAGTTTCAGTTTCTCTACTTCTGTAATACATAGTAATACCCCCAAAAATTCTGATGACTTTACATTCCCCATATGTCTACTTCATGTTAGAATTGTTTTGGGAATGATATTTTATTTTTTGGGGATGTTATAAGGCTTAGAAGTTTAGAAGCAAATCTTGAAATTTTTCAGAAATTTACAAAAACTAAATTTTTAGGGACCAGTTCAGGTCTGAAGTCACTTTGCGAGGCTTACATAATAGAAACCACCCAAAAATCACCCCATCTAAGAAACTACACCCCTCAAGGTATTCAAAACTGATTTTACATACGTCGTTAACCCTTTAGGTGTTGCACAAGAGCTATTGGCAAATGGGGATGAAATTTGAGAATTTAATTTTTTTGTCTAATTTTCCATTTTAACCCATTTTTTCCACTAACAAAGCAAGGGTTAACAGCCAAACAAGACTGTATCTTTATTGCCCTGACTCTGCCGTTTACAGAAACACCCAATATGTGGCCGTAAACTACTGTACGGCCACACAGCGGGGCGTAGAGGGAAAGGTGCGCCGTTTGGTTTTTGGAGGGCTGATTTTTATGGACTGGTTTATTTACACCATGTCCCATTTGAAGCCCCCTGATGCACCCCTAGAGTAGAAACTCCCTAAAAGTGACCCCATCTAAGAAACTACACCCCTCAAGGTATTCAAAACTGATTTTACATACGTCGTTAACCCTTTAGGTGTTGCACAAGAGTTATTGGCAAATGGGGATGAAATTTGAGAATTTCATTTTTTTGTCTAATTTTCCATTTTAACCCATTTTTTCCACTAACAAAGCAAGGGTTAACAGCCAAACAAGACTGTATCTTTATTGCCCTGACTCTGCCGTTTACAGAAACACCCAATATGTGGCCGTAAACTACTGTACGGCCACACAGCGGGGCGTAGAGGGAAAGGTGCGCCGTTTGGTTTTTGGAGGGCTGATTTTTATGGACTGGTTTATTTACACCATGTCCCATTTGAAGCCCCCTGATGCACCCCTAGAGTAGAAACTCCCTAAAAGTGACCCCATCTAAGAAACTACACCCCTCAAGGTATTCAAAACTGATTTTACATACGTCGTTAACCCTTTAGGTGTTGCACAAGAGTTATTGGCAAATGGGGATGAAATTTGAGAATTTCATTTTTTTGTCTAATTTTCCATTTTAACCCATTTTTTCCACTAACAAAGCAAGGGTTAACAGCCAAACAAGACTGTATCTTTATTGCCCTGACTCTGCCGTTTACAGAAACACCAAATATGTGGCCGTAAACTACTGTACGGCCACACAGCGGGGCGTAGAGTGAAAGGTGCGCCGTTTGTTTTTTGGAGGGCTGATTTTTATGGACTGGTTTATTTACACCATGTCCCATTTGAAGCCCCCCTGATGCACCCCTAGAGTAGAAACTCCCTAAAAGTGACCCCATCTAAGAAACTACACCCCTCAAGGTATTCAAAACTGATTTTACATACGTCGTTAACCCTTTAGGTGTTGCACAAGAGTTATTGGCAAATGGGGATGAAATTTGAAAATTTCATTTTTTTGCCTTATTTTCCATTTTAACCCATTTTTTCTACTAACAAAGCAAGGGTTAACAGCCAAACAAGACTGTATCTTTATTGCCCTGATTCTGCCGTTTACAGAAACACCAAATATGTGGCCGTAAACTACTGTACGGCCACACAGCGGGGCGTAGAGTGAAAGGTGCGCCGTTTGTTTTTTGGAGGGCTGATTTTTATGGACTGGTTTATTTACACCATGTCCCATTTGAAGCCCCCCTGATGCACCCCTAGAGTAGAAACTCCCTAAAAGTGACCCCATCTAAGAAACTACACCCCTCAAGGTATTCAAAACTGATTTTACATACGTCGTTAACCCTTTAGGTGTTGCACAAGAGTTATTGGCAAATGGGGATGAAATTTTAAAATTTCATTTTTTTGCCTTATTTTCCATTTTAACCCATTTTTTCCACTAACAAAGCAAGGGTTAACAGCCAAACAAGACTGTATCTTTATTGCCCTGACTCTGCCGTTTACAGAAACACCCAATATGTGGCCGTAAACTAATGTACGGCCACACAGCGGGGCGTAGAGTGAAAGGTGCGCCGTTTGGTTTTTGGAGGGCTGATTTTTATGGACCGGTTTATTTACACTGTGTCCTGTTTCAACCCCTCTGATGCACCCCTGGAGTAGAAACTCCCTAAAAGTGACCCCATTTTGGAAACTACGGGATAAGGTGGCATTTTTTTGGGGACTATTTTTAGGGTAAATATGATTTTTGGTTGCTCTATATTACATTTTTGTGAGGCAAGGTTACCAAAAATTTTAATTCTGAAATTTCATCTCCATTTGCCATTAACTGTTGAGGAACACCTAAAGGGTTAATAAAGTTTGTATAATCAGTTTTGAATACCTTGAGGGGTGTAGTTTCTTAGATGGGGTCAGTTTTGGGGAGTTTTTACTCTAGAGTGCATCAGGGGGGCTTCAAAAGGGACATGGTGTCAATAAAAAAGGCCATCAAAATCGGCCTTCCAGAAACCATGTCGGTCCTTTCCTTTTGCGGCCTCCCTTTTACTGATACAGCAGTTTACGACCACAAATGTGGTGTTTCTGTAAACTGCAGTATCAGGGTAATAAATATTAAGTTTTGTTTGGTTGTTAACCCTTGTTTTGTTACCGGAAAAAACGGATTGAAATGGAAAAGTGCCAAAAATAGCGGTTTTGGCACCGTTTTTTTTTTTTTTTTTTAACCGTGTTAATCTGGGGGGTTAGGTCATGGGATATTTTTATAGAGGAGATTCTTACGGACGCGGCAATACCTAATAAGTCTACTTTTTTTACAATTATTTAGGTTTTTGACTATATTATCTTTTTTGATACAAATCTTTTTTTTGGGTATCTCTAAAGTCTAAGGGTCATTTTATTTTTATTTTTTTTATCCAATTATCTCATGTGGGGGCTCATTTTTTGCGGGAGGAGCGGACGGTTTTATTGGCACTATTTTGGGGGCTATATGACTTTTTGATCGCTTGCTATTAAACTTTTTATTATGTAAGGTGACAAAAAAAAACTTTTTTTGCACCTTTTTTTTTTTTTTTTTCTTGACCGTGTTAATCTGGGGGGGTTGGTCATGGGGTAGTTTTATAGAGGAGATTATTACCGACGCGGCGATACCTAACATGTCTACTTTTAATAAATTATTTTAGTTTTTTTGGGTGTCTCAGGTCTGAGAACCATTTTTTTTTTATCCGATGTCAGTGCTAAATTGGGATATAAATTTAGTACTCCATGGAAGTGTGATACTCCCTGAAGCAACCGTCAATGCAGAGGCCCGGATGATCGGGGCACGTGTCGCACTGAGTAGTCGTGTCCTTCCGTATCCCCCTCCTGCGACACACTCTGCACTTTTTTTGGGTTCGTCCCTTCTTTCCAGTATGGGGGACCACACCTGGAAAGTGTTGGCCAGGGACGATCCGGGCACCTACAGTTCCCGAGGTACTCCGGCCTGCTCTTTCCCGGTCCGAAAAGATCAGGGCCTTGAGGACTGCCTCATAGAACTGGAGGAATGTCCCTGTGCTGCCAGCGCTTCGGGATAGTACAAAAGAGTTGTACATGGCAACCTGCACCAAGTAGACCGCAACTTTTTTGTACCATGCCCGGGTTTTGCGCATGGCATTATATGGCTTGAGGACTTGATCCGAGAGATCAACTCCTCCCATATACCGATTGTAGGCGACGATACAATCGGGCTTGAGGACCGTTGCCGCGGTACCTCGCACAGGGACAGGGGTGATGCCGTTACCATGAATTGTGGACAGCATAAGGACATCCCTCTTGTCCTTATACCTGACCAGCAACAGGTTTCCAGTGGTAAGGGCACGGGTCTCACCCCTGGGGATAGGTACCTGGAGGGGGTGGGCAGGGAGGCCGCGTTGATTTTTCCGCACGGTCCCACAAGCGGACGTGGATCTGGCGGCAAGGGACTGGAACAAGGGGATACTGGTATAAAAGTTATCCACGTAAAGGTGGTAACCCTTATCCAGCAGTGGGTACATAAGGTCCCACACAAGTTTCCCGGTAACACCCAGAGTGGGGGGACATTCTGGGGGTTGAATCCGGGAATCTCGCCCCTCGTACACACGAAATTTGTAAGTGTACCCTGAGGTACTCTCACAAATTTTGTATAGCTTCACGCCATACCTCGCCCGCTTGGAGGGCACATACTGGCGGAAAATGAGTCTCCCCTTGAACGCAATGAGAGACTCATCAACCGCGACCTCCCTTCCAGGTACATAGGCCTCCATGAATTTGGCCCCAAAGTGATCGATGACCGGCCGTATCTTATACAGACGGTCATGGGCAGGATCACCTCGGGGGGGACATGCTGCATTATCGGAATAATGCAGACATTTCCGGATGGCCTCAAACCGGGAGCGTGTCATGGCTGTACTGTAAAGTGGGGCCTGGTATAGGACGTCCCCACTCCAGTACAGCCTGACACTGGGTTTTTTGACCAGGCCCATATGCAGCACGAGGCCCCAAAATATCCTCATTTCGGCTGCACTGACCGGCGTCCAGCCACCGGGCCTGGCCAAAAAGGAGCCCGGGTGTTGAGCGACGAACTGTTGGGCGTACAGATTCGTCTGCTCCACCATCAGATTTACCAGTGGGTCACTGAAAAAATGACAAAAAAAGTCATATTCAGTGTAGCCCACTGTGGAAATCTGGATTCCTGATTGGCCTACAAAATCAGGAATCACGGGCTCGTATCGCTCTGGGCTACACCAGACAAGTTCACCGGAAGGGGGCTCCGGTGGATTTAACTGGTGGGCCGGGAAACCAGTACGAGCCCCAGAGCTGCTCGTACTAGTGTGGGCCACAGGGTCCCTAACATGGCGGTCCCCTTGCTCCGCCTGGCGGCGTCTCCGCCGCCTTGGGGGCTCATCATCATCGCTAGATGATGAGGAGGATGCGGATGACAACAGGAATGTGGGGTCATCCTCATCCTCACTGGGACTCTCGGAGTCGGAGGCAAGCTGGGCGTATGCCTCCTCGGCCGAGAACGTCCGGCGGGCCATAGGGGAGTGTGTGTCTGCGTGTATATGTGCGTGTGTGTAACTCTTTATTTTGTGTGCGTGTGTGTGGGGGCACGGGTGTTCACGAACTCACCCTAAAACTAACAGAAAAAAAATAAAATAAACTAACTAAAAAAAGGGCAAAAAATGTGGGGGGAAAAAAATCAAAACCGCTGATCAACTGTCCGAAGTTGATCAGCGGTGGGGGTGTGCGATGCGCTAACAGTGGCCGGACACTAAGTGCCGGCCACAATCAGCGTACAAAAAAAAAAAAAAAAAAATGCACCCCAAAAAGGGGGGGGGGGGGAGGGGGATACAAGTGGCAGCACCCCTGGGGGGGTCTAGGGTCACACAGCTGTGCTGTGGACCCCAGACACCCTAACTTAGGGTGATGCAATCAAAGTAAGAAAAGTTCAGAAACTAACTTTCCCTTTTTTTTCCCTGCCTAAAACAAACTTTCCCTATGCTGTCCCTATGTACCTGATGGGGGGTGCTGGGGCACAGATCGGGTCCTGGGGGCACAGATCGGGTCCTGGGGGTGCTGGCAACGATGGTGGGCACACGTGCAGGCAGCTCCTCTCTCCTCCGGCTCCGGAACACAAAAGGAGGAGGAGAGGAGCGCCTGCCTCTTTTGAATTTGGCGCCGGACCGCCCACAGACCAATCGGAAAGCGATCCTAAGTGGTGATGTCACCATCACCACTCAGGATCGCTGGATGGTGATTGGTGGGGTGAAATCACACCACCATCACCATCCTGTTCCGGGTTATCGGGTCTTCAGAGACCCGAACAACCCGGAAACGCAGAAAACCGCAGGTCTGAATTGACCTGCGGTTTTCTGCGATCGCATACATGGGGGGGTCACCGGACCCCCCGGCGCATTTGCCCCAAGTGCCTGCTCAATGATTTGAGCAGGCACGGGGTTCCGATCACCGCCCGCCGCCCGGCGGTGAACGAAAATACACAGGGCGTACATGTACGCCCTGTGTCCTTAAGTACCAGGGCACAAGGGCGTACCTGTACGCCCTATGTCCTTAAGAGGTTAACAGCCAAACAAAACTCAATATTTATGGCCCTGATGATGCAGTTTACAGAAACACCCCATATGTGGTCGTAAACTGCTGTACGGGCACACGGCATTGCGCAGAAGGAAAGGAACGCCATATGGTTTTTGGAAGGAAGATTTTGCTGGACTGTTTTTTTGACACCATGTCCCATTTGAAGCCCCCCTGATGCACCCCTAGAGTAGAAACTCCAAAAAAGGGACCCCATTTTGGAAACTACGGGATAAGGTGGCAGTTTTGTTGGTACCATATTAGGGTACATATGATTTTTGGTTGCTCTATATTACACTTTTTGTGGCAAGGTAACAAGAAATAGCTGTTTTGGCACCGTTTTTATTTTTATATTTTTATAGAGCAGGTTGTTTACGGACGCGACAATACCAATGATTGTTTCAGTTTTACATAACAAAGCATTTTTGAAATTTTTTTTAAAAAAATTGTGTCTTCACATTCTGAAAGCCGTCGTTTTATTTTTTGGGCGACTGTCTTGTGTAGGGGCTCATTTTTTTCGGGATGAGATGACGGTTTGATTGGTACTATTTTGGGGGGTATACGCCTTTTTGATCGCTTGGTGTTGCACTTTTAGTGATGTAAGGTGACCAAAAAATGGTTTATTTAGCACAGTTTTTATTTTATTTCCCTTTATTTTGTCAAAAGGATATTTTAATATTTTTTTTCACTTATTTTTTTTTTGTCCCACTCTGGGACTTGAACTTTTGGGGGTCTGATACCTTTTACAATGCATTCCAATACTTCTGTATTGGAATGCATTGGCTGTATGTGTAATACAGTGTGTATTACTCATACAGCTTCCGGCCTGTGAGATCCAGGGGGTTGGATCTCACAGGCTCTCCCCCAGAAGGCAGCCACGATGCCCAAGGAAGGCATCGCGCTGCCTTCCATGCCATCGGGTCCCCGTCACAGCAGCACGGGGACCCGATGGCAACTCAGATACCTGCGAGGACATCGCATGTGCGGGTAATGCGCCGGCATCGGTGATTTCACAGATGCCGGCGCATGCAGCAGGGGTCCGGCTATCAGTGACTGGCGGACCCCTGCTGCGGATCGGGCAGGCGCATCTCCTGCACCCGCCTGATCACATGGCGCAGGTCCTCTACGGGTTAAATTGAGCATGATAAATAGATTTTTCTTACTGTTAAAGTGTTACTGTTAGTAGGAACACTCATGTTCAAGGTGTTCTCCAGGCCTGCACCTAAAAAGCCTCTTTCAGGTAACTTGTGGAGAGAAGACATTTTGAGCAGGAATGTGCTCACCTTTTTTCCTGTTCAGCTGCATAATATAGCTATAAGTGAAAAAGAAGAAAGAGAACCCCAGTCAGCCAAGCAGTCAGGCGATTCCACCTGCGACTGTGGAATCGGCGAAGCGACGGAAGGGTAAGTACTGTTCAAAGTGTCTTCTCCCCACAGGCTTGCTGAAAGAGACTTTTTAGGTATAGGCCTTGACAACCCCCTTTAAAATGGCTTGTCCGAGTGTTTAAAGGGGTTGCCTCACTCCAGTAAATTGCATTTATTATGTAGACACAGTTTATACAACTAATGTATTGTGATTGTCCATATTGCCTCCTTTGCTGACTAGATCCATTTTATCATCACTGCTCATCCCTAGGGGTTAAGACCACCTTGCAATCCAGCAGCAGTGGCAGTGCTTACACACAATAGGAAAAAGCACTAGCCAGCCAGGACCATGGGAGCGCACATAGGCAGCTCTTGTCACAGCCACCTGGTATCTGCGCGGCAGTGGTGGTCGTAACCCCTAGAAATGAAGTGTATAATGCGATCTAAAAATGAATCAAGCCAGCAAAGGAGGCCATATGGACAACTACAATACATTAGTAAGTGCCTTGTATTAACTTTCTCTACATGATAAATGCCATTTGCTGAAGACAAGGTCATCAGTATGTGATCTGTGGGTGTCCAACTCACGAGAACCTCCACTGACCAGCTGTTTGAAGAGGCTGCGGCGCTCCAGTGAGCACTGCAGCCTCCTCGTGGCTTACATTGTTGTCCATTGGAGAACTTGAATGGAACTAAGCTGCGTCTAGGCCAGGGATGCCTGCGGCCCTCCAGCTGTTGTAAAACTACAACTCCCACCATGCCCTGCTGTAGGCCGATAGCTGTAGTCTGTCCGGGTATGCTGGGAGTTGCAGTTTTGCAACAGCTGGGGGGCCGCAGGTTGAGCATCCCTGGTCTAGGCCATGTGACCAATGAGCATGAAGTCACTGGCCTAGGAAGGGGCCGCAGTGGTCCATCCCCACCCATGAGATACTAATGATCTATCCTGAGGAGAAGTCAGCAGTATTAAACACCCAAACAACCGTTTTAAGTGTTTTTTTCATTATATTTTATCAGGGAAAAACTGAGCAATTGCTAAGGAGAATCTGTCCTCAGCATTGTAGTGAACACAGGTAACTGCAAGATCCTCAGCAGAGTCGAGACGGAGGGCGAGGGAAGAATGTCTGCGGCCACTGAGAATCCCAGACCTGCAGCTTTCTGTGAAGGACCCCCCATCCTGCAAAAAAACTATGTTTATTTGTGTGTAACGTGTGTTCATTTTATCTGTGGTGTATACATGTGTGTATATTGTATGTTTAAATGTGTGCGTCTACATACATACAGCATGCGTATCCCAAGGAATCCCAAATAAAAAAGTAAGTACCTGGCACTCCAAATAGTAGTATTTTATTTACCCAAGTACCTGGAGTGTCGCGGAGCTTACTTTTTATAGATAAATATAATTTTTTAATGTATGCAGCATAATGTATTCCAGTACTGCCCCACCATAAGAACGTATTTTTTATCCATAGGGTGGGGAAAGATCTGGTCGGGGTCCGACTGCTGGGAAGGAACCCCACTGATTATAAGAATAAGGGGGAGTCCTCAGAATTAATGGAATGGCAGTAACATGAACGCTGCCGCTCCTTTCATTTGTTTGGGAAGTGTACGGCGCTCACCTGGCACCAGCAATCCCATAGAGTTGAATGGAGCAGTAGTGCACTTGTGTGACCGGCCGCCACTCCATTCACTCCAACATCTCACTTTTGTGATCTCATTCCGATCCCCACCTATCCGATACTTATCCTCTATCTTGTGGACTGAGAATGAGATCTTAGGCCTTGACCAAAAGCGGCAAATTAACATTTTGACTTTTTTTCTGTTTATATTTTTATAGCATGGGCGTTTTCGCACAGGGAGATGCCCATGATGTGTATTTTTTTATTATTTATGTTATTTTTTATTTTGGGGAAGGATGGGGGGGATTTGATATTTTCTTTTAACTATAAATTTTTTTTCACTTTTTTTTTATAGTTCCCATACGGAACTATAACAAGCAATCATTAAATTGCTATTCTCATGGACTTCAATGCATTAGCATGGAGCCTTGCTACAGATTAGGAAAAATATATGCAGCAACCTACTGTCTTTCTCCATGACAGGGGCTGCTGCATACAAGCTTCGGCTCCAGGATTGACCACAGCGTCTGAAGTGTTAAATGTCCGCAACTGGCAATATCGCCCGTTGTGGACATGAGCCTTGGGTGTCTGCCGCCCCACTCAGGAGTACTAGTACGGCGCTGGTCAGGAAAGAGTTAAATATCACTGCTGCCCACCCTGCAAAAAAAAAAAAAAAAGTCCTCTCACAACTATAACGATGAAAAAATAAAGTTATGGGCACCGACCTGGCCAAGGCCTCCTATTTCTATGTAAAGACAGAAATAAGAAAAAAGGGAGTAGGAAAAAAGGAATTAGACATATCATTAATTCGATTTCTAGGGATTCCCTTGTAACAGCACCACAGGAGGTTGTCCCTTCTTGGGACAGGAAACAGAGAGGTCAAAAGGTCCCTCCCACTTCCACCCTCTAAGGTTTTAGACGCCGGTCTTAATACAGCCCCATAGCTGGCGGTGGATCTGCTGGAATTATGCAGAAGCGCCGGCCTCTCCATAACTTTGTTGCATTCAGTGCCAGTTCTAAATGTAAGGCAGCTTCCGATCTGTCTTACATTTATAACATTTTCTACACCTAAAACAGGCCTAGAAAATGATGATTAAGGCCCGCCCCGTTCCCCGCCCACAATTTTAGACCTGGCGTGAGTGGGGGCAAGTCGCAGATAGCGGCGCATCGGTTAGTACAACATAAGCATATTTCAGAATAATAAATGACCCTGGCGTGAATGGGGAAAAAAAAATCGCAGGCCCAACCCTGAAATGTCTATCTGCATCCCTGACCAACAGACTTAGGCTACTTTCACACTATTGTTTATGACCGATCTCAATTACGGAAAAAATGCTTCCGTTTGTCCCCATTCATTGTCAACGGGGACAAAACGGAACTGAACAGAACGGAGTGCTCCAAAATGCGTTCTCATACTGGAGAGCAAACCGCTGCAAGCTTCGGTTTTCTTTCAGTCATGGGATACGGAGCAAGATGGATCCGTTATAACCCACAATGCAAGTCAATAGGGACGAATCCGTTTAACTCTGACACAATAGAAAACGGATCCGTCCCCCATTGACTTTTTAATGGAGTTCATGAGGGATCCGTCTTGGCTATGTTAAAGATAATACAACCGAATCCGTTCATAACAGATGCAGACGGTTGTATTATCAGTAACTGAAGCATTTTTGCTGAGCCCTGCCGGATCCAGCAAAAACGCTAGTGTGAAAGTAGCCTTACATCCGTCTATAGACATGTACTTAATTAGATAAAGAACCTTAGAATATTTATGATCAGGAAATAAATTGTCTTATTAGACATTGGCAAAAAAAGGCTGCCCTCTACTCCTAAGCCTAAATTATATGGTAAGTACCATTGAGGAAAGAGCGACCCACTCTCATCCAAGATAATATGTTGTAACATCATACATAAATACTGTAACGAGTAATAAGAATACTGTAGCTTAATTGCTATAATATGATAATCTACTATCCCCGGTATGCCTATAAGATATAGATAAGAGGCTGAGCTGACAGCACTAGCACACAGCTGGCAGAGACATCAGCAGTGAGGTAACTAAAACTGTACAAATAACTTCATACCAGTCCAGGACAAGCTCGGGGACCCAACACCAAGAGGAGTTGGCATGAACTCAAGGGGAAAAGAAGGGAGAAAGTATCCCCCCGCCATGAAACCAGGCAAACGTAGAACCCACCTGCCCGCATGGCTTTGGGGTTAGTCAGGTGACCCAGGGCACAGAGGCCCACGAGGGGTCAACGCCAGGGCACAGAGGCCCACGAGGGGTCAACGCCAGGGCACAGAGGCCCACGAGGGGTCAACGCCAGGGCACAGAGGCCCACGAGGGGTCAACGCCAGGGCACAGAGGCCCACGAGGGGTCAACGCCAGGGCACAGAGGCCCACGAGGGGTCAATGCCAGGGCACAGAGGCCCACGAGGGGTCAACGCCAGGGCACAGAGGCCAGGAGGCATCAACGCCCGGCACAGAGGCGTTTTAAACACATGCATGGTTTACTTACCTGACAAAAATTCTGCATGGTTTACTTACCAATTTTAGAATATGTGCTGCCAAAGCAAGGACCAATATTGTCGTGCAGCTTATGCCAACCTTAAATACGGAGCTTTGGTAAGGAGAGGGGAATCGCCCCCATTCAGGCACAATCCTGCTGAACTCTTCCCAAGGAAGAGGGGATCTAAAGCTCTATGAACCCAAAGCCATCAATAGTGAGGTAACCACCTCATCATGGTTAGGAGCAAGCCAGGGTACCCACATAGGAGGTGCTGGCATGGCCTATCACAGGGTGGAGAGAAAGAGGATGACCCCCCCCGAACTGTAGGAGACTTGACAACCCCATATCCTAGTCCAAGCCTTGGGTCCTAAAAGCATTTTGTAGAAATCTCTTCATCCCTAGAGAAGGAAACTTATTTTCGTCTATCCTCTGTAGGGACAGGAAGAACACTGGAGGGTGGAGGGACCCTTTAACCTCTGTGTTTCCTGTCCCTAGAAGGTAAAAGGGGAACAACCTCCTGTGGTGCTGTCATGAGGGTTGATCTGGAAAACATGTCCTAAAAGTGTTAAAATGGTTATTCAAGATTTGGCTATGATCCAGTGTGGCTGCCACTGCCAGGACCAAGTGCCAACACTCGGCACGTGATCCCAGCCTGCGAATACAACCTGCAACGCATGCGCGACTTTGAATCTCTCGCTCAGCGCTAGCAAGTGACTTAGGGTTCTTTCACACTTGCGTTGACCGGATCCGGCGTGTACTCCATTTGCCGGAGGTGCCCGCCGGATCCGGAAAAACGCAAGTGAACTGAAAGCATTTGAAGACGGATCCGTCTTCAAAATGCGTTCAGTGTTACTATGGCAGCCAGGACGCTATTAAAGTCCTGGCTGCCATAGTAGTAGTGGGGAGCGGGGGAGCAGTATACTTACAGTCCGTGCGGCTCCCCGGGCGCTCCAGAGTGACGTCAGGGCGCCCCACGCGCATGGATGACGTGATCGCATGGATCACGTCATCCATGCGCATGGGGCGCTCTGACGTCACTCTGGAGCGCCCGGGGAGCCGCACGGACTGTAAGTATACTGCTCCCCCGCTCCCCACTACACTTTACCATGGCTGCCAGGACTTTAGCGTCCTTGCAGCCATGGTAACCATTCAGAAAAAGCTAAACGTCGGATCCGGCAATGCGCCGAAACGACGTTTAGCTTAAGGCCGGATCCGGATTAATGCCTTTCAATGGGCATTAATTCCGGATCCGGCCTTGCGGCAAGTGTTCAGGATTTTTGGCCGGAGCAAAAAGCGCAGCATGCTGCGGTATTTTCTCTGGCCAAAAAACATTCCGGTCCGGAACTGAAGACATCCTGATGCATCCTGAACGGATTTCTCTCCATTCAGAATGCATTAGGATAAAACTGATCAGGATTCTTCCGGCATAGAGCCCCGACGACGGAACTCTATGCCGGAAGAAAAGAACGCAAGTGTGAAAGAGCCCTTAGACTCAGACATGCACATTAGGTTGTAATCCCAGACTGCCATCACGTGGCTAATGTACAGCACTTGATCCCGGCAGTGGCGACCGCACAGCATCACGGACGCATCTCTGATAACCCCTTTAATATGCAGCAAAATGAATGATCATAGTCTTGATGTAACTTTATGCAATTTATTTGGGTTAGGGGGTAGAGCAGGGGTGACTCTTATTTTTGCCGAGGGCCACATCACCCTAATAGTTGTCTTCAAAGGGCCGTTAGTAATTCACCAACTGTATAAATGTAATACTATGCCAGTTACGCGTAGCTACATTTATCGTCTGTTGAAGGCAACCATAACAGATTGTTAAATAACACACAACATAATATAATTATAGATATAACCTGGGTATCTTCTGTATATAATTATACATGTACGGCTGGTATATGAGTATTACACTCACCGGTAAACCGGTTTCCTGGAAGTCTCCATGACAGCACATCCTGAGATGGACTTCCTCTGATACGACATAATATAATGCTTGGTGAAGGTGTGAGCCCTCTTCCAAGTGGCCACTCTGCAAATTTGTTCTAAAAAGACGCAGAAAGAGGCTCTCGGCTCAGGAAGTAGACACTGATCTTAGGCCCCTTTCACACGGGCGAGTTTTCCGCGCAGGTGCAATGCGTGAGTTGAACACATTGCACCCGCACTGAATCCGGACCCATTCATTTCTATGGGGCTGTGTACATGAGCGGTGATTTTCACGCATCACTTGTGCGTTGCGTGAAAATCGCAGCATGCTCTATTTTGTGCATTTTTCACGCAAAGCAGGCCCCATAGAAGTGAATGGGGCTGCGTGAAAATCGCAAGTATCCGCAAGCAAGTGCGGATGTGGTGCGATATTCACGCACGGTTGCTAGGAGACGATCGGGATGGAGACCCGATCATTATTATTTTCCCTTATAGCATGTCCGCAATATACCTGTCCTATAGGGCTGTGTCCTTTTATTTTCTTTAAAAAAGGATTTTAGAGATATGTAAATTAGCCTTGTAAGGAGCCCAAGGGGCTGTACGAACCTTCCTGGTGCCCAGCCACGCCCGCCTGTGAAGGAGCCCAGCATCGCCTATGTCCTCCGAATCTCCTCCTTTCGTCATCGATAGATAGCCGTAATCTCGCGATGCGCGAGCTCGCGCATGCGCAGTTCCTTCCCTGAGGCTGATGCCAGCACAGGGAAGGAACACTAAACCGGCACTGCGCATGCGCGAGCTCGCGCATCGCGAGATTACGGCTATCTATCGATGACGAAAGGAGGAGATTCGGAGGACATAGGCGGTGCTGGGCTCCTTCACAGGCGGGCGTGGCTAGGTAACAGGAAGGTTCGTATAGCCCCTTGGTCACCTTACAAGACTAATTTACATATCTCTAAAATCCTTTTTTAAAGAAAATAAAAGGACACAGCCCTATAGGACAGGTATATTGCGGACATGCTAGCAGCGATCTAGCCGTGCATGTCCGCAGCTCTATAACCTAAAACTTGGTGACAGAATCCCTTTAAAAAAAAATAAAAAATTTTTTTTAACTTACCTTAATCCACTTGTTTGCGCAGCCCGGCTTCTCTTCGGTCTTCTTTCTTCAGGACCTGGGTAAAGGACCTGTGATGACGTCACTGCGCTCATCACATCGCCCGTCACATAAACCATCACCATGGTAAAAGATCATGTGATGGACCATGTGATGAGCGCAGCGAGTCACCACAGGTCCTTGACCCAGGTCCTGAAGAAAGAAAACAGAAGAGAAGCCGGGCTGCGTGAACAAGTGGATTAAGGCGAGTTAAATTATTTTTTCTTTTTTTTTACCCCTCCAGCGCTATTTTACTATGCATTCTGTATTAAGAATGCTATTATTTTCCCTTATAACCATGTAATAAGGGAAAATAATACAATCTACAGAACACCTGAACTTCTGTGAAGAAGTTCGGGTTTGGGTACCAAACATGCAGATTTTTCTCACGTACGTGCAAAACGCATTACAAATGTTTTTCACTCGCGCGGAAAAATTGTGCATTTTCCCACAACGCACCCGCATCTTATCCGGGCAAAAAACATGACGCCCGTGTGAAAGAGGCCTTACTGAATAGGCTCTGAGGGACGGAGGAGCTTCTTTACCGGAGGCTCTATAGGCCTCAGAAATGGCACACCTAATCCAGCGGGAAATAGAGCTTTTTGCCGCTTTTTTACCCTTATTTGGGCCGGAAAACAGAATAAATAAGTTTTTATCCATCCTCCAATTTCTGGTGACATCTAGATAATGAAGTACACTTCTTCTAACATCTAAATTGTGAAATCTTGTTTCCTGCTAGTTTTTAGGGTTGGCACAAAACGAGGGAATAACCATGTCTTGTGACCTGTGGAAAGTAAAAACCACCAGAAAATTGGGATCTAATTTGAATATGAGCTTGTCTTTAAACACTCTAAGGAAGGGCTCCTGGATAGATAAAGCCTGGAGCTCACAAATTCTTCTTGCAGAGGATATTGCCACTAAGAAAATGGTCTTAAGAGTAAGCCACTTAATAGTCAAGGAGTCTAGAGGCTCAAATGGAGAATCTGACAAACCTGTAAGAACAGTATTCAGGTTCCATGGAGGGACCATGTTTTTAATTCTGGGTTTCAATCTATCAGCCGCTTTTGAAAACCTAGACACCCTGGAGACTAGTGTTATATAGGGCACCTAATGCGGAAACCTGTACTTTAAGGGTATTCGGGGAGAGACCCATATCCAAACCGTCCTGGAAAAATTCCAGAATGAGAGGGATATTGGGGGTAGATTGGTTTAACCAAACACCACAACAGGATGCAATTTTTTTCCAAACCTTAAGATATGTCATAGAGGTATTGGATTTTCTATTGAGTAAGGGTACTTTCCCACTTGTGGCAGGCGGCAGAGGATCCCAGCAGGCAGTTCCGTCGCCGGAACTGCCTGCTGGATCCAGCAATCCGGACGCAAACTGATGGCATTTGTCAGAAAGGATGCGTCTCCGTCTGACAAATGCATTGCAATACCGGATCAGTCTCTCCGGTTTCATCCAGAAAAACTGATCCGGGATAAATTTTTTTATGCATTTTTAAAGGTCTGCGCATGCGCAGACCGAAAAGCCGGCTCCATTTTGCCGGATCTGGCACTAATACACTTCAATTTAACTTAATGCCGGATCCAGAATTCCGGCAAGTGTTCAGAATTTTTGGCCGTAGATAAAACTGCAGCATGCTGCGGTATTTTCTCCGTCCAAAAAACGTAAAAGGGACTGAACTGATGCATCCTGAACGGAATGCTCTCCATTCAGAATGCATTAGGATAAAACTGATCAGTTTTTTTCCGGTATTGAGCTCCTAGGACGGAACTCAATATCGGAAAACAAAAAAGCTAGTGTGAAAGTACCCTAAAAGGGTATTTACAACCATCTGTGATAGACCTAGACCTAAGAGGATGGATTGCTCAGTAACCAGGCTGACAGCTTGAGAACACTGGGGTTCGGATGAGAGCTTGGACCCTGCATTAGAAGATCTTTCCTCAGGGAGAACAGGATTGGATCTTCCTGGCTGAGGGATTTTAAGAGACTGAACCAGCCCCTTCTGGGCCAAAAGGGGACGACCAGGACTAGGACACAACTTTCAGGTTGCAATTTCTGCAGAACCTTTGGGCTCATCGGGATTGGGGGAAAGGCGTAAACCAGTTCCGACGTCCAGTGATGAATGAAGGAGTCTACTGCCACACAGGGATCCCTTGGATTGAGCGAGAAGTAATGCGGTACTTTGTGGTTTCTTCTTGATGCGAACAGATCTAGATTCTGAATGCCCCATTGATTTTGGATCCTCTGAAAGGCCGACTGGGATAGGGACCACTCGCCTGGATCCAGTCCCTGACGACTGAGAAAGTCCGCCTGAAGATTGAGAGAACCCTTCAGGTGTACCGCAGCCAGAGATTTTAGGTTCTTCTCTGCCCATAGAAAAATCTGTTTTGAGAGATTCCGAAGGTGTCCATCCAGCATCAGGGAGGTACAAGGCATGAAGGCTACAGCTGTGGAATTGTCAGAGTGGACTAGTACATGACGGTTCTTGGATTGGGTCTGAGTTGCTTTGAGGCCTTCTCATGTAGCCCGAAGTTCTTTGTAGTTGGACGACATCCTGCTCTGAGCTTCAGACTAAGTCCCCTGAAAGGAACCTGTGACAGTAAGGGCACCCCAGTCCCAGGAACTGGTGTTCGTTGTCAACGATAGCACTTCCTCCTGGCTCCAAGAGACTCCTGACTCCAGATTCCTGTCTCTGAGCGACCACTGTAAGGAGGTCTTTACCTCTATGGTTACGGACATCCTCTGGTCTAGGGTTAACTGAGACCTGTTACATTTCCTGAGGATGAGGTCCTGTAGAGGCCTTGTGTGAAATTGGGCCCAGGCGACCGCTGGAATGAAAGAAGATAGGCGACCTAAAATCTTCATAGTTTGTCTGATCGAACAAACTGGCTTTCTTAAGAATTGTTGGATCCCTAACTTTAGATCCTGGACCTTCGGAGATGGAAGAAAGGATTTTTGGAGGACAGAATCCAGGAGGATGCCTAAAAATATTCCTTGATGGATTGGATTTCTTCCAGTTGACTATCCAGCCCAGGTTCTGAAGGTGAGCGAGGACCACCTGAAGATGAGCTTGTAGGAGATCCAACGTTTCTGCTATAACTAACAGATCTTCCAGATATGGAATAATTAATATTCCCTTTTGGCCTAGGGAGGCCACTACTTCTGCCATAATCTTGGAGAAGATTGAGGAGCAGAAGATATTCCGAAAGGGAGACAGTTGAATTGAAAGTGATGAATTTTCTCTTTCAGCTTCATTGCAAACCTCAGATATTTTCTGGATAGGGGATGGATTGGAACATGAAAATAGGTGTCCTTGAGGTCTATTGTGGCCATCATAGCCCCCTTTTTGATGAGTTTCACAGCGGATTTGAAAGTTTCCTTTCTGAACTTGCAATAGGTTATGTGCCGTTCGATTTCCGAACCAGGAACAATGGGGAATAGTGACCCCTTCCTCTTTCCCAGTTGGGAACACTCTCTATTGCCCCTAGGCATAAGAATTCCCTTATGCCTTCGGACAAAGAGGACCTCTGAGGCCAGGGGAGTTGGGTTATCATGTATTTTTGTGGTGGAAGAGAATCCAACTCTATAGCATAACCGTTTTTTACAATACTGATTATATATGGGTCTGTGATGATTTGCTCCCAGAAATTTATGAAGGAGCTGAGTCTTCCCCCAACACGAATGGCATCATTACTTGGAAGAAGAGGAAGGATCTCCCTTGTTGGGGTTAAAAAGAAAATTCCTTCCTTTACCGACCTTGGCATAGCTCCACCTTCCAGATTTTCCCTTATCTGATCTGGTATACTGCTGTTTATGAAAAAATTGCCTTTCATTTTTGGATCTGACTTCGGCAAAGCCTATCTTGTGGTCTGCAGCATTTTCTAAGATAAGGATATCAATTTGTTTTTAGAGGTCATATCACTGGACCAGGCTTTCAACCACAGGACTCTTCTAATGGTGTTATGCCTGGTTCACACTTGAGCGTATTTGATACACGCATTTACACGCGTTTTTGTCGGACGTTTTCGGGGCACGTTTTTGGAAATAGGAAACACACGTCGTACGCGCGTTCTTGCGATTGACCACAGAGGCGTCCAATGAAAAACAGAGGTGTTTATGTACAGAACGCCCCAAAGAAGCTCCTGTACTTCTTTGGGCGTAGGGAGTTTTACAGCACGTTCGTACGCGCTGTAAAACGCTCAGGTAAGAACCATGCCCATAGGGAAACATGGGTTTTCACCTGTTGAGCGTTTTACAGCGCGTAGGAACGCGCTGCAAAACGCTCAGGTGTGAACCAGGCCTTAGAGAGTACTGCTGTACGGGCAGAAAGTCTTACAGACTCTGCGGAGGCATCTGCCAGGAACTTAGTGGCCTTTCTAAGCAGGAGGAAGGCTGTCCAAGATCTGCTCTCTTGGGGTCGTTAATTAAGTGACGCTCTAATTGCTCCAGTCATACCGATAAGGTACGAGCTACACATGTCGCCGCCACTCCGGGTTTTAAAACAGCATCCGTAACTTCCCATGTTTTTTTTAAGGAGGCTTTCTGCTTTTCTGTCCATAGGGTCCTTTAGCTGCGCAGCGTCCTCAAAAGGAAGGACCATACGCTTTGCGACCTTGGCCACTGGAGCATCGACTCTGGTAATAGACTCCCAGTCTGTGCAATCTGCCTCATCAAAGGGGTACCGCATTTTTATGCCACGGGGAATAAAGGAGCCTTTTTCAGGTTTATCCCATTCAGCTCTTATGATCTTCTGTATGTTATCCGAAACTGGAAACACAGATCTCTGCCTCTCGCCCAAACCCCCAAATATTTCCTCCTGAACAGATCTGGGCTTCCTGGGAATCTCCATTCTGATTGTGGCTGTTATGGCTTTAATTAGCTCCTCAATATCCTCAGGATTAAAAAGGAATCTTTTATATTTATCTTCATCGGATTCTTGAGATTTTTCCAAGATCTCAGGATCCAATAGTTCAGGATTCACGGAATCGGATACATAAGATCTTTAGAAGAACCCGGTCTATGGGGAGGGGGAGGCCTGGGGGAGGGTCCCGGGCGGCCAGGGCAGATTGAACTTCCACTCTAACTATGGACTTAATATCCTCCAGCAGACTAGATAATTCGGACTTGACAACAGACGCAATACACTCCTTGCATAAAGGTTTAGACCCTGAGGAAGATAGACGTTTAGAACAGAGACCACACTTCTTGGGTTTAACCTTGGCAGAAGAGGAAGACTCCCTGAAACATACAAGGGAGAGAAGCGTCAACCACTACAGGGTAAGTATAACCTAAGGACGGTGCCTGACACAGACTACTCACAGAACCCAGGGTAGTGGCGGGCTCAGATCCAGAGCCAGTGGTGGTAGGGGCACTCATATTTCCAGTTTCGGTCCACAGAAACGCCAGAGACTGCAGGCAGGGTAAGAACGCTGGGCGCCATGTTGGGATCGGCATTGCCCTCTTTAAACACTAGGCATGTGCCGGCCGCCCGCCGCATGAAGTCATGACGCAAAGCCACGCCCCCTCAGCGTCTGACGTCATCACCCAGCGGCTGGAGGGAAGCGCGTCCTAGCGTCGCTCCAGACGCCTTTCTACTCCGCATTAAGCCGTCCTGGACCGCCGCAGGAGGGAGCTTCGCTGGGGCCACCGTACAATAAAGGGGGCCCGGGAGCAGGCCACACAGAGGGAGGAAAGAGCCGGACCGCCGGAACAGACCTCCGGTCTGCAGAGCAAAATGATCCAGGTATCGAAATAGGCTAGGAACCCAAAGAGCTCCCAGCACCTCTCTGGACTTCCTTCCTTGACAGGACAGGAAAAAACACTGGCGATCCTATCAGAGGATGTCAATCTCAGGATGTGCTGTCATGGAGACGACTGGGGAAAAGTTATATGTCTTCTTGTATAAAGTGATATGGAGTATGCCGTTATAACCTCGGTATCTTCTGTATATAATTATACATGTATGGCTGGTATAAGTTTTACGTCTTCTTGTTTACAGTGATATGGAGCATGCTGGTATAACCTGGGTATCTCCTGTATTATACAGAAGATACCCAGGTTATGGTCGTCTATATCACTATATAGAAGATGATGTATAACATATACTAGCTATTCATATATATTGATATAATGGAGATACCCTGGTTATACCAGGATGATCATTATCACTATATGCAAAATAATAATAATTTATACCAACACTGTGCTGTGCCCACGCTCCCTGTGCTGACACAAGATCACACCGCCTCCTACTCAAGCTGCTGGTGAGTCGTCTTCAGGCCAGAAAAAGGAAGCAGCACCGCGGCAATATGGAGTAGGCGGCACCAACTTTAAACTCCGCACAGAACATCCTGACACAAGCGTCAGGACATTCTGCAGCACAGCTTAAAGGGGTTCTACAGTTTGTTTTAACTGATGATCTATCCTCCATTCAAGTGAACAGAGCTTAGCCCCGCCCAGGCCAGTGGATACTAGTCGTGACGTCACTGGGTGAGCGGTAAACAGAGAGAAGGCCGCTGCGCTGCTGGAGCGCCGCTGCCTTCTCAAACAGTTGATCGGCGGGGGTCCCGGGTGTCGGACCACGCCGATCAGATGCTGATGATCTATCCAGAGGATACATCATCAGTTAAAACAAACTGCAGAACCCCTTTAAAGAGAACCGGCAGGCCACAAAATACAAGGCCTCGGGGTAGTTTTGGCCCGCGGACCTTGTGTTTCATATATGTTCCTTAGAGATACTGAAACACATAGCCTTAGAGAAGTATTCACCAGACTGTACTGCAATTATTACCTAGTAGCTTATGTACAAGACCATAAAAGTACCTCACATCAAGAGACATGTTGTTACTCCTATTTCATACTTACATAGATGCCACCTCCCAGAGCAGTGATTGCAACAACTAAGCCATAGGCAGCACCACCAGGGGACGGGACATTTGAGATGCTGCCGGAATTTCTGAATACTTGATTGTAGGGTGAGGTAAAGCCTTGGAACAAACAGTCTGCAAGGAGAAGTGACAAGTTAGAACGAACCCAGATATAGGAAAACATTTCCTGAATCCAACAAGCAGGTGCTAAGCATGTTCTACAAGTGTACGGATCTGCTTCAGGTCCATCTTATTTCCATTTAAAGTCTTTAAAAGGCATCTGTCAGCAGACTTGTACCTATGAAACTGGCTGTTACACGTGCACTTGGCAGCTGAAGACATCTGTGTTAGTCCCATGTTCATAATTGCCCACATTGCTGAGAAAAATGAAGTTTTAAAATATGCAAATGAGCCTCTAATAGCAACAGGGGCGTAGCCGTCAGTCCTAGAGGCTCAGCTCTCTCTGCAACTGCCGAGCCCAACAGGGTGAGCGCGATGACGTTTTCACTGCCTGGCCCTGTCAAAGTGCACGGTGAGGCAGTGAGGCCATTCTCGCACACTACAGGAAAAAGGGCCGGCCTCTCTGCATAGGTGCTTTTTCCTATAGTGTGCGACCATGGTCACCCCTGCAGGAATGCATGGTGGTCGTAAGCCCTGGATAGTGGCAGTGTATAAGCCAGCACAGGAGGCAATATGGACAATCACAATACATTAGTAAGTGCCTTGTATTAACTTTCTCTACAAAATAAATGTCATTTGCGGAAGTGAGACAACCCCTTTAAGGCTCCTGGACACATTAGAGTAAAGTCTGTTGGTAGTTGAATGATCGTTATAGGACTGACTCCCTCGATGACACCGTATTGTCTGACATATTCATTCAAGTGACGCATACAGGAATGATTAGAGCAGGCAAGGGAGGAATGATGGTTTGGCAGGAATTATGTAAAAGAATGGCATATCTCCATATTCTGTACTTGTGCAGATTACTGCTACTTGCCAGGCTGCACCGGCATGTCCTCTGAAACACAGGAGTGGGCCGGTGGTTAGCGGAAATGCACATGCAGTAGCCCAGCTGTACAGCGGATTTAAGAAGATTCGGGGGAATTTATCGTGAGGGGAATATTTGAAGTCCGGTTTGCTTCAGTCTGCCCTGGAGTATTTATCCCATGTCACATGTTGTTTGATAAATTTGTCTTATCCTTAAAGGATAACTGTCATTTTTATTTTTTCTGGAGTATTGGATTGTGGTGATTAATATCACCTTGGTGACCCTATTTCAACTTTTCACTGTGTATTCAATTACCTCTTAATTCCACAGTTTTGTTCCCTGTACTGCCTATTTTTACCTGTGCTTAAAATAGGGTTGCTAGGCATGGTCCGTCTATCTGTTGAAGGACGGAGGACGCAGTGTGCAGGCTCATATTACTGACAGCCAGGGACTGTAAGTAAATGATTAAAGCCAGGTGCTCCCCAGAAGCTGATAACAGTGCCTGGGCTGTGTGCACTTCTCCCTGTCCCTGCGCTTGGCAGACGCTCCCTCACTCAGCAGAGCTGGAGAATGCAGAGTGGAAGCAGCGCAGACCAGGGAAGGGAGATCTGCCTTCTGCTCAGTGTATAAATGAAAGCAACATGTGGTAAGAGGACCCCTTTGTGCTGCAGGAGATTAACCCTTTAGGGGGAGGGCTCTGGTTACTGACACTTTTGGGGGGCTATTGTTACTGCCTAGTGAGGGCAGGCGGGATTAGCCTCAGGGTGAGAGCAGTGGCGGCCATCTTAACTGAATAGTGAAATTGCAGTTTTATGCAGACTGGTTGCTAAGGGCTGAATCTTATTAAATATGGGGTAAGTCAGTCTAATAGTAAACGGATTCTGGAATATCATGTTATTGCTAACTACATATATGAAAATTGAAGTTAGGGTCTAAATGTGACAGTTATCCTTAAACCTAACAATTTTGTCTAGAAAAGCTCCTCCAGTTGTCCTTCTCCACTCTCCTACGGAGGTGAGACTGTGACTATTAAAAATAATTCTCAGTGATAAATCTGTGGGGAAACTCATTAATTTAACTATAACCATGACCATTTTCCCACCCAAATTTCAAAACTGGAGTGAGGCTACTGTCACACTGGCTTTTTGGCCTTCCGTTTGTGAGATCTGTTCGGGGCTCTCACAAGCGGTCCAAAACGGATCAGTTTTGCTCTACTGCATTCTGAATGGAAAAGGATCCGGTGTATTAATTTGCCTCCGATCAGTCACCATTCCGCTCTAGAGGCGGACACCAAAACGCTGCCTGCAGCCAAACGGATCCGTCCTGGCACACAATGTAAGTCAATGGGGACGGATCCGTTTTCTCTGACACAATATGGCACAATAGAAAACTGATCCGTCCCCCATTGACTTTCAATGGTGTTGAAGACAGATCCGTTATGGCTATAGAAGACATAATACAACTGGATCCGTTATGGCTATAGAAGACATAATACAACCGGATCCTTTTAATGACGGAAGCATGCGGTTGTATTATTGTAACGGAAGCGTTTTTGCAGATCCATGACGGATCCGCAAAAAAGCGCTAGTGTGAAAGTAGCCTTAGTGTGTGTACAAAAACGAACAAAAACTCACAAAATGTGTGCACAAGTGAGCCCAAGGAAGTCCCCAAAAGCCCCATTTTGTGACTATATGAAGTCATAGAATTCTGGTAAGTGAAGGATCAATCAGGGCCTCTAGGGTTTTCTTTATAGGGTCATCAATACCATCCTAGGCTCAAAAGCTTTGAATGGAGGAAAACCAGCCAAAAGTTATGGCCTCATCAGGTTGTGCTCCACTGGAAAGCAAATTTATTTCACCAGAAACATGGCTTTTGGGCAGAATTTTCCATGTTTTTCATAGCCGTACATGTGTAGTGCTTTATGGTTCCGAGTGACCATCTACTTTAGTGGTATTGTTCAGCAGCGAGCTCCCCCGTGGCTGTACACGTGTGCAGTGGACTTCCCTACATGTGTAAACTATGGGGTTTCCCTATAAGAACGCGTCCGCTCATCCCCAAGTACAACCCAATTCCCCAAAAATTGGGACGCTGTGTAAAATGTAAATAAATCTAAATAAAAACAGAACGCAATGATTAGTAAATCTCATAGACCCATATTTTATTCAGGAGAGAACACGGACCTCATCATGGTGAAGGTGATGCACTTGTTTAGAACTTGATGGCAGCAATGCATCCCAAACAAGTAGGGACAGGATCAACAAAAGGATGGAAAAGTAAGAGGTGCTAATAAAGAGAGGCAAAGATGGGCAGAGGGTCTCCAAACTGCGGAAAACGGTGTCGAAAAATTGCAGAATAATTTCAGAAAAATGTTCCTCAATGTAAAATTGTGAAGCCTTTGAATATCCAACCATCTACAGTACATAATACCATCAGAAGAAATCCATGTGGGCAAGGAAAGGCCAACGAGTAATATTGCAGGCTTATGTTCTAACGGGGCTCTCAGACAGCACTCCATAAAAAACCGCCATGATCCTGTACTGGAAATCATTCACTGGGCTCAGGAACACAGTTCATTGTGTAATCCACAAATGCAAGTTAAAGGGAACCTGTCACCGGGATTTTGGGTATAGAGCTGAGGACATGGGCTGCTAGATGGCCGCTAGCACATCCGCAATACCCAGTCCCCATAGCTCTGTGTGCTTTTATTGTGTAAAAAAACCCGATTTGATCCATATGCAAATAACCCTGATATGTGTCCTGTATGTGAGATGAGTCACGTACAGGACTCATCTCAGGTTAATTTGCAAATGGGTCAAATCGGGTTTTTTTTACACAATAAAAGCACACAGAGCTATGGGGACTGGATATTGCGGATGTGCTAGCGGCCATCTAGTAACCCATGTGCTCAGCTCTGTACACACAATCCCGGTGACAGCTTCCCTTTAAAGCTGTATCATGCAAAGAAGAAGCCGTATGTTGATGCAATCCAGAAACGCCGCCATCTTCTGTGGGCCACTGCTCATTTCAAAGGACTGAGGCAAAATGGAAAACTGTTCTGTGGTCAATTAAATCAAAATTTTATATCTGCTACCAGAGGCCGGCATCTCTGCTGCTATGGCAGTGCACACATCTGGAAAGGCGCCATCAATGCTGAACAGTTTAAAGAGGCTCCCATTCAGTCACTGCACCAAAAAGCATGGCGTTTTAATTTGCGCCAAATACTGTATATCAACTGTTTTCTCCAGAATTTTCACCATAAAGAATGCATCACGCCAGAAATGGGTTATCGGTAGAAATGGCTCCAATTGTTGCAGACAATCAAATCAAGAGAAATAGGGCGAATAATCAAGTTTAAAAAAGTCCCATTTTAGGGCTACTTTCACACTAGCGTTCGGGGCTCCGCTTGTGAGTTCCGTTTAAAGGCTCTCACAAGCAGCCCCGAACGCATCCGTCCAGCCCAATGCATTCTGAGTGGACGCGGATCGCTCAGAATGCATCAGTCTGGCAGAGTTCAGCCTCCGCTCAGCAGGCGGACCCCTGAACGCAGCTTGCAGCGTTCGGGTGTCCGCCTGGCCGTGCGGAGGCAAAGGGATCCGTCCAGACTTACAATGTAAGTCAATGGGGACGGATCCGTTTGAAGATGACACTATATGGCTCAATTTTCAAACGGATCCGTCCCCCATTGACTTTCAATGTAAAGTCAAAACGAATCGTTTGCATTATCATGAACAAAAAAAAAAAAAATTTTTTAATTTTTTGTTCATGGTTATGCAAACGGATCCGTTCTGAATGGATGCAAGCGTTTGCATTATAGGAGCGGATCCGTCTGTGCAGATACCAGACGGATCCGCACCTAACGCAAGTGTGAAAGTAGCCTTACAAGTGGCGTCACTACTATTGATCTGTAACGGTAATTATGCCACTATTGATAAATGTCCCCCAATTCTCTAAACAGGCTACAGGTGAAACTCCAAAAATAGAATATCGTGTAAAAGTTCATTTATTTCAGTAATGCAACTTAAACTTAGAACATTGTGAAAAGGTTCAATATCCTCGGCTCAAAGTGTCACACTCTAGTCAGCTAATTAATCCATACCCCCTGAGCAAGGGGACCCCAACATTGTGACTTTGGGGTTTCATAAGCTATAAGCCATAATCATCCAAATTATAACAAATAAAGGCTTGAAATGTCTCGCTTTGCATGTAATAAGTCTATCTCATGTGTTAGTTTCACCTTCTTGCATTACTGAAATAAATGAACTTTACACGATATTCTAATTTTTCGGGTTTCCCCTGTGTATCCATCACAACAGCATGGCTCGGCAGAAGAAGAGTCCAGGTACCTGAAATGCTGGCCGATATACTGGTACCCATTAGGGTTGTCCCGATACCGATACTAGTATCGGTATCGGGACCGATTCCGAGTTTTCTCGGCGGTACTCAGCCGCCGGTACCCCGCCCCGATACATAAATAGAATACTTTTTTTTTTCCGCAGAATCCTTATCCTGTTATTAAGTTGAACTAACGCTGCCCTCTCCCATGTTCCCCTGTATCCCCCTGTATCCCCACAGCACTTACTTAAGCTTCCATAGCAGGCAGAGCGGACGGCAGCAGTAACGTCACTCACTGACGTAGAGCGCCTGCTCCGCCCACTTTATGAATGAAGCAGGCGGAGCAGACGCGCGACGTCAGTGAGTGACGTACGTTACTGGTGCCGTCCGCTCTGCCTGCTATGGAAGCTTAAGTAAGTGCTGTGGGGAATACAGGGGATACAGGGGAACATGGGAGAGGGCAGCGTTAGTTCAACTTAATAACAGGATAAGGATTCACGTTTATAAATACTGCGGTGAGCGGCGGGGCCCCGGTGTTATTGGGGGACACTGTTATGAGGGGGATCTGTGGATGACATATAGCAGTGTCATCCACTGATCCTCCCCATAACAGTTCCATCCACAGATCCCCTATAAGTTACAGAGCACCATCCACGATCCCCCACCAAATAACAATGCATCCTCAGATCCCCCCACCCATAACAATGCCATCCACAGATTATCCCACCCCATAGCAGTACCATCCACAAGATCCCCATAACAGTGCCATCCACAAATCCCCATAACAGTGCCATCCACAGATCCCCCATAACATGCCATCCACAGATCCCCCATAACAGTGCCATCCACAGATCCTCCCATAACAGTGCCATCCACAGATCCCCCATAACAGTGCCATCCACAGATCCCCCATAACAGTGCCATCCACAGATCCCCCATAACAGTGCCATCCACAGATCCCCATAACAGTGCCATCCACAGATCCCCATAACAGTGCCATCCACAGATCCCCATAACAGTGCCATCCACAGATCCCCATAACAGTGCCATCCACAGATCCCCATAACAGTGCCATCCACAGATCCCCCATAACAGCACCATCCACAGATCCCCATAACAGCGCCATCCACAGATCCCCCATAACAGTGCCATCCACAGATCCCCCATAACAGTGCCATCCACAGATCCCCCATAACAGTGCCATCCACAGATCCCCATAACACAGCGCCATCCACAGATCCCCCATAACAGTGCCATCCACAGATCCCCCATAACAGTGCCATCCACAGATCCCCCATAACAGTGCCATCCACAGATCCCCCATAACAGTGCCATCCACACCAAAATAAGCTCTATTTGTGTGGAAAAAAAAATTATAAAAACAAAAAAAAAAGGAAAGTACGGTGTAGCATGACTGCGCATTGCGCAAATATCACTCAAAGTGTGACAGCGCTGAAGCTGAAAATTGGCCTGGGCAGGAAGGGGTGAGAGTGCCCACTGCCCGATAAAAAAGTAGTTAAACAATGGATGCTTATTTTTTTTTATTTTGCCTTTTTCACCCAAGGTCGTGCAAATTATCAACACCTTTCAGTTCACACTGCACAGAGACACCAGCAGAATGTCAGCTGTGTGGAAGTATTTTAAAATTAATGAGGACAACCGACGGATTGCAGAGTGTAAACTTTGCTCTGTAAAATTATCGAGAGGAGGTACAAAAATCAGCTCTTTCAATACCAGTAATCTGATAAAGCATTTGAAAATAAAACATAAAACTGAGCATGCAGAGTTTACCGCCAGCACTAGCACTCAGCAGCCAACTTTGCAACAAACTTTTGCCAGAAGAGAAAAGCTGTCAAGAGACAACCCCAGAGCTGTAAAGATAACAGATGCCCTCACCAAATTTATTATTTTGAATGATCAACCTCTTTCCGTTGTTGAGAACATGGCTTTTCAGCAATTTCTTAACGTGTTAGAGCCAAAGTATGACATTCCCAGTCGCCACTACATAACGGACGTCATCTTACCAAAGATCCATGGTGCGGTTCAAAAGCACATTACCATCATGTTGCAGAACGACATTAAGGCAATTAGCTTCACAACAGACATCTGGAGCAGCAGTGTGAGTCCACTGTCTCTTATCAGTTTAACGGCGCAGTGGATAGACGGCGAATTCTCTCTGCATCAGGTCATGCTCCATGCTACAAAATTTGAAGGCTCCCACACCGGTCAAGCAATTGCCAACATATTTGAGGAAATGCTTCAGAATTGGGCAATTCCAAAAAGTTTGGTTCATGTTGTGGTCCGGGACAATGCCAAAAACATGATAAAGGGTATGGAAGATGCTGGACTTCCCAGTATTTCATGTGTTGCGCACACATTGCAGCTTGCCGTCACAGAGGGACTGTTGTCACAGCGCAGCATTTCAGATGCTGTGGGAGTCGGGCGCAGAATAATTGGCCACTTCAAGCATTCTACTCTGGCATACTCTCGGCTGCAGGACATCCAGAAAGACCTTGGTCAGGCAGTAAAAAGACTCCAGCAAGACGTGCAAACTCGTTGGAACAGCACATTTTACATGCTGAAGAGTCTATTTGAGGCAGAAACGTGCCCTTGGAGTCTATTCGTCTGAACATGAGCTCCCTGCCACCATTACTTCAAACCAGTGGAACCTGATAGAGAAGTTGCTCAATATCTTGGCTCCATTTGAGGAGATGACCCGCCAAGTCAGTTGTTCTGATGCTTTCGCCTCTGATGTTATTCCTGCAGTAACAGTGCTACAGAAAGTTTTGTCAAAAGTGGATGACGACCAGGGCATCAAAACAATGAGGAGCACTTTGCTTGCTTCTTTGCAGAAGCGCTTTTCTGATACTGAGAGAAACCCCCTTTACTCTATCGCAACTTTACTGGATCCAAGGTATAAAGATCGATTTTTTGGTAATTCAGAAACTTCCAGGGAGGCAAAAGAAATGTTATTACAGGAACTGCAAAACTTTTCTGATGAGACAATAGTATCTGAGGATCATGAAGAACAAGCTTCCAAAAGACCTCACTGTGACCAGCCAGGTACCAGTCTGTCCAGTGTATTTGCGGAAATTGCTGGTGAAGGTTCATCTACATCGGAAAGCAGTGCTCCAAAAGCTGCTACTATACAGCTGGAAGCTTACCTGGGAGAGATCACCATACCTCATTCAGAGAAACCCCTGAAGTACTGGGCAGTTCACAAAGTGAGGTTTCCAACTCTGGCTAAAATGGCCCAAAAATTTCTTTCTGCCCCATGCAGTAGCGTTGAAAGTGAAAGACTGTTCAGCTTAGCGTCCAACGTGCTTACTGATAGCAGAAACAGGCTAATGGCTGAACATGCAGAGATGCTTTTATTCCTTAAAAAGAACTTGCCACTAACTTTTGACAAATAATAATTCTATTACCTATATTGCCGTTAATCCATCCCATAATGTTTGTTCCCCATGTTAAACAATGCACTGTTACAGTTTTTTGCTGTTTTGCACTTTTAGTTGGGTTGTGATTTAACATGTGTTAGTTATTGTTGTTGTTAATATATTTTGATGTTGTAAAATATATTTTTGTGATTTATCAACATGTTCTTTGAAAATTCTTTGAGTTTTGTAGTTTTATACTACTGCGTGATAAGCAAATAAAACAGTTTTATTCTTTTAAAATGTCTTGAGTTCATAGAGTTCTTCATAATTCTAAAGAAAATATCCTTAGTCTGTATTGTGGTTTGAAAACGGTCACATGACATTTAAAAAAAGTATCGGTATTCGGTATCGGTGACTACTTGAAAAAAAGTATCGGTACTTGTACTCGGTCCTAAAAAAGTGGTATCGGGACAACCCTAGTACCCATGATAAACCGCGGTATTAAGAAACGATATCACGGTTTCTTAATTACCACAGTACATTAGTGATGTCATAGAGGAGGTGGCACTTGCGCCCATTACACACCAGTTCCTGCAGCAGCCGCCCCCTCCCTGCTCCTGTTTCACCAGCATTCTGCCCACCAACCCGGAAACTGGGACCTAACAGCCAATCAAATGCCGACCTGAAGGCCTAGACACGTCTGAGGCGAGATGTCAAGAAAAAGGCCCGATACACGAGTCAGGCCAACCTCAGGGAGTCCTCGGGCCTCCCTGTGTCCAAGGTGGGGGAAGACACATACAGACTGTAAAACCTAATACTACGGTACTCATGAATAAACGGGTCTCCTGGTTAATACTGGACTTAAACCTTCCGCCTCAGTCTCCTATGCGCTTAATCTGATCTATTGTCAGACTCACTGCGTCTTCGGCGGCCCCTGCACATGGCACGTGATCTCTTGCACTGGCCAATAGCTGCTGCCTACAAAAGCGAGTCTAAATGGAGTATACCATTTACAGTGTACACATGACCTTGTGGCCCCCCTACAGTATATTGTGACCTTGTGGCCTCCTACAGTATATTGTGACCTTGTGGCTGCTCCCACACGGTATATTGTGTCCTTGTGGCTGCTCCCACACGGTATAACGTCTCCTTGTGGCTGCTCCCATACGGTATAATGTGTCCTTGTGGCTGCTCCCATACGGTATAATGTGTCCTTGTGGCTGCTCCCACACGGTATAACGTCTCCTTGTGGCTGCTCCCATACGGTATATTGTGTCCTTGTGGCTGCTCCCACACGGTATAATGTGTCCTTGTGGCTGCTCCCACACGGTATAATGTGTCCTTGTGGCTGCTCCCATACGGTATAATGTGTCCTTGTGGCTGCTCCCATACGGTATATTGTGTCCTTGTGGCTGCTCCCATACGGTATATTGTGTCCTTGTGGCTGCTCCCATACGGTATATTGTGTCCTTGTGGCTGCTCCCATACGGTATAATGTGTCCTTGTGGCTGCTCCCATACGGTATATTGTGTCCTTGTGGCTGCTCCCATACGGTATATTGTGTCCTTGTGGCTGCTCCCATACGGTATATTGTGTCCTTGTGGCCCCCACACAGAATAATACGTCCTTGTGGCCCCCACACAGAATAATGCGTCCTTGTGGCCCCCACACAGAATAATGCGTCCTTGTGGCCCCCACACAGAATAATGCGTCCTTGTGGCCCCCACACAGAATAATGCGTCCTTGTGGCCCCCACACAGAATAATGCGTCCTTGTGGCCCCCACACAGAATAATGCGTCCTTGTGGCCCCCACACAGAATAATGCGTCCTTGTGGCCCCCACACAGAATAATGCGTCCTTGTGGCCCCCACACAGAATAATGCGTCCTTGTGGCCCCCACACAGAATAATGCGTCCTTGTGGCCCCCACACAGAATAATGCGTCCTTGTGGCCCCCACACAGAATAATGCGTCCTTGTGGCCCCCACACAGAATAATGCGTCCTTGTGGCCCCCACACAGAATAATGCGTCCTTGTGGCCCCCACACGGAATAATGCGTCCTTGTGGCCCCGACACGGAATAATGCGTCCTTGTGGCCCCGACACGGAATAATGCGTCCTTGTGGCCCCGACACGGAATAATGTGTCCTTGTGGCCCCGACACGGAATAATGTGTCCTTGTGGCCCCGACACGGAATAATGTGTCCTTGTGGCCCCCACACGGTATATTGTCTCCTTATAACCCCAAGTGTTTTTCTTCTAAATGGGTATTTACCATGATATATATCGATATTGCAATACATTTCTTACCATTATCGTAGGAATATTTTCGATATCGCACAGCCCTACCTACAGTCCGACCTTTCACCAACAATTTTTTTTTCGTGCATCATAAAAAGAAAAATCCAGCAAAGATGACCCAGAACTGTAGAGGAGCTAGAATCCTCCAGCAGACAAGAATGGGACCTCTCCCAAATCCCCAGCAATTGGTCTCCTCCCTTCCCAGACGTTTACAGACTATTGTTAAGAGAGGATGGATGCTACACAATGGTGGACGTGGACCTGTCCCAACTTCTGAGATGTGTTGCTGTCATCACGTTCTAAATGAGTTAGGCCCCTTTCACACGAGCGTGACGGACTGGCTCCGGATGCGTTCAGTCAGGGGCCTTAGGCCTCTTTCACACAGGCTAGTTTTCCGTGTGGGTGCAATGTGTGACGTGAACGCTCAGCACCCGCACTGAATCCTCCCTATTCATTTCAATGGGTCTGTGTACACGAGCATTTTTTTTACACATTAGTTCTGCGTTGCATGAAAAACGCAGCATGTTCTATATTCTGTGTTTTTCACGCAGCCCTGAATGGGACGTTAGTGAAAAACGCATTGCATCCGGAAGCAAGTCCAGATGCAATGTGTTGTTCACTGATTTTTGCTAAGGCTACTTTCACACTAGCATTATTTGAATCCGGCGGGCAATTCAGACACCGGAACTGCCCGCCGGATCCGGAAAAACGTGTGAAAATGGATTACATTTGAATCCTGTTTAGGATTCTGATCACAATGAAAAATTGCATTGGAAAAAATGGATCCGCCATTTATGGACTTTTTTTGCACATTTTTCGGGTTTAACATGCAAAAGCCGGATCCGGTTTGACAGAACACACGGCGCCGGATCCGGCATTAATGCAAGTCAATGAGAAAAATGTCGGATCCGGCGTTCAGTCAAAGTGTTCCGGATTTTTGACCGGGAGGTAAAAATACAACATGCTACGGTTTTCTGAAAAGCCTGATCAGTCAAAAAGACTGAACTGAAGACATCCTGATGCATCCTGAACGGATTACTCACCATTCAGAATGCATTAGGATAAAACTGATCCCTAGGACGGAACTCAGTGCCGGAAAAGAAAAACGCTAGTGTGACAGTACCCTAAGAGATGTTGTTTGCAAACCTTCCGTTTTTTATCACGTGTTTGAAAAACGCATCAAAACGTATTGCACCCGAGCGGAAAAAACTGAACGCAATCGCAGACAAAACTGACAGAACTTGCTTGCAAAATGGTGCGAGTTTCACTGAACGCATCCGGACCTAATCCGTCACGCTCGTGTGGAAGAGGCCTTAAAGGGGTCCTCCAGGCTTTTAATGTTGATGACTTGTCCTCAGGATAAGTGATCAATATCAGATCGGCGGGGTCCGGCGCTCGGCACCGACACCGAACAGCTGTACGAGGAGACGGTAAAAGGTCTGACTTTCAACATCTGATGTGTTTTATGATCTGGGAATACAATATAGGTCTGAGATCCGCAAACGTTTCCATTTTACACAGAGCCCAGCTTTATTGGCACATGGTGGGATATTGTGGCCATAATGATCGTCCACCCTGATCCATCACCTGTACAATGAATGACCTTCCACCCTCATAGCAGCCCAGGGGCACAGCGACCCCCTGACAAGTGAGACATAACAATGAACACGCAGAATGTTGATATTGCATTCGCCACTCACTTCTCGGCCACTGCAGCTTCTGCCTTGTCTGGGCCCCGGCGTGGCCCGTTCTCAGCCCTAGGGCAACCACTCTGGACAGCGCCATGATAGAACCTTGCTGGCGGTGACGTCACGGCACTGCTCTATGTGTTCCGGGGGGAGGAGGAGGACCGCGCAGCCATGTTTACTAAGGGCAAAGAGTTTTGTAGAGCTGCTCGCTGTGAGTGGTTTTTATAATGTGGCGGTCCCTTTTCCCACATGCTGTGTTATAATATGGAGTCTTGACAGCGGGCATTCCAGGAAGGTCATGTGTAGGGTCAGCTGAGTGTGGTCTGTGTAGTGCGCCCTATAGCGCTGTACAATGCGGCAGCTTCTGGGCAGGATGGGACGGCTGGGCTCCTCGGCGTGGTGTGTGGGGAGGGCAGGCTATGCAGCCGCCAGGACGCCTCACCTCCTCACCACCCCGATCTTCTATGTGAACGCGGCCCCGCACCTCGGACACGTGTACTCCGCTGTCCTGGCCGATGTGCAGCACCGCCACGCCGCTCTGTGTGGACGGGACGCGAGGCTGAGCACAGGTAAGTGCCCTCCCAAGCAAGAGACATTGCCTCTATGGCAACTTCGTAATACAGACTTCTGAAAAAGTATATATATGTCAGGCTTACCGGCCTATAGTTTCCGTACCCCAGTTTTGACCCCTTTTGAATATTGGCACTAAATTTGCTAAGCGCCAATCTTGTTGAAACCTCACTGTCAATAATATAGAGTCCTTAACCCCTTCTACCCCAGGCCAGTTTTGCGCTTTCCTGCCCAGGCCATTTTTTGCAAATCTGACATTTGTCACTTTATGTGGTAATAGCTTTGGAACACTTTACTTATCCAGGCCATTCTGAGACTGTTTTCTTGTAACACATTGTACTTTATGATAGTCATAAATTTGAGTCAATATATTTCACCTTTTATTTATGGAAAAATCCAAAATTGACCAAAAACTTTGGAAAATTCCCAAATTTTCACATTTCAATTTCTGTACTTTTTTAATAGATGGTGATACCTCATATGATAGTTTATTACTTTACATTTCCCATATGTCTACTTCATGGTTGGATCATATTGAAAATGACATTACATTTTTTGGGGATGTTAGAAGGCTTAGAAGTTTAGAAGCAAAAATTTCCAAAACCCACTTTTTAAGGACCAGTTCAGTTCTAAAGTCCCTCTGTGGGGCTTACATAATAGAAACCACCCAAAAATGACCCCTTAAGCTATTCAAAACTGATTTAGGCCTCTTTCACACTTGCGTTGTCCGGATCCGGCGTGTACTCCACTTGCCGGAATTACACGCCGGATCCGGAAAAACGCAAGTGTACTGAAAGCATTTGAAGACGGAACCGTCTTCCAAATGCGTTCAGTGTTACTATGGCACCCAGGACGCTATTAAAGTCCTGGTTGCCATAGTAGGAGCGGGGAGCGGGGGAGCGGTATACTTACAGTCCGTGCGGCTCCCGGGGCGCTCCAGAGTGACGTCAGAGCGCCCCATGCGCATGGATGACGTGATCCATGTGATCACATGATCCATGCGCTTGGGGCGCCCTGACGTCACTCTGGAGCGCCCGGGGAGCCGCACGGACGGTAAGTACACTGCTCCCCGCTCCCCACTACACTTTACCATGGCTGCCAGGACTTTAGCGTCCCGGCAGCCATGGTAACCACTCTGAAAAAGCTAAATGTCGGCTCCGGCAATGCGCGGAAACGACGTTTAGCTTAAGGCCGGATCCGGATCAATGCCTTTCAATGGGCATTAATTCCGGATCCGGCCTTGCGGCAAGTGTTCCGGATTTTTGACCGGAGCAAAAAGCGCAGCATGCTGCGGTATTTTCTCCGGCCAAAAAACGTTCCGTTCCGGAACTGAAGACATCCTGATACATCCTGAACGGATTTCTCTCCATTCAGAATGCATTAGGATAATCCTGATCAGGATTCTTCCGGCATAGAGCCCCGACGACGGAACTCTATGCCGGAAGACAAGAACGCAAGTGTGAAAGAGCCCTTAACAAACTTTGTTAATCCTTTAGGTGTTCCACAAGAATTAAAGGAAAATGGAGATGAAATTTCAGAATTTCACTTTTTTGGCAGATTTTAAATTTAAATTTTTTTCCAGTAGCAAAGCAAGGGTTAACAGCCAAACAAAACTCAATATTTATTACCCTGATTCTGCGGTTTACAGAAACACCCCACATTTGGTCGTAAACTGCTGTACGGGCACACGGCAGGACGCAGAAGGAAAGGAACGCCATATGGTTTTTGGAAGGCAAATTTTGCTGAACTGGTTTTTAGATGCCATGTCCCATTTGAAGCCCCCCTGATGCACCCCTACAGTAGAAACTCAAAAAAGTGACCACATTTTGGAAACGACAGGATAAGGTGACAGTTTTATTGGGGTACATATGATTTTTAATTGGCAAGGTAACCAAAAAATGGATGTTTTGGCACTGTTTTTATTTTTAACAACATTCATCTGACAGGGTAGATCATGCACTATTTTTATAGAGCAGGTTGTTACGGACGCAATATCAAATATGTCTACTTTCTATGTTTGTTTCAGTTTTACATTAAGCATTTTTAAAAACAAAAATTGTTGTTGTATCTCCATTTTCTGAAAGCCCTATTTTTTTTTTTTTGTCTGCTGATCGTCTTGTGCAGGGGGCTAGTTTTTTGCAGGAAGAGTTGACGTTTTTATTGGTACCATTTTTCGGTGCATATGATTTTTTGATCATTCATTATTACACTTTATGGGGCAAGGTGACCAAAAAATTTGTTGTTTTGGCGCAGTTTTTATTTATTTTTACAGTGTTTACCTGAGGGATTAGGTTGTGACTTTTTTTTATAGAGTAGATCGTTATGGATGTGGCAATACCTAATATGTCTATTTTTTCTTATTTATATTAAGTTTTAAACAATAATAGCATTTTTTAAAAACTGAAATAATGATGTTTTAGTGTATCCATAGTCTGAGAGCCATAGCTTTTTTTAGTTTTTGATCGATTGTCTTCGGTAAGGTCTTTTGCGGGATGAGGTGACTGTTTGGTACTATTTTGGGGGGTATATGCCTTTTTGATCGCTTGCTGTTGCAATTTTTGTGATGTAAGGTGACAAAAATGGCTTTTTTTTTTACGGTGTTCATCTGAGGGGTTGGGTCATGTGATATTTTTATATAGCTGGTTGTTACGGACGTGGCGATACCTAATATGTATATATTTTTTTATCCATTTTACTTTAGCACAATAATAGCAGTTTTGAAACAAAAAAATTATGTTTTAGTGTCCATGTTCTGAAAGCTATAGTTTTTTTTAATTTTTTGGGCGATTGTCTTAGGTAGGGGCAAATTTTTTGTGGGATGAGGTGACTCTTTTATTGATATCATTTTGTGGGACATACGCCTTTTTGATCGCTTGGTGTTGCACTTTTTGTGATGTAAGGTGACAAAAATGGCTTTTTTAAAAAAAATTTTATGGTGTTTATCGGACAGATCATGTGATATATTTATAGAACTGGTCATTACAGACGCAGCGATACCTAATATGTGTGTGTGGGGGGGTTCTGTTATACAATAAGGGGAAAGGGGCTTTTTTTTTTTCTTTAAAAACTTTATTAAAAACACATTTTTTTTTTTTTTCTTTATTTCTGACATTCACTTTTGGGGGTCTGATCCCCTCTGCAATCCATTACAATACATCTGCATTGTAATGCATTGCCTGTTCATATACTACAGTGAGTAATACACAAACAGGTTGCCTAGGAGACCCAGCCTGAGGCTGGATCTCCTCAGCACCCGTAGAAGGCAGGTCCCGATGCCATGTAGGGCATTGGGCAGCCTCTGAACGGCATCGGGCTGCCTTCTGACACATCGAGTCCCCGCCACAGCAGCGCGGGGACTCAATGCAATCCCTCACCGGACACAAACCCCTTCTATGTCGCGGTCAGTGGCATAGAAGGGGTTAATCCGCTGGCATCAACTTTTACAGCGATGCCGGCAGATGAAGAATGTAAAAGTAAATTTCACATTAAATGTGGTCTGTCTGATGGCATACACCCCTGTATCCTAAGATAATTAAGTAATGTCATATGAATTACCTTATTTGATATTTAACCCCTTCCCGACACATGACGTACTATTACGTCATGGAAGCTACTGCGTTCCCGCAATTTGACGTAATAGTACGTCATGGTGATCGGGCGGGCATCGGAGCGGTGTGCGCCCGATCATTGCAGGGGCCCAGCAGTCCCTGCTTACTGGAGCTGACATTCCCCTGACTGGCAGAGGAAGTGTCCGGCTGCAGAAGTACTATCCTTTAAAGGGCTTTTCCCGGCTCCGTTCTCATTGTAGGTGCGGGTCGCAGCGGTGGGACCTGCACCTATCAGACAATGGAGGCATATCCCAGCGATATGCCCCCATTGTCTGAGATGGGAAAACCCTTTTGACCGACATCCCCCTCATCTGCCAACCTCGCAAACTTGTTGGGGTGTGCCAGATCTGGGCTAGCCTCCCTGGCACTCTTCCCTCTACCCTGCCTTTTAACTGTTATCCAGCTACCTACCTCACTTTCCTGAGCCTCCTCGCTACCACCCTCCCCCGCATCTACCCCATAGAGTGCTTGCTCAGTGAGCACTCTTCCAAATTGAGATAAAAAAGAGAGAGCGAGCACTCACGACATCTGTGTCATATGGAAATAGTTTTACTAGAACCAGATAAGGTTATAACAATTATACATTCACTATTAAAATACATTCACAATAAAATGCAATAAACATAAAATTACTATAATATGGTACCAATTTGATTGACACAACTGTAGTCGGGGTAGCAAATTCCGTGGCCGCACTCCGTGACACTTAAGGCAATAGTGTCAGTATCTGTGAATGGGATGGATGAAAAACGTCCTAAGAGTTCCTCATATGGGGCACTTTTTGACGGCTTGTCTCCAGTATGAGCGAACACTGTATATGTTAGTTCCTGCAGGAGGGTCCACTCTTATCAGGACAGTAGAGGCAAAGTCCCAGACTTATAATTTTTCAGTTCCTACCTGGTTCCTTATTGATGTGTCTCGCTGTGTGGCGTCTCCTCGAGGCGAGCGGTGCCGGCCGTCTGAGCGTCTTCCGCCGCAAGTTTCAGGCGGGTGACGTCACAGGATCGCGAGATCCAACAGGTAGGATTCTGAACAGCAATGTACGCTGAGGCTGTGTCTGTACTTGGCTTTGCTGGAAATTCATTCATGCATGGCCATGCAATCCATAGGGGGGGGAATCCGGTGTATTAGGTGGGCGCTTTTCCTTCTCCTTTACCAGACGCGTTTCGGGGCGTCTACACCCCTTCCTCAGTGGTCAAAGCGCCATCAATCATTCTCCACCTTTTATAGTCTATATGGTGATCCACAAAAACAGGAATCCGGATCATCTGGAGACAAAAACTGCCAATGCGGTTTTGAGTGCGGTATTCGTGCGGTTTTTCAACAACCATTGCGTTTTTTATTGCACAAGCAACTTACACACTGTAGTAAACTACCCGACATAATATTTAGATGAAAAATTATAATATTCAGATACAATTTAAAATATTTGATATTCTAATGCTATTAATATGCATATTAAAATTGGGATGGTTAAAAACAATAAATATACATACACGCTAACCCTTTCTCTACACATCGGCTGATGAACCTCACTTTCTATATTTATCTCATTGGCAGAAATTCTCTTACAAGCCCTCCCCTATGTATTTCATATATTCTATTCGATGTGTAGAGAAAGGGTTAGCGTGTATGTATATTTATTGTTTTTAACCATCCCAATTTTAATATGCATATTAATAGCATTAGAATATTAAATATTTTAAATTGTATCTGAATATTATAATTTTTCATCTAAATATTATGTCGGGTAGTTTACTACAGTGTGTAAGTTGCTTGTGCAATAAAAAACGCAATGGTTGTTGAAAAACCGCACGAATACCGCACTCAAAACCGCATTGGCAGTTTTTGTCTCCAGATGATCCGGATTCCTGTTTTTGTGGATCACCATATAGACCAGGGGTACTCAACTAGTTTTATTAAAGGTCCACATACCTGGGTCTGCAGTCAGGTGAAGGTCCGAGCTGAACGCCAACAGTAAAGATGCTATGCGATCATGTGATCCATGCGCGTGGGGCGCTCTGACGTTATAGTGGAGCGTCCCGGGTAAGTCCCAGAATTAGTAATGGCCACATTAGTGCCCCAGTAAGAATAATACCCCCAGTAAGAATAATGTCCCCATTAGTGCCCCCAGTAAGAGTAATGCCCCCATTAGTGCCCCCCTTCTCTGCTTTTGCAAAAAAATAAAATAAAATTTGCATTCACCTGGCTGCGGTGAACATTCGCTGCTGACTGCAAGCTCAGGACCGGTGCTCCAACATGATGACGTCTTGTAGGTCCTGTCTTGAGCTTCTAGTCAGCAGGGAGTGCTCTCCACAGCGTGAGCAAATGGAGGTGGAGGTACTGTAATTTTATTAATTTTTTTACTAGCACAAGTTGCGGTGGAGGTAACAGCTGTACTAATGGGCGTTCCATGATGGAAGCGCTCATTAGTAAGGGTACTTTCACACTTGCAGAAGGACGGATCCGACAGGCTGCTCACCCTGTCAGATCCATTTTGCCACTACTTCGCCGTGCCTCTGCTCTGTGCCCATCGACTATAATGGGGATGGGGGCAGAGCTACGGCGCAGCACAGTGAGAGGCCGCCAGACTAAAAGTACTACATGTCCGACTTTTTCGTCTGGCGGCCTCACGCCGTGCACTGCCATGCTGCACCGTAGCTCCACTCCCGCCATAGTCAATGGGGAGTGGCAGTCCGGCGAAATAGCGGCAGGACGGATCTGACAGGGTGAACAGCCTGTCGGATCCGTCCTGCCGCAAGTGTGAAAGTACCCTAACAGTCCTTACAGGAAAATTCTGGCACCGGCAAGGGAACTAAAATACCAGCCTTGCTGGTGAACTACTGGCCGAGTGGCAACCCAAGCCACAGAACAGACATATGATAGTTTTGTTCCGCATCCAATTCCCATTATTGGGGGATTGGATGCGGCCCCTTAATTACAATGGGGCCCCAAGAGATGCAGACAGCACACTGTGTGCTGTCTGCATCTTTTTCCGCTCCATTGAAACTAAGGGGTCCGCATCCAATGCCCCAATAATAGGAATTGGATGCGGAACAAAACTATCATGGTTTGATGGGGCTTAATCACTTTATTTAATCAGGTTACCTAAAGAAGATGGCCCAGGAGAGATGAGAACATGACACTGGAGTCAGTGACGTGTTCCCGCCTCTCAGTAGCCCTCTCCACGCACCCCTTACTTTCCAAATGTGACATTTATTTCATTGGTGGCAGTGGTGATGTCCCTCCCCTCTCCAGCAGCACGTAAGTGTCCTTTGGAGCTTGAAGCTCCCTTATGTGCTGCCGCTGCTGCAGGGGAGGAGGGACCTGTGAGCGCACTGAGGGAGAAAGCGCTGGTGCCTGCATGTGGAGGGAGCCGTCTCTCACTGCGCCCCTGGGAAGGAGGAAGTTTGCCGGTAAGCTCCGCCTCTTGCACGTACCAGAGTGTGCAGGAGGAGGAGCGCTATATGTGGAGGGAGCCGTCTCTCACTGCGCCCCTGGGACAGGAGGAAGTGCGCCGGTAAGCTCCGCCTCTTGCACGTACCAGAGTGTGCAGGAGGAGGAGCGCTATATGTGGAGGGAGCCGGCCTGTCTCACTGCGCCCCTGGGACAGGAGGAAGTGCGCCGGTAAGCTCCGCCTCTTGCACGTACCAGAGTGTGCAGGAGGAGGAGCGCTATATGTGGAGGGAGCCGGCCTGTCTCACTGCGCTCTGGGACAGGAGGAAGTGCGCCGGTAAGCTCCTCCTCCTGCACGGCACAGTGTGCAGGAGATAGTGATGGGAAGTTCGGATCTTTTAGGTGAAATCGGTTCATTTGAATCAGCTCATTCGGATCAGAATCGGATCTTCGGTTCACTTGGCGAGTCAGACTGCTGAGCTGACTCGCAAGTGAACTGAAGACTCTAGGTGCCGGTGCGCATGCGCAGCTGCTGACTCAGTCAGTGACACTGCAGTGAGTCGGCTCTTCAGCTCTCTGAAGTTGAACTCGTCTCTGATTAGTATTGAGTGAGTCAGGAAGAGTGATTTTTTTATAGTAAAGGGAAGCTGAGGCTGACGTTGGACAGGCGGACAGGAGGAAGCTGTCACTGTGGTGTGCAATGTGAATTGTTGTCTGTTGTGCATTGTTCCCCACAGTGACAACAGTCTGACACTGACAGTAGTACAACGAACCAAGTGATGTGAAATGTGAATGCTGCACAGGGAAAACTATGTGCTGAACTGTGTCATCTGTCCCTTCTCTTATCTCTCTGCTCCTTATCACTGCTGCAACAAGAGCCGACAGCCTCAGTGTAACCTGTTCTACAGTCTGACAGCCTCAGTGTAACCTGTTCTACAGTCTGACAGCCTCAGTGTAATCTGTTCTACAGTCTGACAGCCTCAGTGTAACCTGTTCTACAGTCTGACGACTCAGGGCTCTTTTAACTCAATGAATCGAATGAGTCACTGACTGAGTCGGATCTTTAGGTTCTTGTGACTCATTCCATTCATTTAGACTCCCTGACCCTGCACTACTCCGAGGACTCGAGTCAGAGCTGCTAGTGTGCTGTGCTTGCCTCGCCCCCTCAGCTCTGGTCGGTGATTGGTTGGTGGGCGGGGAGGGGAGGGGCTGGCAGAAGCAGCTTCCACTCTAAGATCATATTACTGACTCCTCCCAGTCCCGCCCTCAGGCTCCTGCTGCCAGCGTGAGGTGAGCTGAGCGTCTCTGTCAGCATTGCTCTGTGCTGTGACTGAGCTGAGCCGGTTCAAACGGATCGGATCACTCTGAACTGAATCGATTGGAGGAGCGCTCTGAAGGATGGCCGGGGTCCGGACAACTGGCGGCCGCGGTCCGTATTTGGACCGCGGTCCGCCAGTTGAGTACCCCTGATATAGACTATAAAAGGTGGAGAATGATTGATGGCGCTTTGACCACTGAGGAAGGGGTGTAGACGCCCCGAAACGCGTCTGGTAAAGGAGAAGGAAAAGCGCCCACCTAATACACCGGATTCCCCCCCCTATGGATTGCATGGCCATGCATGAATGAATTTCCAGCAAAGCCAAGTACAGACACAGCCTCAGCGTACATTGCTGTTCAGAATCCTACCTGTTGGATCTCGCGATCCTGTGACGTCACCCGCCTGAAACTTGCGGCGGAAGACGCTCAGACGGCTGGCACCGCTCGCCTCGAGGAGACGCCACACAGCGAGACACATCAATAAGGAACCAGGTAGGAACTGAAAAATTATAAGTCTGGGACTTTGCCTCTACTGTCCTGATAGGAGTGGACCCTCCTGCAGGAACTAACATATACAGTGTTCGCTCATACTGGAGACAAGCCGTCAAAAAGTGCCCCATATGAGGAACTCTTAGGACGTTTTTCATCCATCCCATTCACAGATACTGACACTATTGCCTTAAGTGTCACGGAGTGCGGCCACGGAATTTGCTACCCCGACTACAGTTGTGTCAATCAAATTGGTACCATATTATAGTAATTTTATGTTTATTGCATTTTATTGTGAATGTATTTTAATAGTGAATGTATAATTGTTATAACCTTATCTGGTTCTAGTAAAACTATTTCCATATGACACAGATGTCGTGAGTGCTCGCTCTCTCTTTTTTATCTCAAGCTTTTATTATCTTTGGGATCGGGCGCCCAATTTTGAGCTAGTAGCACCCACCGTAGCTATTAGGTGTGAGCCACCCACCTACATATATACAATTACTCTTCCAAATTGCCAACGCTTCTCAGTGTTGAAACTCGTTTGTTTAGTTACACTATGTTCGATTCCAAACTAGTAATTGGCTCGCATACTGCATACATTAGACAAGATGTGCACTGGACTGTGTTGTCAATAATGGAGCCCATACTAATTGGGATTATGCAAGAAAAGAGAAAGAAAAAATACAATAATACTGTGCAATGAAAAGCAACCGACTGAGGCTACTTTCACACTAGCGTTCGGAGCGGGTCCGTCTGATGTTTCATCAGACGGATCCGCTCCGATAATGCAGACGTTCGCATCCGTTCAGAACGGATCCGTCTGCATTATAACTTAGAAAAATTTCTAAGTGTGAAAGTAGCCTGAACGGATCCGTCCAGACTTTACATTGAAAGTCAATGGGGAACGGATCCGCTTGAAGATTGAGCCATATGGTGTCATCTTCAAACGGATCCGTCCCCATTGACTTACATTGTAAGTCTGGACGGATCCGCACGGCCAGGCGGACACCCGAACGCTGCAAGCAGCGTTCAGGTGTCCGCTCGCTGAGCAGAGCCTGAACGCTGGCAGACTGATGCATTCTGAGCGGATCCGCGTCCACTCAGAATGCATCAGGGCTGGACGGCTGCGTTCGGGGCCGCTTGTGAGCCCCTTCAAATGGAGCTCACGAGCGGACACCTGAACGCAGGTGTGAAAGTAGCCTTACTGTAGTTCCCTCCTAAAGTCCTTGAATCTAAAGTCACACACTTAATACAAACACACACTTGAAATCAAACTAGGGTTTCATGATGCCAAAATTTTGATTTGATTTCAATACCATAAAAAAGTATTGCGCTACTGGATACCATTCGATACCACACAAAAGTAAAATAAAACGCCAAAAAAGCTGTGTACATTTCTCATTTTATGGAACGTCCGGCCCAGAATAGAACAGTCCTATCCTATTTTTGGAGGGACAAGGTGACCAAAAAATGGCAAATTGCGTATTTAAGGTTTTTATTTTCTGCTACGGCGCTCAACACATAGAAGATATATTTTAATAGTTCAAACTTTTTCGGACGTGGCGATACCTAATATATTTTTTTTGTTTGTTTATATATTTTTAAATATAAAATTTGGAAAGGGGGTGATTTAAGCTTTTTTTTATTTATTATTTTTTTTATTTAATTTTAACTTTTTTATTTTATTTAAACATTAATTACTATTAGCCACTCTTAGGGGGCTAAAACCTTCGTTCTATTCAACCTAATAGAGATCTATTAGGGTGAATAGGATTTTACACTATCCCTGCTGCCCTTTGCTTTGTGCATTCAGCAGCAGGGAGCTTACGATGGCAGCCATGGATGGGTTTTAGTAGCGTCCTGGCTGTCATGGTAACTGATCGGAGCCCCGCGCGGTTTCACTGCTGGGGCTCCGATTGGAAGCTGCCACTGCCACCAATGAAAATACTTAGTTTGGGGAACCTTGTGGCCACTGTGTCACCAATGAATATAATTAACCTCTAAATACAAAGTACACGGCAGATGCCAGCTGTATCACACATCTAGCACCCGTCCTCAATTACAGGCAACGGCGATCCTGCCGAACCCCCTTAAATAACCAGTCATCTGATCGTGGCACCTTTGGGGTTAATTGACGGCGTTCGGCAGGATCACCATGTACATTTGTATTTAGGAGTTAATTATATTCACAGGGCCCCCCCAACTTTTGCAGTATTGTATTCATTGGTGGCCAGCGGCATGCTTAACAGCCCCCTCCCCTTAATCCTTTCATTGGTGACGGTGGCGACCACGTCACAGTTGAGAGGGAGGGACTCCCTCCTTCTCCACTGTGCCAACTGAGGAGAACATATACCATGTTCTGTAAGAGATACTAGACTGCGCAGTGGAGCATTCCAGCATTGGAAAACAGCAAATCACGGTATTGTATTGATCCCGATGCAAAAGTATCGATTGGGTATCAAAAGTTCGATACCCAGTGCAACCTTATATCAAACACGCAAATCAAATTTACAATAAAGCATGAACAGCTATTTTGATTTTGTCTTTTTGATATAGTATGTGTATCTTGGATTACTGGGCAACTTTGGTGATAGTTTGTGTTGGTTGTAACGTGTTTTTTTGTTTTTTTTCTTAATTTCCATTTATTAACTCAATATGTCACCCATGAGGTCTTAAAAGACCTCGGGCAGACGCTCACCATTTATTTATTTATTTATTTTTGTATTTTGCAGTTTTTCACTTTAACTGGGGCTTCCATATCAGTGAGGAAGACACACGTCTATACTTATATGTGTGTGTTTTTTTTTTTTTTTAACAGGTACTGATGAACATGGTATTAAAGTGCAGCAATCTGCCACCGCTTTTGGTTTGGACCCATCAAACTTCTGCACTTCCATTTCCCAGCAGTTCCGCACGATGTTTGACACAATGGCCATCTCTTACACAGACTTCGTGCGCACAACAGAATATCGTCATGCCCAAGCAGTTTGTCACTTTTGGAAGATACTAGAAGATAAAGGATATATCTATAAGGGGATGTACCAAGGATGGTATTGCACCTCTGATGAAGCCTTCTTAAGTGAGGATCAAACTGTGGAGAGCAGAGATGCAGAAGGCAACAAAATCCGAGTGTCAATTGAAAGTGGACATCAGGTATTAGAGAAAGATGGATGCTAGTTTAAAAAAGAACTACAAAGAGTTCAAATAAAAAAAAATAAACCGTGCGCACCCTCACTGATCGCTAGCTGCCGTTCAGAAGCAGGTCCTCCCCACACAGGAAAAGCCTTCTCAGCCAGTCACTGCTATGCTGGAAAACTAGAACTAAGGTGGACCTTATCAAATGTTACTGTTTTTAGTAGAATTTTATAAGCGGTTGTACGCACAATATCTATTCCTCAAAAAATAAGATAAATATCTCCTCATAAAGCATTTGCATTTCTATGTAAAATATTTCAAGGTATTCTAAGAGATGAGCTGCAAAAGTATATAGCAGCATATAATCTGATAACCAGAATGGATTCATGAAAAACCGCTTTTGCCTAACACGCTGGGTTTTCTGTGTTTTGGATGTTGGGCATGCGACTGATATATCTATATTTTGCAAAAATATTTGATACTGTACCATGCAAGAGCCTTGAACTAAAGCTACAGATGCAGGGACTAGGGAACAATTTTTGCACATATGTAAAGAATTGGTTACTGCACAGAACAGTTGTAAATGGTACATATTTATTAAAGCTCCATTCATTCCATGGTGTATATACAAAATATAAAACAATTGTATTAAGCATTAATAAGAGAAGATACAAACTGGTACAGAACAAAAGAGGACCCTGCCCATGAGGGCTTACATTCTACAAGGGATGGGGGAAAGATACAGTAGTTGAGGGTAAAGGTGGTTGTATAGCGGCAGCAGGGTTCCTGTAGGCTTGTCTGAAGAGATGGGTTTTCAAGTTTCTTTTGAAGGTTTCGACAGTAGTTGAGTTTGTGATATGTTGGCATAGAGAATTCAGAATATGGGTGATACATGCAGTGCTCCAGACTAAAAAAAATATCAAGGAGCCATTGGCTCATAACCTGAAAAATTTAGAAGCCAAATTTAAATTTTTAGTCGCCAAATTTAAAATACATATAATTACAGTATAATAAAAAAAACACGTCTTGCCTAAGGTTGTCACGATACCAAAATTTTGACTCTATTTCGATACCATAAAAAAGTATTGCGATACTCGATACCACATGAAAAAAATAAAACGCCAAAAAAGCCGCGTGCATTCCAGATTTTATGGAATGTCTGGACCATAATAAAACAGTCCTAACCTAATTTTTGTCGGGACAAGGTGTCTAAAAAATGGCGAATTGCACTGGGTTTTTTTTTTTTCTGTTACGGCGTTCACCGCATAGGATATATTTTTAAATATTTTAATAGTTCGCACTTTTTCAGGCGTGGAGATATATGTAATTTTTTCTTATTGTTTTATATATTTTATATGTAAAATTGGGCAAGGGGGTGATTGTGGGAACGGCAGATAAGAGGTGAGTAGTGAAGATTGGAGATTACTTGTGGGAAGGTACCAGGAGATCAGGGCACGGATGTATGGAAGGGACAGGTTGTGGACAGCCTTATATTTCATAGTGTTTTGAGACAGAGGAGTAACAAGGAGAGGGGTGGATTAGTCAGGCAGCAGAGTTGGCGATAGATTGGAGGGGTGCGAGAGTGCTAGATAAGAAGCCACAGAGAAGGATGTTACAGTAATTGAGGTGAGAGATGATGAGGGCATGTACAAGCATTTCTGCAGACTCCTAGTTGAGGAAATATATTTTTGAGTTGGAGGTGGAAAGGGCTTGGATGTGCAGCTTGAAGTACAGAGCAGAATCAAAGGTTACTCCAAGGCAGCAGACTTGGTTTACCGGGTAGAGTGTGCTGCCATTGTATGTGATAGATGGGTCTATTGGTGGGGGGAGCTAAGTGAGATGGGGAAAGATGATAAATTCTGTGTTTACCATGTTACCTTTTAGAAAGTGATAGGGGAATTAGAATATAGTAGATGGGCATTGCGGGATTCTGGATAGTAAGGAGGTAAGGTCTAGATCAGAGAGGTAAATTTGCATGTTGTCAGCATAGAAGTGGGGGTGATGGTAGTAGGGTTGCACAAATATCGTCACCCAATTGAAACTTTTGTACCCGGATCAATACAATACCGGGATTCGCTATTAACCGATATTGGGCTGCGCTATTGCTCAGCCTAGCATCAGAGAACATGGCACGCGCCGCTCTTAGTGCGTGCATGTTCTCCTCAGCCGTCACAGTGATGAAGTGGGGAGTCCCTCCCTCCCCACTGTGCTGCCGCTGCCTCCAATGAGAAAATGGTACTGGGGAGGGGCAGTGGCCCTTGCAAAGAAAAGGGAGTTAGTCAGCACCTCCCAGTGCGCAGGTGCACGCTGCCATGGAAAAAACCTAGAGGAAAAAAAGACAATGCAACAGCACCCTGCAAATCAGATAAAGTACAATAATGCCATAGTCGCAAAAAATATTATAGTGCTAATGCTACGCTTATTTATAAAGTGAGATGCTTGGCAAATGCATTTTGTACAAAACCATCTGAGCCCGTCTGCCATACGTCAAGGCGATCTCTGTAAGACGGATCCCAACACTAAATACTACCTGTTATGCACCATAATGGCCGCCATAAAGTTCAGGAAGTGTTGGATCCACATGCTGACTAACCCCCTTTTCTTTGCAGATTTACAGTGCTGGAGATGTGGCACTCCAGCGAGACGTGCACTCCTGATTAGCCTGTCTGCCCCATAGGCTGATTTTAATTACTTTCAGTATAAAGCTGTAGCCTGCTCTCACTACATTCATTGGAAGCTGTCTAGCACCAGGAAGGGTATAGAGTGGGCTTGGCATGCATGTTGGTACCTGCATCCCTTGTAAGTAATGGAGGCCATTATGGCACCAAAAATGGTAAATGGCAGAGTGGACCCAGCATACATGTGGATCCAACACTCCCTGAATTTTATGGCGGCCATTATGGCGCATAACAGGTAGTATTTAGTGTTGGGACCCGTCTTAAAGAGATCGCCTTGACGTACGGCAGACAGGCTCAAATAGTTTTATACAAAATGCATTTGCCAAGCATCTCACTTTATATATAAGCGTAGCATTAGCACTATAATATTTTTTGTGACTATGGCATTATTGTACTTTATCTGATTTGCAGGGTGCTGTTGCATTGTGTTTTTTTTTTTTTTTTCGCTGTGGCCACTGCGCCACCAATGCATATAATTAACCCATTAATACATATATAGGCGGCGGGTGCTGGCTCTATCACATACCCTGCACTCGCCCTCTGACAGGGCATGTGATCTAGCGAATCGCAGCAATTAACTCCTCAGGTGCCGCACCTGAGGGGTTAATTGACGGGCATCCCAGAGCCCTGTGCCGGGTATGTGATACGGCCGGCACCCGTCGCCTATATTTGTACTTAGGGATGAATTATATGCATTGGCGCAGTGCCCCACCCCAGTATTATAATAATTGGTGATACACTGGCCACAGGCACCCTTTCTCCCTCCCCCCAGTGTTATGGTCATTGGTGGCCACAGGGTCCCCTCCTTATTGGTGGTGCAGTGGCAGCCTCCGATCAGAGCGCCAGCAGTCAAATCGCAGGGCTCTGATCTGTTACCATGACAGCCCGGACGCTAGTGAAGCCTTGGCTGCCATAATACGTCCTATAAGTCCTGTAAAGTCCTATTCACCCTAATAGATCTCTATTAGGGTGAATATGACAAGGGTTCTAGCCCTTAAGGGGGATAATAGTTGTTAAATATAAAGTAAATTTAAAAAAAAAAAAATTAAAGTTTAAATTGCCCCCATTATCATTTTACATATAAAATATATAAACAATAAAAAAATAAACATATTGGGTATCGCCACATCCAAAAAAGTCCAAACTATAAAAAAAAATCTCCTATGCGGTGAACGCAGTAAAAACCGCGCGATTCCACTTTTTTTTTTTTTTGTTACCTTGTCCCCCAGCAAATAGGATAGGACTGTTCTATTATGGGCCAGATGTTCCATAAAATGCGGAAAGCATGCAGGTTTTTTGGTGTTTTTATATTTTTTTGTGTGGTATCAAATGGTATTGAGTATCGCAATACTTTTTTATGGTATCGAAATTAAATAGAAATTTTGGTATTGTGACAACTAGGGATGAGTGAATCGCATAAAACTTTGTTCTAATACTGTACTGAGCAGGAGCTCCTTACATTATTAGAATGTATTGGATCCGATTAGCCAAAGTTATTGCTTCGCAAAGTCTCGCGAGACTTTGCGCAATAACTTCATAAATTCATTTGTACTGTAAAAAAACATTTCCTGAACTCTGGTTCGGCTCATCGGAGCCAATACATTCTAATACTGTACGGAGCTCCTGTATTATCCAGCACCCAGTAGCTATGGCACTCGCTCTGGAGCTGGCACCATCTTAAAGACCTGACATCTGCCACGTACAGTGGATGTCGGGAATAGGTTAAAGGGGTTCTCCGGGAATTAAGAAAATGGAAAAAATTAAATATTACTTTTATTATAAATGTGTTCCCAAATACCTTTCATTAGTTATAATGGCTTGTTTTGTCTGGGGAGCATTCATTAGAAGAAATAAAATGGCCGCCGTCCTATTAGTCCACACAGAACCTGTCCTAATCACACAGGAAGACAAGCTACTTCACAACACTGGGCCAAAGAGCCGCTTCATCCTCCTCTCTGCTTGTCAGGGATTATGATCCTAAATACAGTTTAATATGATCTTCAGCTGAATCTCTGTAGGAATGGAGAGACCTGAAGTACAGAAAGGACGGTGGGGGTGTAGTAATGAGCAGCAGCAGCACTTATATGCAGTCTTCATTACCACAGTCTGTCCTGTCCGTCATCTCTGTACTTCATGTCTCCTCATGAACTCCATTCCCACAGAGACAAAGTTGAAGATCTTGTCAGCTGTATTCAGGATCTTAATCCCTGACAAGTAGAGCAGAGAGGAGGATGAGGCAGCTCTTTAGCTCAGTGTTGTGAAGTAACTTGTCCTCCTGTGTGATTAGGACAGGTTTTGTGTGTACTAATAGGACGGCAGCCATTTTATTTCTAATGATTGCTCCCCATGCAAAACAAGCTATTATAACTAATGAAAGGTATTTGGTAATCTATTATTAATAAAGTAATATTTTCTTAATTCACGGAGAACTCCTTTAAGGTTGTGAGACAGGGAAGATATAAGAGATGTGAAGTAGCCCTGTTTTGCAGCAGCAACTGTGGATTTGAAATTGAGGAGGAATTGTTTGTAAGTGACCCTGGAAGTTTGTCTCAGTACTTTAGTCAATTCTCTTTGATCTCTTTATTTATAGCCTTGTGGGCAGGATTGAGAGTAAAGTGTATGTATGGTTTTCCAATATAACTACATTGGGACACAATTTTGGAATATTCACACTGCTCATGACCTGCCTTTTACTGCTGTGCATCTACACACATAGATTCATTCAGGCATGTCTCAGCACAATGAGAGGAAAGGAAAAGCCGAAATGATTGGTTAACAAAGTGAACTTACAAAGGAATGGGAGTAGTTGAAGCCTGACTAGGAGAACTGTCAGCCCTATAACAGTTGACAAGGCTAATGAGAAGTAGCTTAATCTTATGTCACAAAATTAAGACTGATTTGTAGTACAAAAAGAAGAATTTACAAGAAACCTTGCACGCACTGACTGCAAATTAAGTAGCCCAAGTTTAATTGTAGGTAATCATATTTTAACATCCATCTTTTCTTGTTTTAGGTACATTGGATGAGTGAAGAAAATTACATGTTTAGGCTATCTCAACTACGTCCTAAACTCCTTGACTGGCTTAAGACAGAACCAATCCATCCTGTTCCATTTCTCCGTATTGTTCAGCAATGGCTGGAAAAGGAGTTACCAGATCTTTCTGTGTCTCGTCAACGTAATCGTGTATCGTGGGGCATCCCTGTTCCTTCTGACTCATGTCATACTATCTATGTCTGGCTGGATGCTTTGATTAACTATCTTACTGTTGCAGGATATCCGAATGAAAATTTGGCTCCCTGGGGTCCATCTACACATTTACTTGGTAAAGATATTTTGCGGTTTCATGCCATATATTGGCCAGCTTTCTTATTAGCAGCAGGTCTTCCACCACCCAAAAAGTTACTTGTCCATTCTCACTGGACTTGTAATGGAGTCAAAATGTCAAAAAGCCTTCAGAATGTCGTGGATCCAACTGAATGCATTAAGAAGTATACAAGAGATGGGCTACGGTATTTCTTACTTCGTCATGGTTCCCCTGAGCGAGACTGTGACTTCACACACCATACTGTTGGCAAATTGTTAAACTCTGAGCTTGCTGATGCCCTAGGTGGACTTTTAAACCGCTGCACTGCATACGCAATAAATCCTGGCCAATGCTGGCCATATTATCAGTGCAAAAGTGTGCCACCTGCAGCCTATGAAGAATTACAGAGACTTCTAGGATCTGTTAAGGAGCTGCCTAGACGGGTAGACGACTACATGAATAGATTCCAAGCTAACAAAGCCTTAGAGGCAATTGACAGCAGTGTGCGATGTTCAAATGCTTTCTTTCAGAGTCAAGCCCCATGGAAATTGTTTAAAGGAGAAGAGGAAGATAAGGCATGGGGACAGTGTGTTCTGTATATTACCCTTGAATCATTAAGGCTTTATGCTACTCTTCTTCAGCCTGCAGTTCCTGGTCTAGCTCAAACAATACTGGATCGACTTGGTGTTCCTAGTGTCTACAGAACTCTAAAAGGGAATCATTTCTTTGCAGCAACTTTGGGTGAAGAATGTTGCTTTCAGGGTCAGACTCTGGGGTCAGAATGTGGTCTTTTGTATCCAAGACTGGAGGCGAATGAGGAATAGTGCATCCTGGCGTGGAAATGAGGATGTCAGCAGAAACTTCTTATAATATATAGGAGAAAAATGATGCATTTCGATTCTAAGCAATATTCTGTTCACCTGATAATGCACAAGAGGACGGCACTGCATTCTAATTTATTGATTTCATTGGGAGCTGTATTTAGTTGCGAGCAGTCTGGAATAATGTTAACTATCTGATACTCTAGATCTGACCTGCTTTTTATATCTTTTCATTGACTAGCAGTTGCATAGATGGAAAAAGTTACAATTTTTACCATAGTAAAAGTGCACTTTCAGTCCATATCGGTGTGGAGTTAGTGTTTTTGAAATAACATCTGGCTGCTTAAAAATCTATTGTAGTGCTTTCTGCATTGTGTTTGGGCTTTTTTACCACATTTATGTTTTAGCGTCCAGCATGCTCCGGTTGTTGCATTATTTCTGGCAGTTTTTCCCATAGGATTCTCTAGAAGAGTTTAAAAAAAAAACACCAGAAAAAAAAAAACGCAAGCATATTTCTACCATACAAAAAGAAAAAACTGTGGACTCCTAACAAGCCACTGGAGCACTGACCCCTATGAGGATATTTTCATCATGATGATCACTTTATGACCAGTAGGGTCTGACTTATGCAAAGACTAGTGATCCTGACAATGAAAGGGCTGCAGCTCTGTACTCTGCCTTCCTATAGAAGTTATTGGACTAGTGGTCACACATGCCACCACAGCTCCATTCTCATGGTGCACGCTGGACTTGAGTTCTCGTGATTCCTGGAGGCCTGAGCATTCAGACCCCCAGAGGTCAAACACTTAACCCCAAGCCACAGGATTGAGTATAAGTGTTATTAGTGGCACAATCCCTTTAAGGTCTCATTTAAATGGCCTTAATGTAGCATTTGTACTTCCGCGTCAGGTTACATTAAATATAATAGCCATAATTTATCATTTGTATTACTGTCACAAGTCCTAGTTGGGTTCATTAGACACATGGTCAGGCTGGTGCTTGCTTTCGAATGCGGATGCTTAAAATTACGGATGAAAGGGGTTGTCCCACAACTGGATATTAAAAGGTACCCAAGTATAGAAGGCGTAGCGGCGCTTCTCAGAGTGATCTGCACTGTTCCTACCCTTAGGGTAAGTCATCAATATCAGAATGACAGGAGTCTCACTCCCTGGAATCCCTGCTGATCAGCTGCAGTGCCGAAACCAGGCAGTAGAACTACACAGTTCTGTACATTGTGTAGTGGCCATGCCTGGTTACAGTAAATGAGATTAGTGCTGCAGTAACAAGGCACTGCATCTACAGTGTGTTAGTTTGGACTAGTGAAAACAGCTGATCGTCAGGGGTGTTGGGATTTGAACTCCTGTCAATCTGATCCTGATGGCCTATCTTAAAGAAGCACTCCCACAAATTGTTTTTATTTCCTGACCTGTTACAAATATACATGATGTAAACCGTAGTTAAGGTAATCTTCTTACCAGTGTCTGTATTTGTGAGTTATAACCTCCCTTCTGATCCTCAGTTGTCATGTGACCAGCACTGTGTGGACAGGAAGCCAGTATCTCTATGCATTCCTATAGAAACCTTAATGTCAGTCTCATAGGAATAGAGAAGTAACTTACTGTCCTGTGTCAGTTGGAGAGCAGAGTGCTGGTCACATGACACAGCTGAGGATCAGAAGGGAGGGAATAATTCACAAATACAGACACTAGTGAGAAAATGGCATTCACTACAGATTATATCATGCACCTTTCTAACAGGTTAGAGAAATACATTTTGGAAGTCCGGCGTGGCCAAGTATATAGAACACATGCGTGAAGAACTTAGTCGGCACACTGAAGGTTGAAAATGCTGAGACACAGTGGGGAAGCGCGGTAAGATATCAGCTCCAGCTCTCGGCTATCTCTATCAGCAGAGACGCGGTAAGAGGAATTTAATTATGCAACAGCATTACAACATGAATGAATAACCCTGCGACTTACATAGCGCAATTGGGGTGATTGACTATACAAACTGAACGGCAAGCGATATATCTAAGCCTGCTGGTATATCTAAGCTAACCAGCATACCTGTGTCTACAGCGCTCGTCCATTGGCAGGATGTATTTAAATTAACCTTTACAACCTTTCCAATATATATCTATCTAAAAAGGCGGCCACAGACACATAGTGGCACAAAGGGCAATAATATATCAAGAGTGAAACAACATCTAAAAAGGAGATACAGATCATTAATTTAATGTTGCGTGCGTGAGCCAGCCACTTTTTGTATTGATACATTGTTTTGGGGCTTTATGGTAGAGCTTAGGCAGTGCTCCAGTGTATAGTACATATGAGATCTGGTGAGCGTCCTTATTGTTGACTATAAAATATCACGGTTGTTATTATTTTAGTTCCCTCTCTCTGAGCCATCTCCAGTTCTGCTATGTCAGCCTTGTTCACAGGAGCCCAGAACTGTACACAGTATTACATGTGTGGTCTGACTAGTGATTTGTAAAGTGGTAGGACTATGTTCTCATCACGGGCATCTATGCCCCTTTTTATGCAAACCATTATATTATTGGCCTTGGCAGCAGCTTCCTGACACTGTTTTTTGCAGCTTAGTTTGCTGTTCACTAAAATTCATAGATCCTTTTCCATGTCAGTGTTACCCAGTGTTTTACCATTTAGTATGTACAGGTGACTCGCATTATTCCTTCCCATGTGCATAACCTTACATTTGTCAGTGTTAAAGGGAGTCTGTCACCACATTTGAGCATATTAGACTGATCAAATAGCGTTATATGTGCCACCCAGAACTTAAAAACGGTACCTTTGTTGTATCTAATGGAGTTTTCTTTCAGCCAAAAATGAACTTTTAAGATTCTGTAAATGCGCCCTCTCAAGTGCCCAGGGCGGTGTCTCAATCGTCCGAGCCCCAGGCAGCACCTTCTCAACGGCTCATAACCCGCCCTCCGTGTGCCTCTGCCCGCCCGTTTACTCTCCTCCTCTCTCCTTTTCCACTGCGCTACGAATTTGACCGCGCAGCCGCAGTGGAAAAGGAGAGAGGAGGAGAGTAAACGGGTGGGCAGAGGCACACGGAGGGCGGGGTTATGAGCCGTTGAGGAGGTGCTACCTGGGGCTCGGACGATTGAGACACCGCCCTGGGCACTTGAGAGGGCGCATTTACAGAATCTTAAAAGTTCATTTTTGGCTGAAAGAAAACTCCATTAGATACAACAAAGGTACCGTTTTTAAGTTCTGGGTGGCACATATAACGCTATTTGATCAGTCTAATATGCTCAAATGTGGTGACAGACTCCCTTTAAACCTCATCTGCCACTTCTCTTCCCAAGCCTCTAATCTATCCAGATCCATCTGTAGCAGTATACTGTCCTCTTCAGTGTTAATTACTTTTATACAGTTTAGTGTAATCTGCAAAAATTTATATTTTACTGTGCAAGACTTCTACAAGATCATTAATATATTGAAGAGATTAGGGCCCAATACTGACCCCTGAGGTACCCCACTAGTGGCAGTGACCCAATCTGAGTGTGTACCGTTAATAACCACCCTCTGTTTTCTATCCCTCAGCCAGTTACTTACCCACATAGACATTTTCTTCCAGTCCGAGCATTCTCATTTTATATACTAACCTTTTATGTGGTACAGTATTAAATGCTTTGGAGAAGTCAAGATATACTAAATCAATTGATTCGCCACGGTGACGTCTAGAACTTACCTCCTCATAGAAACTAATTAAATTGGCCGCAAGTTAGCGCGAAACGGCTGTCACCGCCAACTTCATCCGTGTATATCAGCACTGTATGCTCTAGCCCGAAGATTTTACACATGAATAAATAAAGCATCGTTTTATCTACACTAGTGAGTGCCGCCTTTTCTATTGTTCTCCTCGTGGTAATTAAATTCGAAAATTTGCTTATTTTCATTGAGGTACTCCAAGATAGCATCTCTTAGAAAACCTTCAAACAGTTTACCCACGACAGAGTTAAACTTACCGGCCTATAGTTTCCATGCTCTGTTTCTGTACTCTTTTTTTTGAATTATTGGCACCATATATGCTATGCGCCAATCCTGTGGAACACAGTATAGAGTCCTTAAATATCAGAAGCAGCAAATTTGGCAAAATAAACGGGAAACAAGCCGCTCATAGGGTAGTAATTTTTGGTATCAGATTTAGAGTGTGCTGTTTCAATTGTTACTCACCTTCTGGTGTTGTGCTTGTGTCAGTACAACACTTGCAAGGGGGGAGGGGGTCGATCAGAAGGGGGTATGCTGCCGGTATCTTCTCAATCCTTGGAGTTGCCAGCACTCCAGAGGAGTGATGTAGTATACTGTAAAAGAACTGTGTACTAACTTGTACACAATGTGATACCTCTTGGCGCAAAGCCACAACTGCGAGTGACGTCTTTTTAAAAGTTATTTATTCATTCGGGTGACAACGCGTTTCGGAGTGAGAATACTCCTTTATCAAGTCTAAAAGAAACAGTAGTATATGAAGTAGGGCTGCAGCTAACGATTATTTGAATAATCGATTAGTTGCCGATTAATTTCTACGATTAATCGGGAAAAACGACAAAATTACAAAACAAAGCGGTTTATATGATTTTACTTGAAAAATTATGTTCAAAGGCCATATTAAAACAAATTGTGGATGGCGCTGTTATGGAGAGGGGGATCTGTGGGTGGCGCTGTTATGGAGAGGGGGATCTGTGGGGGGCGCTGTTATGGAGAGGGGGATCTGTGGGTGGCTCTGTTATGGAGAGGGGGATCTGTGGGTGGCTCTGTTATGGAGAGGGGGATCTGTGGGGGGCGCTGTTATGGAGAGGGGGATCTGTGGGGGGCGCTGTTATGGAGAGGGGGATCTGTGGGGGGCGCTGTTATGGAGAGGGGGATCTGTGGGGGGCGCTGTTATGGAGAGGGGGATCTGTGGGGGGCGCTGTTATGGGCATAACAGTGCACAGATCCCTTTCCCCATAACAGTGCACAGATCCCCTTTCCCCATAACAGTGCACAGATCCCCTTTCCCCATAACAGTGCACAGATCCCCCCTCCCCATAGAAGTGCCATAGACCGATCCCCCTACCCATAACAGCCCCGGCCCTGCTGCTCACAACAGACTAATCACTCACTGCATCTTTATTTTACCTTACAATCGTGACGCTCCAGTAACAACTTTGCAGGCAGAGCGGAAGGCGGCGTAACGTCACTTACTCACGTGACGCACCTGCTCCGCCCACTTTATGAATGAAGGAGGCGGAGCAGGCGCGTCACATGAGTAAGTGACGTTACGCCGCCCTCCGCTCTGCCTGCAGAGTTGTTACTGGAGCGTCACGATTGTAAGGTAAAATAAAGATGCAGTGACTTAAAGTAAACCGCCCGGCGCCCGCCTGCATAGCAACGAATCGGCGATTATTCGATAACTGGATTCGTCGACAACGAATCCAGTTATCGATTATTATCGATTACATCGATTTAATCTTTGCAGCCCTAATATGAAGTAGTAATGCCAAGAAGTAAAAATGAAGATAAAAATATATATGTAATTAAAATAAAAATAAAATAAAAGTAAAAATTGAAATAAAATACAACAAAAAAACAAAAAGACTTGTATAATTCATCAACATGGTGTGCGGGTAATGGACTATATAAAATTCACATGGAATAGTCACATAAATGTACCGAACATAGTCAGAAGGGTCCGAACTGTTTTCTTTCGTAGTTAAAGAGAACTTATATTAGAATCAATACTAATAGTCTTGGTAATATTAAAATTGGCGATAGTATTAGTTTGATGATAAAAGGAAAAATTTATATTAACAGTGGTGGCCTTGATACAATAAGAACAGAGACTGATAAAATATATATAAATATAAGTGTCAGGGGATTCAAAATTACACAAATCGTGTCACTGACATTAATGCAACTGTACTAGCCACAAAACTAAGACGCTCACCAGCGAATTGACGGTTATCACAGTGATGTGAATACATACATGCACGGATACATATCTACATTTATATACATATACATGAGTACACATATGCATCATCCGGATTATTGTGTGAGTAAATGGTTTGAAAGGATGGCTAATGTCTGGTAGATGTAGTGGTATTAAAATAATAATGAGAGGCACAGGGGAAAAAAAATGGTGGGGTAATTACCTTTGGAGCTGGGTACATACAGTTGGTGCAACTGATCCAAATGCTATGGGTTAAAACAATTAGAGAATTATGAGCTTTAATACTGATTTAGAACTAAAATGAAAGGTTATGAACTTGAATAATAAAATAGAAGTAGATTAAACCAAACCAAACATTGATATTATGGTGATGGATTAGTTTGGGTGGAGCAGAGCATTACCTTGGTGTCGGGGTCCTGTATGTGTAGCGCAGCTTGCCACGTGTGTGGGAGCGCGCGCTTATTTGAGCCGGGCAGAAGGGAGGGGGGTGTGGCTGGTTGCGGGCTGCCGATTGGAGGATGTGGGAAGGCGGGGGGCGGGGCTAGTGACAGACCGCTGTAGTGAACTTGTCTGTGTGCGCGGTGTCAGTGCGCTCTGTAGGGGAACAATGGCACTAGTAATAGGGGGGTGTCCGGGCAGATATGTGCTGGCAATTGTTATAGGGGTGAATAGATAAGGATTAGTAATGTAGTTGAATACTGGTGTGTTGGTATGCTTAATTGGGAATGAGTTGGGAGTGACTGTGGAATAATGTATGAGATGATGGCACTGTGGTAGATTGAAAGGACAAATTGAGAATATGAGGATGTAAGGATGAAACTTGGTGATATTAATGAAGAAAATGATGGAGTTTTTTCATATGTATTGTTATTAAAATTTATTTTAATGGATCGATGTATAAGAAGATATATATATTCAGAGAAGGGGGGGGGGGAGTTTTTTTCATATATATTATTAAAAATTATTTTTAAAAAATAGATGTATTATAAGATGTATATATTCAGAGAAGGGGGGGGGCGTTTTAGAAACAATTGCTTTCAAGGGATTCGTTGAGACCATAGGGCTCTATTGTCTGTAGTTTGAATATCCAGAACATTTCTTTCCTTCTTAGTTTCTGATACCGGTTGGTACAGGCGGTGGGAATTTGTTCTATTGGTGTTATGGCAAGGTCCACAGGATTTTTGTTATGGCAGTGGAGGAAATGTCTCGAGACTCCATGTTTTATGAAACCGTTTGTAATGTTCCACCGGTGTTTGTTTATTCTCTCTTTCAGAGTCATTGTAGTGCGGCCTATATATTGTAATCCGCAGGTGAATTCTAGTAGGTAGATGACGTAGGATCATGAGCAATTTAGAAAATTTCCAATTTGGAATTGTTCACCGGTGACGTTGCTGAAAAATCTGGTAACCCGGGAGGAGATGTTACTACAGCATTTGCACCGGCGGTGGCCGCACTTGTAGCTTCCAAGGACTTGGGGGAACATGGTTACGGTAGACGGTATTTGCGTCTTTTGGGACCGTAATCTACTAGGAGCGATGAGATTCTTGAGGGTTTGGGCCCTTCTGAAGGTTATTTGAGGTTTTGATTGAATGTGTTTTTTTAAAAATGGATCTGCTTGTAAAATGGGCCAGTGTTTTGAAAAGATGTTACGCAAAACATTATGGTTGGTGTTGTATGTGGTGGTGAAGGAAGTTTGGTATTTCTTAGTGGTTTTTGAGTCACATTCTTCCGTTTTTGAAGACAAGCAGTTTTCTTGGGTGTATTTCTGTGTTCGCTGGAGGGCTGCCTTAATGACTCCAGTAGGATACCCTTTGTTTAGGAATCTTTTTTCGATGACTTGACTTTGTTGTTGTCACGGAACCATGAACCAGACGTACAACAAGAGATAAGTGAAAATAAGAAGGCTTTATTGAAAATAAAGCTGTAAAGCAAAAGTCCAAACGGATGGTGAAACCGAGCAGAGTCTTTGCGAAGCCAGAGGTCAGGAACCAGCAGGGTAGTCAGACGAAGCCAGGATCAGGAACCAGCAGGGTAGTCAGACGAAGCCAGGATCAGGAACCAGCAGGGTAGTCAGACGAAGCCAGGATCAGGAACCAGCAGGGTAGTCAGACGAAGCCAGGATCAGGAACCAGAAGCAGCAGCAGTCTTAGAAGCATGTGAACACAAGAGGACCAAGCAAGGAACTGAAGCCACAGACCTCCTATATATATGAGCTAGGCATCCAGCTCCTCCCAGGGGAAGGAGGAGCCGCAGGGTGGAAGGCTACAAGAAACCCAGTAACCAAGATGGCCGCCAGCACATGTCAAACGAAGGAGAGCAGCAAGCAGGTAAGACCATGACAGTACCTCCCCCTCAAGGGCCCCTCCTCCGCGGAGCACAAAACGGTTTCTGAGGGAAGCATGCGTGGAAGGCTCGGAGCAAGGCAGGAGCATGGACATCTGCGGAGGGAACCCAGGAACGCTCCTCTGGACCATAACCACGCCAATGGACCAAAAACTGCAACCGACCGCGGACCAGGCGTGAGTCCAGGATATTGCTCCCCTCATATTCCTCACGATTGCCCACTTGGACCGGACGAGGCCGAGGAAGTGAAACGATTACACACCAGTGGCTTCAACAGGGAGACATGAAACACGTTGGAGATCCGCATGCCAGGAGGAAGCGCAAGGGCATAGGCTACCGGGTTTACCCTGCGAAGCACTCGGAAGGGACCAACAAAGCGAGGCGCCAGCTTGGGAGTGGGCACTCGAAGGTTGAGGTTGCGGGTGGACAACCATACACGGTCTCCGACCTGGTAGGAAGGAGCAGGCGCTCGTCTGCGATCAGCCTGGAGTCTCTGGCGCTGCGCAGAGACCTCAAGGGACTTCTGGATCTGTACCCAAGAAGCACGTAGGACGGAAAGGTGATCCTCCACAGCTGGAATATCCTGGGGAGAGAATACCTCCGGTAACACGGCAGGTTGGAACCCATAATTGGCCATGAAGGGAGACGTCCCAGAGGAAGAGTTCACCGCCGTGTTCCTGGCAAACTCAGCCCAAGGCAGGAGGTCAACCCAATTGTCTTGGTGATCGGAGACATAGCAACGAAGGAATTGCTCCAAGGCCTGATTGGATCGTTCTGCGGCCCCATTGGACTGAAGGTGGTAGGCCGAGGAGAAGGAGAGATGAATCCCCAACTGGGAGCAAAAGGCGCGCCAGAACCTGGACACAAACTGACTCCCCCGATCCGACACAATCTCCTTAGGCAAACCGTGCAACCGGAAGACCTCCCTGGCAAAAATCGTGGCCAACTCTTGTGCAGAGGGTAACTTCTTGAGAGGAACACAGTGGCACATTTTGGAAAACCGATCCACAATCATGAGAATGACCGTATGGCCTCGGGATGCAGGGAGGTCCACAATGAAATCCATCCCCAGGTGTGACCATGGGCGCTCCCCGGTGGCTATGGGTTGCAGAAGGCCCAACGGAAGGTGTCGAGGGGACTTACTCTGGGCACAAACGGAGCATGCCGCTACATATGCGGCGATGTCGGAACGTAGGGAAGGCCACCAGAACAGACGTGAAACAGCCCAGGACAGCTGATTCTTTCCAGGATGCCCCGCGGTCTTGGAGTTATGGTAGGTTCGCAACAACCGAGTGCGCAACTCCTCAGGCACAAAACATCTGCCGTTGGGTCTCCCAGAGGGAGCACCAGATTGAGCCGCCAAAATCTGCTCACCCAGGGGAGAGGTCAGGCTGGTGCGAATGGCGGCCAGGATCTGATTCGGAGGTATGACCGAAGTCGGAATCGACTCCTCCCTGGACAGCTCGGAGTACTGCCGTGATAAGGCATCCGCCCTGATGTTCTTGGAACCGGGTAGGTAGGAGACCACGTAATTAAAACGAGACAAGAACAGAGCCCATCTGGCCTGACGTGGTGTCAATCTCTTGGCCTCAGAAAGGTAGGTCAGATTCTTGTGGTCCGTCAGGATGAGAACCGGAACCACCGAACCCTCGAGCAAGTGCCTCCATTCTTTAAGGGCCTGCACGATGGCCAATAACTCCCTGTCACCAATCTGATAGTTGCACTCCGCGGAAGACAGTTTCCGGGAGTAAAACCCACAAGGAAGCAGAGGACCCTCTGGTGTTCTACGCTGAGACAGAAGGGCGCCTACTCCCGTCTCAGACGCGTCCACCTCGAGGACAAAGGGCAACCCAGGGTTGGGATGCGACAGAATCGGAGCCGACACAAACGCGGACTTTAGGGCCTCAAAAGCTCGGATGGCCTCGAGCGGCCAGACCTGGGAATTACTGCCCTTCCTGGTCAGATCCGTGAGAGGCTTGGCCAGCATGGAAAAGTCCCTGATGAACTTCCGATAATAATTGGCGAAGCCCAAAAAGCGCTGCAGGGAACGAAGACCACTGGGCTGGGGCCACTGTAAGACAGCCGAAACCTTCTCAGGATCCATGGAGAACCCCTCAGCGGAAATTATGTAACCTAAGAAGGTTACCTGGGATCGGTGAAATTCGCATTTCTCAAGCTTACCGAACAGCTTGTTCTCTCGTAACCGTTGCAACACTCGTCTGACATCCAGAATGTGGGCCTCCATGGATTCAGAATATACCAAGATGTCATCCAAATAGACTACCACACACTGCTGCAACAGGTCACGGAAAACATCGTTGATGAATTCCTGAAAGACTGCGGGCGCATTGCACAACCCAAAGGGCATAACCAAGGATTCGTAATGACCGGTCCTGGTGTTAAACGCGGTCTTCCACTCATCGCCCGCCTTGATCCTTACCAGGTTATATGCCGCCCTCAGGTCGAGTTTGGTAAAGACCGTGGCCCCTTTAAGGCGATCGAACAGCTCGGAAATCAAGGGTATCGGGTAAGCGTTCTTGATCGTGATGCGATTGAGACCCCTGTAATCGATGCAAGGCCTCAACTCACCGCCCTTCTTTTTCACAAAGAAAAATCCAGCCCCTGCCGGGGACGAAGATTTGCGAATGTGTCCGCGTGAAAGCGCCTCCCTCACGTACTCCTCCATGGCCTCATTCTCCGCTACCGACAGTGGATAGACTTTGCCACGAGGAGGAACGGCACCAGATTGTAACTCTATGGCACAATCGTATGGGCGGTGCGGAGGTAGGGCAACCGCGCGCACCTTATCGAATACATCCCGGTACTCCTCGTATTCAGGAGGCAACAGAGAGTCCGAGGAAGTACACAGCAACTTGACAGACCCATGGATGCAACTAGCCCCACACTGCGGTGACCACGAGAGGATCTCGACCGATCTCCAATCGAAAGTCGGATTATGCTTCTGGAGCCAGGGGTACCCCAAAACCACCGAGTAGTGTGGAGACGAAATAACCTGGAGGCAGACCGACTCTCTGTGAACGGCACCAATGGCTATCCCCACTGGAAGGGTCTCATGAGTCACGTGTGGCGGCAGAAGGGGTCTGCCGTCTATCGCCTCAAGAGCCAGTGGGGAACCTCGAGCCTGCAGAGGAATGGAATTGGCGGCAGCGAACACACGATCAATGAACAAACCACCAGCACCAGAGTCCACCAACGCCTGGGTCGTCACCGAGCCCCCGACCCAGGAGAGGACAACAGTGATCAGTGGTTTGTCAACACGGGAAACCGGGGACGAGGAGACTCCACCCAAGATCTGCCCCCGACAGGATCTCAGGGTACGAGCGTTTCCCGGACGGTTCGGACATGCCAACCGAAAATGCCCACCGAGACCACAGTACATGCATCGGCCCTCGCGTCTCCGGAGTGCCCTCTCCCCCTCGGACAGGCGAGCAAACCCCAGCTGCATGGGTTCACCCCCAGACAAGTCATCCCCAGGAGGCGTGGGAGGAGAGGGAGGCACGGGTGGGACAGCAAACGTAGGCACCAATCTGTTAGAAGACCTCCGCAGGTTCTCCTTAAAGGAAGGTCTCTCCCTGAGTCTGGTGTCAATCAAAATCAGGAAAGAAATAAGAGACTCGAGCTCAACTGGTAGGTCCTTAGCTGCAACCTCATCCTTCAAGGCATCCGAGAGACCATGAGAGAAAGCAGCGACCAGAGCCTCATTATTCCAGCCCACCTCTGCTGCCAGGGTACGAAACTCAATGGCGTATTCAGCTACGGATCGTGAACCCTGTCTGATGGACATAAGGAGCTTCGCAGCAGAGGCAGCACGAGCCGGCACATCGAATACCTTCCGAAGAGAAGCAACAAAACCGGAAAACTCGGCAACCACTGGATTGTTGTTCTCCCATAAAGGGTTGGCCCAGGCCAAGGCCTTGTCCGAGAGCAGCGAGATCAAGAAGCCCACCTTTGATCTCTCAGTAGGAAAGGCATGTGGCAGCAACTCGAAATAAATGCCCACCTGGTTAAGGAAACCTCGGCACTGAGTTGGCTCTCCCCCAAAGCGCTGTGGAAGAGGGGCAGAACCGGTCATACCCCGAAACACCGCAGGTGCAACAACAGGTGTCGGGGTAGACTCTGGCGCAACAACCGGAGCGGCAGTAGGAGCGAGCCCAGGAGCGACAACCGACCCATCGGCAACGGGAGCGAAATGAGCCGTGCGTTCAAGCAGGGTTTGCAACGCCACAGCGAACCGACCCAACAGGTGATCCTGCTGATCAAGTCTGGCAACCAGCGTGGGTAGCGAGGATGGCCCTGTACCGTCAGAATTCATGGCTTGGTCCTAATGTCACGGAACCATGAACCAGACGTACAACAAGAGATAAGTGAAAATAAGAAGGCTTTATTGAAAATAAAGCTGTAAAGCAAAAGTCCAAACGGATGGTGAAACCGAGCAGAGTCTTTGCGAAGCCAGAGGTCAGGAACCAGAAGGGTAGTCAGACGAAGCCAGGATCAGGAACCAGCAGGGTAGTCAGACGAAGCCAGGATCAGGAACCAGCAGGGTAGTCAGACGAAGCCAGGATCAGGAACCAGCAGGGTAGTCAGACGAAGCCAGGATCAGGAACCAGCAGGGTAGTCAGACGAAGCCAGGATCAGGAACCAGCAGGGTAGTCAGACGAAGCCAGGATCAGGAACCAGCAGGGTAGTCAGACGAAGCCAGGATCAGGAACCAGAAGCAGCAGCAGTCTTAGAAGCATGTGAACACAAGAGGACCAAGCAAGGAACTGAAGCCACAGACCTCCTATATATATGAGCTAGGCATCCAGCTCCTCCTAGGGGAAGGAGGAGCCGCAGGGTGGAAGGCTACAAGAAACCCAGAAACCAAGATGGCCGCCAGCACATGTCAAACGAAGGAGAGCAGCAAGCAGGTAAGACCATGACAGTTGTTTAAAGTCCTCATCATTAGTGCAGTTTCTACGGATGCGTTTGAACTGACTGAATGGGACGTTCTTCCATTTTTTGTGATGTGCGCTCTGGTAATCTAAATAGCTATTTCCATCTACTTTTTTAAAAAAGGTTTTGGTTTCTATAGATTTTTCCTTGGAAGAAAGGACTAGATCTAAGTATTCAACAGATGTTTTGGAATAGTTTGCTGTGAAGTTGAAATTATTATTGTTCAAGTGAGTAGTAAATTTGTTGATGTCCTCTATACTTCCGTCCCAGATGATTAGTAGGTCATCGATATAACGTCTGTAAAAAATCTATTTTTTATGCAAAGCTTGCTCATTATGGATAAATTGCTCCTCAAAGACCCCCATGTATAAATTCGCGAAGCTAGGCGCGAAGCGCGTCCCCATCGCGGTCCCTTTCGTCTGCTTATATATTTTGTCCTCAAAGGTAAAGATGTTGTGGTTGAGTATAAACTCTATGGCTTCCAGTATAAACTGGCTTTGTCTGTGTGGCAGGCTCTCGTCTCGCTGTAAAATTTGCCGTATGGCATTGATTCCTGTTGTGTGTGTGTGGGATATTGGAATATAAGGATGAGACGTCTAGTGTGGCCCAGGTGTAGGACTCCTTCCATTCAATTTCAGCTAGTCTGATAAGGAGGGTGATCAGACTAGCTGAATCCTTTAGGTATGATGGTAGTTGTATGACGAATTTCTGAAGCAGAATGTCAATATAGTGGGATAAGTTGCATGTCAAAGAGGAAATTCCGGAAATGATTGGTCTTCCTGGTGGGTTGGTGATGGATTTATGGATTTTAGGTAGATGATAGAATAATGCTAAATTCGGATGGTCTATGGTGATATATTCTTTTTCTTTTTTGGATAATATTTTTTGAACTTTGGCTGTTTTCAAGAGGGCTGTTAGATAAATATCAGAAATAATTCTGGCTATGACATTACTTAATTCTCTTAGGATACTGGGGTGTATACCATCTGGTCCCAGCGTTTTTTCCATTTTAATCTTTTTAAGACACCACTACTGTACTGACAGGGCACTTTTTAATGGGGAATTTACTTTTTCATTCTGCATTTCATGGCCCACAGGGGAGCAGAGGAATTCCCCCCCCCCCCTCCCATTCTGTGAAGGACAGACTTTTTGCCATTTATATAATTAAAGAACATTTTAGGGTTAGATTTACTCGCGTTGGCAATTAATCTCTGTCTCTAGTTTGGCTGCTTTTATTTGTCTTTTGCATATTCTATTTTTTTCCTTGTTTCCTCGCTACCCTCCTCTTTTAGTGATGTAAATGCTTTCTTTTTGTCATTTATTGCTTCTTATTGGATCCTATTTATCCACATTGTTTTTTGTTTTTTTTTTCTTTTTCCTTACACTTTTATTTGCATAAGGTATGTACCGCTCACAATTAGATTTTAAGATGCTTTTAAAAATATCCTATTTTGTGGCTGTATTTTATTTTTGAGCACTATGTCCCAGTTAGTTAGGCCAATGGCCTCTCTTAGTTGGTTAAATTTTGCTATTTTGAAGTTTGGTATTTTTGTTCCTCCCCAAAGAAACACTCTTTTGAATGACAATTTTATGGTCACTATTTCCCAGGTGTCCCCCAACCTGCACATCTGTTAGGTCTGTTGGTTAATACTAAGTCCTGTGTGGCCGTCCCTCCTAGTCGGGTCCTAAACCAGTTTCGGAAAGGTAATTGTCTTTGGCTATTGCCAAGAACCTGTTTCCTTTTATGAGATGTACAGGTTTCAGTTTCCCAGTCTATATCTTGGTAGTTAAAGTCCCCCATAATAACGACCTCATGATGTGCCGCGTCTATTTAGTTTAGTAGTAGATTTTCTTTGGACTCTGGTATATTAGGTGGCTTATAATAAACTCCTATTAATATTTTATTATTGTTTTTGCCTCCATGTATTTCTACCCACAGTGACTCCACATGTTTATGTCCCTCACTTATATCTTCCCGTAGTGTGGGCTTTAGACAGGACTTTACATAAAGGCAAACCCCTCCCTATCTCCAATTTTGACAATTTTTTTCTAATCAGACTGTAGCCCTATATATTAACTGCCCAGTCATAGCTATCATCCAGCCATGTATGTTATTTCTACTGATGTCAGTCCTCACACATCATTAATTCCAGTTCACCAGTTTTATTAGGCTTCTGGCATTAGTGTACATACAATTGAAAGGGTTTATGTATATTTTTTTACCCTACACCTTTCCTTATGAACTGTTCTAGTCCCTCCTTCCATTCCTCCCCCAGTTCCATTACCTTTCCCCAGGTCTCTATCTTCCCCTCCTATAATGTAATTACCCCCCCCATTCCCTAGTTTAAACAGTCCTCCAACCTGCTAGCCATCTTCTTCCCCAAAACGGCTGCACCTTCCCCATTGAGGTGCAGCTCATCCATATAATAGAGCTTGTAGCCTCCTTCCTACATCAACTCGTGAGCTACTAACCTCCCTAATCTCCCACTGCCTTTCTTGTGTGGCTTTGTACCTTTTGAGGTCCTTGCCCTAAGCTTGTGACCTAAATCCCTAAAATAATTTTTAAGGACGCTCCACCTACCTCTAACTTTGTCATTTGGTTTTGATATGGACCATGACTTCTGGATCTTCGCCATCCCATCCCAGTAATCTGTCAACCCAATCCGCAATGTGTCGAACTCGAGCACCAGGAAGACAACACACTGTTTGCCAATCTCGGTCTTTGTAACAGATCGCCCTGTCTGTACCACTAATAATTGAGTCTTTCACTACCAGCACCTGTCTGGTCTGCCCTGCTCTCCTGGAGCTGTTTACTGGAGCTGACATTCCCCTGACTGTCAGAGGAAGTGTCTTGCTGCAGCAGTGCTCTCCCTGAACTGACATCCCCCTCATCTGCCAACCTTGCAAACTTGTTTGGGTGTGTTAGATCAGGGAGAGCCTCCCTTGCAATCTTCCCTCTACCCTGCTTTCTAAATGTTATCCAGCTACGAGCCTCTATGCTACCACCTTCCCCCACATCTACCCCATAAATTGCCTGCTCAGTGAGCAGCAAACTCTTTTCCAAATTGCCAATGCTTATCGATGTTGAAACTCGCTAGTTTAGATACACTATGTGCGATTACAACCAAGTAATTTGCTCACATTTTTAACAAATATATGCACCCTCAAACGGCTGTTCCAGGACTGCATACATTACACAAGATGTGCACTGGACTGCGCTGTCAATAATGAAACACATACTAATGGGGATTATGCAATAAGAGAGAAAAAATACAGTGCAGTGATAAGCAACTGATTTAGTGTAGTTCCTTCCTAAAGTCTCTGAATCTCATGTCACTTAATCTAAAATCACGCACTTAATATAAAAACACACTTTAAATCAAACACATGAACGCTCACAAACTCGCATTGTTTGTCTGCTTGTATAAGTGCTGCTCTCAAACAACTTCACAACAGACTGGATTTTTTTCCCCTCTGGATTCAAATTGACCATATAAAGTGGTTAGGGTTTAGACTATCTCCAATTTTGTATCTACAACTTGCCTAGGGTAATTGCAACCCTTTTTTCCCACCCCATATATTTAATGATAAAACATAACTTTTATTAGCAAAACACTTCTAGAACTGTCGTGTCTTTAAAAACGGTCATCCATCCAGGTTTTGCCCGTTTTTGCTTATCACTACCAGTGCCACCATATATGCAATATAAATGCAGTTTTAACAGGTGTTTGTCAGAATTTAACATTTATCTTATTAAATTTTATTAACCACCTCCGGACCGCTGTACGCACAGACGCGTCCTGGAGGTGGTTGTTTCATTCCGAGTGGACGCGCCGGCGCGTCTTCTCGCGAGACGCGAGATTTCGGTCACAGCCGGCCCGCGCATGCGCATCGCGGGCCGGCAAAAGTTCGAGGAGAGTTGCATCAGCAACCTGCCAGCCAATGATCGTCGCTGGCAGGTTGCTGATTTTTAAAAAATCGAATCACAAACCAGATAACAGATCATATTAGTAAATATGATCTGTTATATGGCTTCTCTGCTCCTGTGCTGGTCCTTTTCGTCGGTTGGATCCAGCACAGGAGCAGACTTCACAGTGAGTACACCAAACAGCACACCTTAGCCCCAGATCACCCCCTTGCACCCCAATTAACCCTTTGATCACCCCTTTGATCGCCCCTGTCAATCACTAGTGAAAGGAAAAAAAGTGATCAGTGTAAACTGTCACTTTTTTTTTTTCACTGGTATTGGCTGTTAGGTTTTAGGGATAGTTTAGGCCCCTTGGTTAGGTAGTTAGCATCAGTTAGCGCCCACCCCACCGCACCGCAGTCACTTTTATTCGCTGATTAGCGTATCGCTAATCAGCATTTGTACTTTTATAGTATCTGTAAGTGATCAAAACTGATCACGGTCAGATCTATAATAGTATTAGTGTCACTTTAGTTCGCCCTCCACCCAAAACGCAGTGTTTGCCCGATCAGGCCTGATCGGTCGCCCAGACGTGCGTTCACCCACGCCCGCCCCACCGCAGTGACAAAAAATTATTATTTTTTGATCACTGCACATTCACTTTACACGCACTGCGGCGATAAAAAAATCAGTTTTGATATTTTTTATCAACCGCAGCGGCCTCCGGTACTTCGCTAGCCTCCCCTTTGTAAGACAGGTTTGCTTTTTTTCTTGGGTAGTCTCAGGGAATACCCCTAAATTTAGTAGTCCAAAATGTCAAACAGGGGGTATTCTTCTGAAGAGGCCTACAGGATTCTGACCCAGTCGGATGAGGAGTGGGAACCCTCATCTGACGAATCTAGCGGGTCAGAATATGAACCTGTAGAAAGCAGTGGCTCTCTGACCCAAAGTTCGGACGAGGAGGTTGAGGTCCCTGGCAGCACCAGGCGTACCCGGCCCCGTGTCGCTAGACCACAGGTTACGCAGGATCCGCTTCAAGAGCAGCAGAGTGGGGCTGTCGCTGCCGGATCACGTGGTGAGGCATACACCAGCAGCGCAGCCCTTCCTGGACCTAGTACCAGCACTGCCGTACAACCTGGTGAAGTAGCGAGCACCAGAAGGGCAGTTGAAGCTGGTACGGTGGCACGTGCAGTAGTTACCCCGTCGCAGCCACCGCGCAGACAGGCCCGTAGACCCCTTAGAGTCCCTGAGGTGCTGGCAAACCCTGATTGGCAGTCACCAACTTCAGCCGCACCTGTAGTTCCCCCTTTCACCGCCCAGTCTGGAGTTCGGGTTGAGACGGCTCAAATCGCTTCGGCCCTGGGATTTTTTGAGCTGTTCTTGACTGCGGAGCTCTTGGACTTAGTCGTGGCAGAGACCAACCAATATGCCACACAATTTATAACCGCAAACCCGGAAAGCTATTATGCCCAGCCTTTCCGGTGGAAACCAGTCCAAGTTTCCGAACTTAAAATTTTTCTGGGCCTTCTCCTCAACATGGGCCTGACAAAAAAGCATGAATTGCGGTCATATTGGTCCACGAACCCAATTCATCACATGCCCATGTTCTCTGCTGCTATGTCCAGGACACGATTTGAGACCATCCTGCGTTTTCTGCATTTTAGCGACAACACCACCTCCCGTCCCAGAGGCCACCCAGCTTTTGACCGGCTCCACAAAATTCGGCCCCTCATAGACCATTTCAACCAGAAATTTGCAGATTTGTATACCCCTGAGCAAAACATCTGCGTAGACGAGTCCCTAATACATTTTACCGGGCGCCTTGGCTTCAAACAATACATCCCAAGCAAGCGTGCCCGGTATGGGGTCAAATTGTATAAGCTCCGTGAAAGGGCCACAGGCTATACCCACAAATTTCGGATCTATGAGGGAAAAGATCAGACCCTGGAGCCGGTCGGTTGCCCTGACTACCTGGGGAGCAGTGGGAAGACAGTCTGGGACTTGGTGTCACCCTTATTCGGCAAGGGGTACCATCTTTATGTGGACAATTTTTACACAAGTGTGGCCCTCTTTAGGCATTTGTTTCTAGAACGGATTTGCGCCTGTGGCACCGCGCGAACTAGTCGCGTGGGCTTCCCCCAACGGCTTGTAACCACCCGTCTTGCAAGGGGGGAGAGGGCTGCCTTGTGTAACGAAGAACTGCTCGCGGTGAAATGGAGAGACAAGCGTGACGTTTACATGCTCTCCTCCATTCACGCAGACACGACAATCCAAATTGAAAGGGCAACCCGTGTCATTGAAAAGCCCCTCTCAGTCCACGACTATAATGCGCTCATGGGAGGGGTGGACTTCAATGACCAGATGTTGGCTCCCTATTTAGTTTCCCGCAGAACCAGACGCTGGTATAAGAAGGTGTCTGTATATTTAATTCAATTGGCGCTGTACAATAGTTTTGTTCTCTACAGTAAGGCTGGGAGAACAGGATCCTTCCTCAAATTCCAGGAAGAGATCATCGCGAACCTCCTTTACCCAGGAGGTTCCGTGGCCCCATCCACCAGTGTAGTTAGCCGTCTACACGAGCGACATTTCCCCAGTGTCGTTGCTGGTACCTCAACCCAACCGCCACCCCGAAAAAAATGTCGTGTCTGTAGCAGGAGTGGAATAAGGCGTGACACCCGCTATTTCTGTCCTGACTGCCCTGACCACCCTGCCCTATGCTTAGGTGAGTGTTTCCGGAAGTACCACACACAGGTACACCTAGCATAGGGATTGCATCTCACAGGACAGGCACACAGGGCTATTAGGGCCCTTTTACTCACAGCTGCTGCAAACCTCTCCTTTCACCTGGGATAAAGTGCATAACGTACTTCGCCACATCTTTGGGCGATTTGCGCTTTGCACATTGTCCCATGGGGAAGGAGAGGTTTGTTCTATAAAGGTAAAAAAAACTAAACAAAAAAAAAATTACCGGTAAGTAAAAAAGTTACAAAAGTTAAAAAAAGTTAATATGTTCTGTTCTAAAGTTAATAAAGTTATTGCTTTGCGGCCTGGTTTTTTCTTTTTTGTTTTGTTTTTTTTTACCTTTCAGGTGGACCAACCGATCGACCAGCTGCAGCACTGATGTGCATTCGGACAGAAGCATTGCGCTGCTGTCAGATTACACGCAAGTCGGTGTATGCGGCGCTGCAAGACGAGATTTCTCCTCTGCAGTAAAAGATACGTTTGCCGAGGCATATGAGCTGAGGAGGTGGCGGTGTTCATATACTTTGGCAAACACTTTGTATATATAAAAAAAAAAAATCCCGGCAATGATTTATTCATCCACATCGATTGATGTGAATGGAGAAATCGGGTTTGCCAGGGCATACGAGCTAAGTGGGCATGGATGTTGGGCGGAGCTCCTATGTCCTGGCAGACGCCTTTCCCCTCCTTTTTCTTTTTTTGGCAGAGATTTTTTCATCCACATTGATTGATGCGAATGAAGAAATCTGTGCCGTTCATTTTTTTCTTTCAGCCCAGAGGCTGAACGGAAAAAAAAAATCTCATTACCCGTATGCTCAATATAAGGAGAATAGCAGAAACTCCTAATGCTGGGCATACATGTAATGATTGCGGAGACCCTCAAATGCCAGGGCAGTACAAACACCCCACAAATAACACCATTTTGGAAAGAAGACACCCCAAGGTATTCGCTGAGGGGCATATTGAGTCCATGAAAGATTGAAATTTTTGTCCCAAGTTAGCGGAAAGGGAGACTTTGTGAGAAAAAAAATAAAAAAATCAATTTCCGCTAACTTGTGCCAAAATTTTTTTTTTTCTATGAACTCGCCATGCCCCTCATTGAATACCTTGGGGTGTCTTCTTTCCAAAATGGGGTCACATGTGGGGTATTTATACTGCCCTGGCATTTTAGGGGCCCCAAAGCGTGAGAAGAAGTCTGGTATCCAAATGTCTAAAAATGCCCTCCTAAAAGGAATTTGGGCCCCTTTGCCCACCTAGGCTGCAAAAAAGTGTCACACATGTGGTATCTCCGTATTCAGTAGAAGTTGGTGAATGTGTTTTGGGGTGTCATTTTACATATACCCATGCTGGGTGAGATAAATATCTTGGTCAAATGCCAACTTTGTATAAAAAAATGGGAAAAGTTGTCTTTTGCCAAGATATTTCTCTCACCCAGCATGGGTATATGTAAAAAGACACCCCAAAACACATTCCCCAACTTCTACTGAATAAGGAGATACCAGATGTGTGACACTTTTTTGCAGCCTAGGTGGGCAAAGGGGCCCATATTCCAAAGAGCACCTTTCGGATTTCACTCGTCATTTTTTACAGAATTTGATTTCAAACTCCTTACCACACATTTGGGCCCCTAGAATGCCAGGGCAGTATAACTACCCCACAAGTGACCCCATTTTGGAAAGAAGACACCCCAAGGTATTTCGTGAGGGGCATGGCGAGTTCCTAGAATTTTTTATTTTTTGTCACAAGTTAGTGGAAAATTATGATTTTTTTTTTTTTTTTTTTTTACATACAAAGTCTCATATTCCACTAACTTGTGACAAAAAATAAAAACTTCCATGAACTCACTATGCCCATCAGCGAATACCTTGGGATGTCTTCTTTCCAAAATGGGGTCACTTGTGGGGTAGTTATACTGCCCTGGCATTCTAGGGGCCCAAATGTGTGGTAAGGAGTTTGAAATCAAATTCTGTAAGAAATGACGAGTGAAATCCGAAAGGTGCTCTTTGGAATATGGGCCCCTTTGCCCACCTAGGCTGCAAATAAGTGTCACACATCTGGTATCTCCGTACTCAGTAGAAGTTGGGGAATGTGTTTTGGGGTGTCATTTTACATATACCCATGCTGGGTGAGAGAAATATCTTGGCAAAAGACAACTTTTCCCATTTTTTTATACAAAGTTGGCATTTGACCAAGATATTTCTCTCACCCAGCATGGGTATATGTAAAAAGACACCCCAAAACACATTCCCCAACTTCTACTGAATACGGAGATACCAGATGTGTGACACTTTTTTGCAGCCTAGGTGGGCAAAGGGGCCCATATTCCAAAGAGCACCTTTCGGATTTCACTCGTCATTTTTTACAGAATTTGATTTCAAACTCCTTACCACACATTTGGGCCCCTAGAATGCCAGGGCAGTATAACTACCCCACAAGTGACCCCATTTTGGAAAGAAGAGACCCCAAGGTATTCGCTGATGGGCATAGTGAGTTCATAGAACTTTTTATTTTTTGTCACAAGTTAGTGGAATATGAGACTTTGTAATAAAAAAAAAAAAAAAAAAAAAATCATCATTTTCCGCTAACTTGTGACAAAAAATAAAAAGTTCTATGAACTCACTATGCCCATCAGTGAATACCTTAGGGTGTGTACTTTCCGAAATGGGGTCATTTGTGGGGTGTTTGTACTGTCTGGCCATTGTAGAACCTCAGGAAACATGACAGGTGCTCAGAAAGTCAGAGCTGCTTCAAAAAGCGGAAATTCACATTTTTGTACCATAGTTTGTAAACGCTATAACTTTTACCCAAACCATTTTCTTTTTACCCAAACATATTTTTTTTTTATCAAAGACATGTAGGACAATAAATTTAGAGCAAAATTTATATATGGATCTTGTTTTTTTTGCAAAATTTTACAACTGAAAGTGAAAAATGTCATTTTTTTGCAAAAAAATCGTTAAATTTCGATTAATAACAAAAAAAGTAAAAATGTCAGCAGCAATGAAATACCACCAAATGAAAGCTCTATTAGTGAGAAGAAAAGGAGGCAAAATTCATTTGGGTGGTAAGTTGCATGACCGAGCAATAAACGGTGAAAGTAGTGTAGGTCAGAAGTGTAAAAAGTGGCCTGGTCTTTCAGGGTGTTTAAGCACTGGGGGCTGAGGTGGTTAAAAGGGTATTCTGCCTATAAGAAGGTATCCATCGGCTAGGTGATAACTACTAGATTGGTGGGGAAAGGAGGGTGCGGGAATGGGGCCCAGTACCCGAAGTGAATGGAGCAGTTGGTTGAGTATGTGCCATGCTGCTCCATTCATTCTTAGCTATTTCTAGCTAGAGCTGGGATCAGCTACCTTTAGCACTCCAGGTGTTCTGAAACTACAACTCCCGGAGTGCTCAATTCACTTTCTATGGGAGTTAGAAGTTGTAGATTGTGGGGGATTGGGTCAGCACAACCTGTATGTAGGTGCACATCACTATGGCGAAATACATATACAAACGGAAAATACAAATGTGATAGCACTCTGCATCCAGCATTCTGCCCTGCCTCCATGCTGGATGAGGCATTGGTGTACATTTTGGCCAAAGCGTAATAAGCCACTCACCACGTCAAGGTCGCCTCTATTGAGTGGTCCCTAACACTAGTTCCTACCTGTTTATGGGCCATGACAGCCACACAAAGTCCAGGGAATGCAGGTCAGCGTGCACGCCAAGCACACTCTGCTTTTAACCCCGTCCGGTGCCATTACAGCTTTCATCGGATCCAGGGATGCAAGTACCAACATGCACGCTGAGCCCACCATATACTTCTCCTGGAGCCAAATGGCTACTGGTAGGTTCGATATAAGCAGACTCAACCAGTAGCCATTTGGCTCCAGGAGAAGTATATGGTGGGCTCAGCGTGCATGTTGGTACTTGCATCCCTAAATACGATGAAAGCTGTAATGGCACCGGACGGGGTTAAAAGCAGAGTGTGCTTGGCGTGCACGCTGACCTGCATTCCCTGGACTTTGTGTGGCTGTCATGGCCCATAAACAGGTAGGAACTAGTGTTAGGGACCACTCAATAGAGGCGACCTTGACGTGGTGAGTGGCTTATTACTCTTTGGCCAAAATGTACACCAATGCCTCATCCAGCATGGAGGCAGGGCAGAATGCTGGATGCAGAGTGCTATCACATTTGTATTTTCCGTTTTGTAGAAGTTGTAGATTCACAGTAGCTGGAGTGCCAAAGGTTGCTGAATTTTCTTTGCATTGCCAATTTCTGACAGCGATAACTTTTTTTTATATTTCTGCCTACAGAGCTATATGAGGGTTTTTTGCGGGACATTTTGTTTTTATAGGTACCATTTTTGGGGTATGTACAGCTTTTTGATCATTGTTCATTTTATTTTGGGGGGGAGACAAGGTGTCAAAAAAAAAAGGTTGAATCGAGTGTTTCTTTCCGTTACGACATGCACAGCAGAGGAAACAAATTTTTATATTATAATAGTCCAGGCATTTACGGATGTGGTGATACCTGTTTATTTTGTTATTGTTATTATACTCTTCATAAGTAAAATTGGGAAATGATGGTTATTTGAATGTTTATAAATATTTATTTTTATTTTGTTTACTTTTTGCATAATAACTTTTAGCCCTCTTAGGGGGCTAGAATCTGTGATCTTCTGATCTCTTGTCCCATAGACCATAATATAGAACTATTATGGTCAATGGAAGTTTGACACTTTGCCTGATGAGCTGTGGCTCGTGCACAGCTTTACAGGCCCTTTACCATGACAGTTCTGGGAACCTTCAGCCGTCCCTAGGCTGTCATGGTAACTGATCAGAGCCCTGCTATTTCACTGTGGAGGCTCAGATCAAAAGGCAGTGGGGGGCCCCTCCCTCTACCTAACTCCACAGATGCTGCGAGAGTCACTCCACAGATCCTGCAATGTACGAATATATGGCTGGAGGGAAATATGACTACCAAGACTGAATTTCAGAAGAGGCACCTCTTTACTTCTTTGGGTGGCTACAATACAATGTAATGTTAAGTTAAACCAGTCATTTTTATATTAAAATAAATTATTATATTCAGAGTTGGACTAGGGGGGGCCTAGGGTCCACCAGTAAAACTCATTCTGCAGCCTACTGTACAGCTACATGCAAATATCTCCTGAAACCGCTCCCCATTCTTAAATCTCTAAAATTGTGCTAACACATTTTCTTCAGCCTAGCTTGTCCTTAAGACAGTTGTATACTGGAGACTTACAGTATGGGAGATTTATCAAAACTGATGTAAAGGAAAACTGGCTTACTTGCCCATAACAACCAATCAGATTCCATCTTTCATTTGCCAAAGGAGCTCTGAAAAATGAAAGGTGGTATCTGATTTGTTGTTATGGACAATTAAGTCATTTTTTTTCCTTTATACCAATTTTGAGAAATCTTCCCCCTTGTCTTTGTGCCTACAGATGCACGCCATGTGATGCACCTACAATAATAAATTGGGTTGTTTGTTATATAATGTACCTGGTTATTTACATGATCACATACAGGTGTACACTGAATACATTTATGTGTACAGTCAGTGTTCGGTGTCATTTTCCTCTTGTGCAGGGAGGGGATGGGGGACTAGGGGCCACCCTGGCTCAGGGCCCACCTGGGGATTCCTCTGCTCCCCTGTGGGTCAGTCCGAGCCTGAATATATTACAGATATACCATTGGAAATGGGGCCTAAAAAGCTTACCTACTTTAGGGTACGTCTACATGACATTTGTGTTTTTTGTTGCACAATATCATTTGTAATGATAGTCAATGTTGTCGCACAAAAATCCAATGTGGATGGATTTTTATGCGACTGTCACAGTTGCAGCATGTCACAGTGCAACACTACTGATCCTCAGGATAGGTCATAAATATCAGATCGGTGGGGGTCCGACACCCAGCATCCCCACTGATCAGCTGTTTGAGGAGAAGGCTGCGCTTGTGTGAGCACTGCCTTTATTTTAGGTCCTCCACATTGTACATTTCCTGTTATTCATCTCATTTTGTTCTTGTAATGTGCTTGGTTTCCCTGTGGGTGGCAGCAACCTTTTGGCAGTGCTACACCTAACAGTTTCCGGGTCTCTCTGCCTCTCTGGGGAGGGCAGGAAGATTACAGGGAGTGCAGAATTATTAGGCAAGTTGTATTTTTGAGGATTAATTTTATTATTGAACAACAACCATGTTCTCAATGAACCCAAAAAACTTATTAATATCAAAGCTGAATATTTTTGGAAGTAGTTTTTAGTTTGTTTTTAGTTTTAGCTATTTTAGGGGGATATCTGTGTGTGCAGGTGACTATTACTGTGCATAATTATTAGGCAACTTAACAAAAAACTAATATATACCCATTTCAATTATTTATTTTTACCAGTGAAACCAATATAACAGCTCAACATTCACAAATATACATTTCTGACATTCAAAAACAAATCAGTGACCAATATAGCCACCTTTCTTTGCAAGGACACTCAAAAGCCTGCCATCCATGGATTCTGTCAGTGTTTTGATCTGTTCACCATCTACATTGCGTGCAGCAGCAACCACAGCCTCCCAGACACTGTTCAGAGAGGTGTACTGTTTTCCCTCCCTGTAAATCTCACATTTGATGATGGACCACAGGTTCTCAATGGGGTTCAGATCAGGTGAACAAGGAGGCCATGTCATTAGATTTTCTTCTTTTATACCATTTCTTGCCAGCCACGCTGTGGAGTACTTGGACGCGTGTGTTGGAGCATTGTCCTGCATGAAAATCATGTTTTTCTTGAAGGATGCAGACTTCTTCCTGTACCACTGCTTGAAGAAGGTGTCTTCCAGAAACTGGCAGTAGGACTGGGAGTTGAGCTTGACTCCATCCTCAACCCGAAAAGGCCCCACAAGCTCATCTTTGATACCAGCCCAAACCAGTACTCCACCTCCACCTTGCTGGCATCTGAGTTGGACTGGAGCTCTCTGCCCTTTACCAATCCAGCCACGGGCCCATCCATCTGGCCCATCAAGACTCACTCTCATTTCATCAGTCCATAAAACCTTAGAAAAGTCAGTCTTGAGATATTTCTTGGCCCAGTCTTGACGTTTCAGCTTGTGTGTCTTGTTCAGTGGTGGTCGTCTTTCAGCCTTTCTTACCTTGGCCATGAGTATTGCACACCTTGTGCTTTTGGGCACTCCAGTGATGTTGCAGCTCTGAAATATGGCCAAACTGGTGGCAAGTGGCATCTTGGCAGCTGCACGCTTGACTTTTCTCAGTTCATGGGCAGTTATTTTACGCCTTGGTTTTTCCACACGCTTCTTGCGACCCTGTTGACTATTTTGAATGAAACGCTTGATTGTTCGATGATCACGCTTCAGAAGCTTTGCAATTTTAAGAGTGCTGCATCCCTCTGCAAGATATCTCACTATTTTTGACTTTTTTGAGCCTGTCAAGTCCTTCTTTTGACCCATTTTGCACACCTAATATAGGGTGTTGATGTCATTAGACCACACCCCTTCTCATTACAGAGATGCACATCACCTAATATGCTTAATTGGTAGTAGGCTTTCGAGCCTATACAGCTTGGAGTAAGACAACATGCATAAAGAGGATGATGTGGTCAAAATACTCATTTGCCTAATAATTCTGCACGCAGTGTAGATCTTCCCCTGCTAGAGGGAGGTTGTGTGGTGAGAGACTCGCCCCTGCTGGGTAAGCCTTGCCTAAGAAACTAGCCAGAAAGAAGTACAAGGAAGATACAGCAGAGAGGAGTTTGTCGCAGATAAATTGTTTGCCTGCCATATGTACACTAAAGCCTGCTGGAAACCAAGACAAGACTCTGGAAACCGTTTTGAAGACTAGTTTAGTCAAGTAAAGTTGCGTTTGCATCTTCTAACAAAGTCTAAATTAATTCAATCACCATCCAAATTCAGCTACCCTTTCCTTTGCTTCGGACGGCCATGTCTCAGATCCCAAAGGATATTCCAGGTAGGAGCATCGTGACACGTGCATCTAACATCTGCAGGGACACTGTAAGCTGCACTACACCACTGTGGCATTCCTACCCCTGGATATTACCATCACACTACTTAAAGGAGACACCCTGTCCTCGTTGCTGGAAGGCAACTGGCGTCACATTAAACTATTACAGAGGGACATATAATCATAAATACCTCTTAGAGGGCAACTCCAGACGCAGGACGGGCGCTGCAATTGGCGTTATTCCACTAGCCGGACGTCGCACCTTCCCTTCACTGTTCACGTGCTCACAGTTGACCGCGTAGCGGCGAGCAGATGTAATTACAAGCTGTCCCATTCGCTTCAAAGGGATGGCTTCTTTGTCCTTTTTGTTCTGGGTCGGGGAAAAACTACAAGAATCATTCCCTTAGTTGCTACCAACTGTAAGATACGGTGCTTGCTTACTAAGGATATTCCCAGGACATACACCTGTGTGGAGAGGGGCATCTATTGTCTTACAGGAGTTATCAGGCACGCCCCCTGCGGTGCTTGCCTGGTCATGTGAAATATACCCTGAGGATATACCCTGAGGTGACGATAGCTGCCTCATACCCAAGAAACGTATTCAGAGTACAAGGACGCCACCCGGAGGAAAGTGAAGGTCACTGCAATAAGAATCTGTAAGTGACCGATATTGTGTTACCAGAAGCCGATTGGAGAGACCATCGTAAAGAAGGCCAGAGTATAGACCTGTGCGATGTCTGAGTGTGGATGTGGCTCTAGCTCGTTTATATATACAAGGGCCAGTGCTGTATATACATTAGTGATTAGATCATATTAGATTAGAATAGATATACAGTATATGTTAATATATATGTATTGTATGTTTTATACTAACAAATGCCTGTATTTACCCAAAGATAGGATATTGAGGGGAGATTATACCATTCATTTTGTTCAACTATTTTTGTTAACCCTTTATTTTGTTCTTTTAATTAAGCAAACAAACCATTTGCTTTCTAGTCTGGATTTCTGATCCTTTAAAGGGATTCAAGGATAGGTTAGGTAGCAGAATCACACAGATTCTACACTAACATCCTAAAAATTAAAATGACATTACCAAAATGATGCTGTCAGGAATATGGATTATTATTTACTGGCAGCCCTGATTGTCAGTTGATTCACATTTTGCCTTGTACACAGTCAGTGTACATGCAAAATGAAAATATGTTCCCACCCCCCAGCCATCTGATTGTCATCTAGCAAGGGAGAAAGCCCCAGGGGTCCAGGCTTCAAGGAGGCCCCAGGTGGATAATGTCACACCTCAACCAGCCAGTTTGGAGGCAACCAAATCTGCAGGAAAACCCACAGCATGGGGTCTCAGCTCTTGCCCAAGATCAATGATACCTCCCAGACATGTTGGCACCTACATTTCATAAGCAACTATAAATCACCTGGCCATCGCAGGCGCAAACCGGATACATATTTGTGGCCACGAGGAACGTGCCCATGTTCTTGGTTTGATAGTGGGATACCAGGGAAGGGAGATATAACTATCTTCCCACAGAAACCAACTAATGGTACCATGTTTGGACTCTAGTTGTAGCCGGAACCCAGGCGGATCCGTTGGTCCCAGAACCATCTTCCTGTGACCTTCTGGACTGGAGTCATCAACCCTAAAGGGTTTTGTGGGTCATTTGCAGCCAGTCCAGCAGAGGGGGGTGGAACCCTCCCAAAGGCTGGGAGGGGAGGGGCCGGCTACAGGTTAAAAGGCTTGTGCCAGCAAGCGGGCGTGTCTTTCTCTGAAGAAGGGTCACATTGTGTAATGTGTTTAGGGGGACCCAGGAACTAGCTGAGCACTGCCCTTCATGTGACTACAGCAAATAACACACCACAACCGAAAGGAACTTCCATCTTACCCGGTAACTGACTTTTGCTCTGCTTAAGGCCGAATGCACGAGTGTATTACTGTAGTGCAGCTGCGGCATGAAGCGCACGGCGCCATAGCAACCAATGATGCCGTGTGTTCCTGCTGTCAGCAGGAATCCAGGCATACCACGGATGCATTCGGCCTAACCTTGTTGTACCTATATAACCTGTATCTGTAACTTCAGACCCCTGTATATATTCTCTGTGTATATTGTGTTATATGTAGTGTGCCCTTACGGCGATTAAATATATAATTTAATCTTGTGCTATCTTGTATCTCGATCACGAAACCCTACGTCCGTGTTTCGGCCTAGTTATAAGCTACCGCGGGTTAGTTTCTCACCCTATATAATCCCGTTAGCAGATCGAACTTATATCAAACGAGAAGCTAGTGGCAGATACCCGGGCTGAGAGAGCGCTCTTTTCACTGCGGCAGTGAAAAGGCTCTCAGCTTGTTGCCTCTGTGCCCGCGTGGACAGGAGGTGTCTGTGTAAACTGTACCAAGCTTACCTTACCTGCTCCTCTGGAGGGCGTAATGTCACGTTTTTGGTAACCCGTGACCATACCGCGTCTCGTGAGCTTGACGTAGGTGACGTCAAGCGGGCAAGAGGCGTGGTATTCGTCAGAGATGGCAAGTAAACATATGGTGTGTGTTAATTAACCCCTTCAGTACCGAGCCATTTTTTACCTTAAATCCCAGGCCGATATTTGCAAATCTGAAATGCGTCACTTCATGTGGTAGTAACTTTGAGCGCTTTTACTTATCCAAGCCATTCTAAGATTGTTTTCTTGTGACACATTGTACTTCATAAATTTGAGTCAATATATTTCACCTTTTATTTATGAAAAAATCCCACATTTACCAAACATTTTTTAAAATTCTAATTTTTCAAAATTTCTATTTCTCTGCTTTTAAAACAAAGTGATAACCCATAAAATATTTATTACTCTGATTCTGAAGTTTACAGAAATATCCCATATGTGGCAGTGGTCAGAAAAAAAGGAGCACCATATGGATTTTGGAGGCAGATTTTGCTAGAATGGTTTTTAGGCGCCGTTTTATATTTGCAGAGACCCTGACGTACCCCTAAAGTGGAAACCCTCAAAACGTGACCCCATTTTGGAAACTACACCCCTTAAAGAATATATTAAGGGGGGTACTGAGCACTTTGACCCCTAAGTTTTTTTATGGAATTTGGAAACACTTGTCTGTGAAAATGAAAAGTTTCATTTCTTCCAATAAAATGTTGCTTTAACCCCAAATTTTTCATTTTCACAAGGGGAAACAGGAGAAAAAGCACCCCATAATTTGTTACCTATTTTCTCCTGAAGACAGTAACACCCGATATGTGGTGGTAAACTGCTGTGGGGGCACATGGCAGGATTCAAAACGGAAGAAGTGCCATATGGCTTTTGCAGTGCAGATTTTGATGGCTTGGTATAGGGGTGCTATTGGTTTTTATTTTTAAGTGATTGTCTTATGTGGGGGCTCTTTTTTGTGGGATGAGGTGACGTTTGCTTTGGTACCATTTTGGGGTACATAAGACTTTTTGATTGCTTGGTATTACACTTTTTGTGAGGCAAGGTGAAAATTGTTTTGGCATAGTATTTTTTTTACAGCATTTACCTGAGGGGGCATATAATGTGATATTTTTATAGAGCAGGTTGTTACTGATGCGGCGATACCTAATATGTCTATCATTTTTATTTTTGTAAAGTTTTACACAGTGAAAGCCTTTTTGAACATAATAAAATCTTGTATTTGTGTTGAGAGTGGTTTGCACACTGTGCAATCAGAGCCTGAAGCGAGGCATAAATGTTCTAAACCTGAGTAGCACCTGCATGACCAGGCTTCTAAATGCAAAGCACGAACTACAGTGTAGTACACACCTGAAAAACAACAAAAGATCTCGGGCTTCTCTTGCTCGCTCTTCTGCTGCGGTCTCAGCCTCTTCCTCCCCCTTTGGAGTGATAGTGGCACCTGCCAACCCGCAAACAGAGTGTCATGCCCTGCTCAGGCTATGTGCGGAGGTCTGTCAGATTAGCAGCACGTGTCTAGCCTTTTGTTTTGTTTTGGAGTCCAGCTAGATCCGCCTCCCTTCAGGTGCACTGGGTGGGGTTGTTGGTTTCAGTTTAAATCACACCCACTCCCAGTGTTCCCTGCGGGTTATAGCTTCTGTCTGGCTCTGTGTTTGCAAGGAAGGATTGGCTGTTCCTGCTCAAAAGACAAGTTGGTTTTTTGTTCTCTTGTGGTTTGCTGTCTAGGCTGTTAGAGAGACGCCTGCCCCTCCAGGTTCAGAGGGAGCAGGCTGCCTCTATTTCCCCTTTCATCATCTTAGGGATTTTCAGGGTATTCTCAGCCCAGGCACGAGGACACGTTATTCCCACCTTAAGGGTCTGAACGTGGGCTTAGCAGTATAGGGAGAGCTGGTAGGGATTTAAGTGACCTTGATCCCCAGCTTCTCGCCTAGAAACTTGTTTGTTTATTTATCTGTGTTTCTATATCCTGTCCGCCGTGACACAGAGGATGTGGCAGCAACACCACCACCACCGTCACCCAGCATGTCCACACTGTCCCATGGAAGCGTTCAGCTGTCCATCCCCCAAACAATGGAGAGAAAGAGGAAGTACCCCCCTACCCCCCTGTCATCCCTGGCCCTGAATGCCAGAATTTCAAAATTCCTGGCCTTTAAAATGCTGTCATTCTGTCTGGTGGAGACAGAGACTTTTAAAAACCTTATGGCGGTGGCTGTACCACAGTACGTCGTTCCCAGCTGCCACTACTTTTCCAGACGAGCTATCCGTGCCCTGCACAACCTAGTGGCGGACAAATTCAGGTCTGCACTGCGCAACGCCATCTGTGGCAAGGTCCACATAACTACCAATACGTGGACCAGTAAGCACGGGCAGGGATGTTATATCTCCCTAACTGTACACTGGGTAAATGCAGTGGCGGCTGGGCCTGAGGCAGATAGCAGTTTTTGGCGCATGTCCTACCGTCACTGGGGATTGCAGGACATTTCTCGTTGCCTTTTCCCTCCTACTCCGCTTCCTCCTCCTCATCTGGTCAGCGTAATACCTTCACCACCAACTTCAGCAAAGCCAGGGGGAAATGACAGCAGGCTGTTTTGAAACTCATATGTTTAAGGGGGAAAAAAAACACACCGCGCAGGAGCTGTGGACGGGCATGGAATAACAGACCAATGAGTGGTAGTTGCCGCTGAGCCTCAAACCTGGCCTGGTGGTGTGTGATAATGGGCGAAATCTCATAGCAGCTCTGGGGCTGAATTTGGTGGTGCAGAGGTTCCTAAAAAACTACCCCGATATGTCATAGTTGCTGCAAAAAGTGCGGGCCGTCTGTGCGCGTGTTTGGCGTTCTCACCCTGCTTCTGCTCTCCTGTCTGTGCTGCAGCGTAAATTCGGTCTTCCAGCTCACCGCCTCATATGCGACGTACCCACAAGGTGGAACTCCACCTTGCACATGCCGGAGAGACTGTGCGATCAGCAGCAGGCAATAGTGGAGTTTCAGCTGCAGCACGCACGGGTGAATCGCTCTGTGGAACAGCACCTCTTCACCACCACCAAGTGGACCTCCATGTTGAGTTGTTTCGAGTACTCCATGTTGAGCTGTTTCGAGTACTCCACCAACATGGCCAGTGCAGATGAAGCAGTCCTCAGCATTACCATCCCACTACTATGTCTTCTTGAAAAAACACTTCGGGCGATGATGGAAGAGGTTGTGGCACAGGAGGAAGAGGGATATTTTCCACGGTTATCAGGCCAGTCATTCACAAGTGGCTCGGAGGGTGGGTTCCTGCACCAACAGAGGCCAGGTAAACACCTGTCCAGCCAGGGCACAGTTCTGCAGGATGAGGAGGAGGAACCGTGTTCACAGCAGAGTGGCACCCAAAGCAGCTTATGGGCATCAATGGAGCGTGGCTGGGGGGGATACAGAGGACACAGACGATACACCTACCACAGAGCACATCTTGTCGGTGCCTCTGGGCAGCCTGGCACACATGAGCGATGACTGCTGAGTTGCCCACATTCTAACTTGTGCTGATTACTGGGTGGCCACCTGCTGAATCCCCACTACAAGGACAACATGCTGTCCTTAATTCCATCATTGGACCGTGATCGGAAGATGCACGAGTACAAGCGCCCGCTTGTAGACACGCTGCTAATGGCATTCACACCTGACAGCGGGGGCTCAGTGGAAGCACAAGGTGAAGGCAGAGGAGGAAAAAGTCGCAATGTAGCTGGGGCATCCCCAGCACTTCAGAAGGGAGGGTTAGCATGGCCGAAATGTGGAAAAACTTTGTCAGCATGCCACAACAATCAGCACCACCAGCTGATATGGAACTTCTTAGCAGGAGGCTGCATTTCAGAAACATGGTGGAACAGTACGTGTGCACATGCCTACACATACTAACTGATGGGTCTGCCCCATTCAACTTCTGGGTCTCCAAATTAGGCACATGGCCTGAGCTTGCCCTTTACGCCTTGGAAGTGCTGGCCTGCCCTGCAGCAAATGTATTGTCCGAACGTGTGTTTATCATGGTAAGGGGGGGGGGGGGGGGGGTCACTGACAAGCGCAGCCGCCTGTCCACAGCCAACATTCATTAAAATGAACCAGGCATGGATCCCACAGGACTTGTCCGTACCTTGTGCTGAGTAGACAAGTATACCAGCATCACCCAGCAGTGGCGTACACACAATCCATGGGGCCCCGGTGCGAAATTGATCCATGGGCGTTGAGAGGTATGTACATTTATATGTCATAAGCACGCAGAATAAAAAGAAAATGATGCATACTGTACTTACTCCACCAAAAACAAACTTTATTTAGGGGCATTAACAGTTTGGTGTTCTTCCAAAAACTATCCTCATCCTTCTTGAAAAGAGACATACCTACAAAATAAGAAAAGGCAGACACATTCATACAGGAAATTTAATTCTGTTGTGAAAAACTAGTTTATGAAGCTAATTTTCATTCACCAATTTAAAAGACATTTTTATTTACCATCCTTTTGCCTTATTGTACAATTGGACCAAGAAAAAAATAAAAACTCAACTTACTCAAATTCTCCGCTGGTTTATTTGCTACAGCAAGCTGGATGAAGTCTGAACCTGCAGAAATAAGAAACGGCAATAACTTACCACTTTATTCTACTTTCACTGTAGTTCAGACACATAATAGAAGTATAACAAAACAATAACAAACACAGGTGCACTCTGCAGTATTACTAAATCCTCAAACTGTTTTTAAAATTGAGAGATTAGTCAACATGTCCTACGGTGTAGAACATGTCTAAGCCCGGACACCGCGACAAGGTTTCTCAAGTAGCCCGGGACCCTACACTCTCCTACCTGAGCCATATGGGCGATACCAGGAGCCAGTGGGCAAATTACAGGAGCATAAGGCCGACTGACAAACAACTCACCAGTTACCTCCAGCATGTGGCCATGCTTGCAATGGGAGGAGGGAGGAGTCTGTGAGTCCCACTCAAGACTTGCTGATATGTCCCAGGCCTCACAGGTGCACCTTAATGTGACCTGTAGATGGAAAACAGGCACATTTAAATAGGAGTTTATACACCTCCAGAAATCTATATATACAAACTAAGAAGACAGGTTGGCATTAGCAGGAGGTGCTTCAAACCCACATGCAGTTGTGCATATATATAGGGGAGCAGATCCTGCACTTGTGGCCCGTTGCTAATGGCAATCCCCAGCAAAATGCATACAATGGAGGATGCCCGCAGCGAACCACAAGTACCACAATAGACATCCTACACAAGGTAACAAGTGCGGATGTAATAATTAATATAACAATATAACAAAACAATAACAAACACAGGTGCACTCTGCAGTATTACTAAATCCTCAAACTGTTTTTAAAATTGAGAGATTAGTCAACATGTCCTACGGTGTAGAACATGTCTAAGCCCGGACACCGCGACAAGGTTTCTCAAGTAGCCCGGGACCTAACACTCTCCTACCTGAGCCGTATGGGCGATACCAGGAGCCAGTGGGCAAATTACAGGAGCATAAGGCCGACTCACAAACAACTCACCAGTTACCTCCAGCATGTGGCCATGCTTGCAATGGGAGGAGGGAGGAGTCTGTGAGTCCCACTCAAGACTTGCTGATATGTCCCAGGCCTCACAGGTGCACCTTAATGTGACCTGTAGATGGAAAACAGGCACATTTAAATAGGTGTATAAACTCCTATTTAAATGTGCCTGTTTTCCATCTACAGGTCACATTAAGGTGCACCTGTGAGGCCTGGGACATATCAGCAAGTCTTGAGTGGGACTCACAGACTCCTCCCTCCTCCCATTGCAAGCATGGCCACATGCTGGAGGTAACTGGTGAGTTGTTTGTCAGTCGGCCTTATGCTCCTGTAATTTGCCCACTGGCTCCTGGTATCGCCCATATGGCTCAGGTAGGAGAGTGTAGGGTCCCGGGCTACTTGAGAAACCTTGTCGCGGTGTCCGGGCTTAGACATGTTCTACACCGTAGGACATGTTGACTAATCTCTCAATTTTAAAAACAGTTTGAGGATTTAGTAATACTGCAGAGTGCACCTGTGTTTGTTATTGTTTTGTTATATTGTTATATTAATTATTACATCCGCACTTGTTACCTTGTGTAGGATGTCTATTGTGGTACTTGTGGTTCGCTGCGGGCATCCTCCATTGTATGCATTTTGCTGGGGATTGCCATTAGCAACGGGCCACAAGTGCAGGATCTGCTCCCCTATATATATGCACAACTGCATGTGGGTTTGAAGCACCTCCTGCTAATGCCAACCTGTCTTCTTAGTTTGTACATAATAGAAGTAACTCACTCAAATCTTCCATAACGAGGAATCTTATTCATGAAACAGGATTGCAAGACAAACAATGGTAACTTCCAACTTGGTAAATTCAAACGTGATGCCTTCCAGCTCCGTAACATTAAAATCTTCTCTAACAGAACTTTTCAACAAACATCCACAACACAACGAGAAGATCGATCTGCAGAAAGTAACCAAAGAACAACCATGTATTACCACCTTTTAGTAACAATAAAGCAAGAAAGAAAGAATAAACTGTTAAATCACTTGGTTAATACAACAATTTAAAACCATGCAACAATGGTTAGTATAAACTCAAAACTGCAAGCCAAACTAAGGGCCAAAACGAGGGCCGAACTGAAGGCCGAACACAAGGCAGAACTGAGGGCCGAACTGAAAACTTACGAATCTCTTTAAAATGGACGCTGCCGTGCTTTTATTTCAGTAAAGTTGTCCACAATGGCTTCAATGTTAAGTCTTCTAGCTCTCTGATTTTTAATACTTAACAGAGCTAGGCCAGAAAGTCTCTGTTGGGACATGGTGCTTCTCAAGTAATTTTTTATAAACTTTAATTTTGAAAAGGACCTTTCTGCAGTTGCTACTGTAACTGGAATGGTGAGGAACAGCAGCAACGCTATGCACACATCTTGTAGATTGGATGACAAGGCACAATTTTCAACAATTAGAAGGTGAGAAAGGTCCTTTACAGTGGAGCATCTACGAATCTCTTCCTGAAATGTTGATCGGAAGCTCAGAAGCTGTTCTGTGAAAGCTGGTGACATGTATTCTGGGTAGCATTCCTGTAGCTGTGAAGCAGCTTTGAACAAATCATCATCCGTTTCAGAGGCAAGTACTGTAGGCTGTAGTATATTAAATCGCTGCATTACATTGCTCATTCTAGCAAATCGGTAAGACAGCTGGTTGGTCACAATGTCTAAACGCCTATAAAACACACCGGTTTTAAAGTATTGTTCTGGATCCTGCAACCTTTCATCTATTGAAAGTTCATCAAAGTGACGCTTCACTTTTCTTGCTCTCTTGTTTTCAAACTGCGGCTGGATGTCCCACATTTCTGCCAGTTCTACCGCTGTTTGTTTTGCTCCATCAAAATTATCCCTATATTTTGAAAGGACTTGAGCTGCCTTTTGTATAAGATGTGCTGCACTGGATAAATCTATATTTTTTGACTGCAACAATTTAGAAACCACATTTATGGTGTCAAAAATCTTGCTTTGCAGGACAATGAGACAAACAAATTGAAAAGATCCAAATTTTTTTCTAAGGCGAGCAGCATCATCCCTTTCTTTTGGCTTGGATGACATCAAGTTTATTTTTGTAAAAGCTTGCATAATGTCCACAAAACGAAAGCGTAGAGCAAGCAGTGAATCATGGCGAGATGACCATCGAGTGGGGCAAAGTTTTTTTCAATGTAATTGAGGACTCTGTAGAGAATGATGAAAGAATGTTCCACTGCGTATGCTTTCCCCCAAAAAAACATACAATTCCTGGACCACTTAAAAAAAACTAGAAATTTCTGGTATGTTCCGAACAGCATCCTGAAGTACCAGGTTGAGATTGTGAGCTGCACAATGTACATACAAGGCATTTTTTTCTCTCTGTGCAATTCGAGCCTGAACACCAGAATACACCCCACTCATTGTCGCTGCCCCATCATACCCCTGGCCACGACATTTTTGTTATATTGAGGCCGTTGCTCTCTATGCACAAGACAATGTCATGTTCAAGGCCTGCAGCACTTTGGTCCTCAACGGCATGAAACCCTAGGAAAACCTCTTTGATCTCCACACTAGTTACTCTCTCTGGCTTTCATCACTTTCCACAGAAACATATCTTATTATTTGACTCATTTGGTCCATTTTTGATATATCCTGTGTAGTATCCATTATAATAGAAAAAAAAGGTGCCTGTTTTATTTCAGACACAATGATGTTCCGGACCTTATTTGAAAGTATGTCTATAATTTCATTTTGGATTCTAGGACTCAAGTATCTTACTGATTTTTGGGGTAACTGGAGGAGTTGCTTTAGAACAGGGTCATACTCCGCGAGCAGCTCTATAATGGTGAGAAAATTCCCATTGTTTACCTCGCCAAGTTTTTCTCTATGACCACGGAAGGAAAGATTAGCCATTGACATTGTCAATGTTACATTGACAATCCTATGTAAGGGCTCTTTCACACCTGCGTTATTGTCTTCCGGCATAGAGTTCCGTCGTCGGGGCTCTATGCCGGAAGAATCCTGATCAGGATTATCCTAATGCATTCTGAATGGAGAGTAATCCGTTCAGGATGCATCAGGATGTCTTCAGTTCCGGTACGGAACGTTTGTTGGCCGGAGAAAATACCGCAGCATGCTGCGCTTTTTGCTCCGGCCAAAAATCCGGAACACTTGCCGCAAGGCCGGATCCGGAATTAATGCCCATTGGAAGGCATTGATCCGGATCCGGCCTTAAGCTAAACGTCGTTTCGGCGCATTGCCGGAGCCGACATTTAGCTTTTTCAGAGTGGTTACCATGGCTGCCGGGACGCTAAAGTCCTGACAGCCATGGTAAGTGTAGCGGGGAGCGGGGGAGCAGTGTACTTACCGTCCGTGCGGCTCCCCGGGCGCTCCAGAGTGACGTCAGGGCGCCCCAAGCGCATGGATCACGTGATCACATGGATCACGTCATCCATGCGCATGGGGCGCTCTGACGTCATTCTGGAGCGCCCCGGGAGCCGCACGGACTGTAAGTATACCGCTCCCCCGCTCCCCGCTCCTACTATGGCAACCAGGACTTTAATAGCGTCCTGGGTGCCATAGTAACACTGAAAGCATTTGGAAGACGGTTCCGTCTTCAAATGCTTTCAGTACACTTGCGTTTTTCCGGATCCGGAGTGTAATTCCGGCAAGTGGAGTACACGCCGGATCCGGACAACGCAAGTGTGAAAGAGGCCTAATACTTGTCTCCAATAGTTTTTTTTCCTGTCTAATTTGCTTTTCATTTTCCTCATCTATTGTTTTGTTCTTCCTCAACTGTTCATACACTACACAGGCTTCTATATGAGTTTTGGAAGACTCATGAGCCTGAATTCTTGCAGAAAGCCTTTGCCATTTCTGTATTCCTTTTGCCCATGCAGGTTCAAATCCTGTCTTTTTACGGTCCCCAAACAGCCAGCATGGTTCACAGTAGGCTACGTTAAGTTTAGGTGAGTAGCATAGCCACATCACAGGGATCTTAAGGCCTGTTTTTGTAACTCGTTCATAATAGCTTTCAGAAAAGCACCTTCTCTCATCATCTCGTGGAAAAGGTCCTGGGGGTCGGCACGGGCAATGAGCTATTATAAATCTTTTGATATTTGAATCCATTATTGTAATAGGGTAATGTCCCCTATCAGTAACATTTTTTTCTCCCACAACAATACTTTCTATAGAAACCTCTGTAGATTTCAACAATTCAAAATCATCACCTGATTTGGTGCTTTCTGTTGACTGCACTATTTCTTTAGTTGGTAGACTTGTGCTACTACCTTCATCGGGATTCTCGTCACCTGCTACATCTAAAGAACTGGAGTAAGTGCACTCGCTGATTTCCACCTCTCTGACATCAACAGCACTTTCCACAGACATTTCACTTTCAGTGTTACTCTGTACAGGAGGAACACTAGCAGGTGTAGGAGTGGAAAAGTAGCTGCTTATTTTTGGAAGTTCTCAAACTGTCTTCCCTTTTCTGTTTACGTTTCTGAGCACCACTCTTATGTTGATAGGATGACATACTTTGAAAAATTTGTTTTCTGTAAATAAAGTAAAAAAAAAAAAACTTAACTTAATTATTCTTATAATTCCACCATAAACTGCAGCCCTGAATATGCGTCCCCAACTCCTCCATGTGTCTCTCCAATATGGAGCATGCTGGTATAACCTGTGCATCTCCTGTATATAATTATATATGTACAGCTGGTATAACTTATACATCTTCTTGTGTATAGTGATATAGACCATGCTGGTATAACCTGTTATCTCCTTATATGATTATATATGTGCAGCTGGTATAAGTTATACATGCTAATATACCAGAAGATGTATAACTTATACCAGGCCAGCTCACATATAATAATATACAGAACATACCAAGGCCAGACAAGAACTATTACCTGGGCTGGCTCCGGCTGAAAGCTGCTGAATCGACCTGCTGAAAGTCAGTGGCAACTGGCAAGGCTGAATGCTGGAGGCTGGCTGGGCTCAGTGTGGGCTCTGGCTGGCTGAATGAGTGCTGCTCCTGGGCCAGGTTCAGGCTGGCAGAAATGTCTGGCTGCTGGCAGAGAGAGAGAGAGAGAGAAAATGAGGTGGGGTGAGTGACTGTAGTATAGAGTCAGGCAAGGGGGCAGTGGCAGAGGCAGACGAGCAGTGCCTATGCCAGACCCGCCGTCCCATCATCTTTAACAACAAAAAAGGGGGACTTATTATGGCCGTCCGTCCTGGCCTTGCGTCGGACCAGGAGTATAAAAACCAGACTGTCAGGCCTAAAACCGGACGTCTGGCCACCCTAAAAGCAGCAGTGGCAGAGAGACTGAATCCAGCAGCAGCCATTTCAGTCAGATTAGAGACAAAGCTGCAGAGTAGCTGTAATCTGACTAAAATGGCTGCTGCTGGCCTCAGTGAGTCTCTCTGCCACTGCAAAGAGACCTCATGTCAGCTACCTCAATCCCCATCAGACCTCAGATAAGCCCAAAGACCCCCCACTCAGCCACCAGATCAATCATCAGCCCAAAGACCCCCAATCATCCCCCATGCCCATCAGACCTCAAATCAGCCCAAAGACCCCCCACTCAGCCACCAGATCAATCATCAGCCCAAAGACCCCCCCCATCAGACCCCCCCACTAAGCCACCAGATCAATCATCAGCCCAAAGACCCCCATGCCCATCACCATCAGACCTCAGATCAGCCCAAAGACCCCCCCCCCCGCCAGCCACCAGATCAATCATCAGCCCAAAGACCCCCAGCCCCCCATGCCCATCACCATCAGACCAGCCCAAAGACCCCCCCCCCCCCCCCATCAGCCACCAGATCAATCAGCCGAATTGCCGAAAGCAAAGACCCCTCAGATCAGATCAGCCCAGGCCCCAAGCTGGCAATCCCATCAATAAATTCAGGCTGCCCCCCAGGGCCCCACTGCTGCTGGTCATTGTTCTCAATCTCAGGCCAGGGCCCCCTACTCGAGTAGTCAGTGCCCCCCCCCCCCCCCCCCCGTCATCTGCCAGGGGCCTGGGGGCTGCTGGTCATTGTTCTAAATCTCAGGCCAGGGCCCCCTACTCGAGTAGTCACTCAGTGCCCTGATGCGGGCTTTTCCTGCCAGAGTGCAAACCCTCCCCATCCCCCCCCGGTCATCTGCCAGGGGCCGGGGGGGGCCCGGGGCCCTCACTACTACTCCAGTGAGTGTCATATTAGTGAGTCAGTCAGACTCAGAGTCAGTGCGGCCCACGGCCTTTCCTTAGTCCTTACTTACCGTCGACTCCGTTGAGTACCGGCTGGCGGGTGTTGCGGTGCTGTCTAGGGCAGAGGAACTTGTTCTTCGGTCTTCTGGTCTGTCGGCGCCTCGGCGGTCCTCCTCACCTCACTCTTCTTCATCCGTCCTCTGTCACGTCCGGATCCCGTCTGAGTTCAGGCGCGCGCATGTTCCCGTGAGACCTGCCACAGGAGTTCACAGGTCTCGCGGGATTGACGCCGTGCTCGCTCCTGCCCAGGCCCAGCGCTGACCGCAAGGGGGCAACTTAACTGGAAGGAGTGAGAATGACTTCTATTATCTGATCTCAGTCAGACACAGCTGCAGCAGGGGCCAGGGGTCTGCAGGCGGCCGGGCCCCCTGGGGTGCCGGGCCCGGTCGCAACTGCGACCCCTATATGTACGCCACTGTCACCCAGCCATTGCTATACTCCAACGCACTTTCTCTTTGCATTCTCTTTTCTATTTCCCAATGCTTTGGGGTCTTCCCAAATTTATAAAACTAAATAAATAAAGGAAAAAAATATATAAAAAACTAAACAAAAACAGCGTTGGCTACCTCCTCCTCCGCCGCTTCCACCTACACCGCCACGTCCACCACCTCTGCAACCTCCTACTCCACTTTGACCTTCGCCTCCTAGTTCAAGATTCTTATTTTTTATTTTTTTCTATTCTATGTTATTTTAAGTTATTTCAGCTGTTATTAAGCTGTCCACAATTGTTTGCAGGGCAACTGTCCTGCTCGTACCCCCATTTTGCTTCCTTTTGCAGCCCTCTAGCCCTTACTACGACTATTTCACAGCCATTTTAGTGCACCAAAGATTAGGTCCCCATTGACTTGAATGGGGTTTGGGTTCGGGTCTCAAACCCGAACTTTAACTCGAAGTTCCGGTGAACCCGAACATCCACAGGTCCGCTCATCCCTAGCCACCAAATGTGGCTAAGTGTGCCTGACATCTTCAACACAATCTATTAGATGTAAGTCTTTGTTGATACATAAGATAAGGGGTTTTGTACCATCTTGACAATAGTTCATAGTGGTTTTCATGTATATTAATGCAGGGAGAAAAACCATGAGAGTGGGTTAAAACAAAGGACCTCTCCTCTGGTGTTAAGGATAAGTTCAATTCCCTTTCCCATGAAGCTAGGAAAGATGGTACATCTGAGCTGATAGAAAGTAACAACTGTGAGTATAAAGTAGACAGTTTATGTCTGGTTTGTTGGTGAGTGAGAATAAGCTTCTCAAACCATGACAGGTCCCTGCTGGCCATGTTTTTAGTTAAATAGTTTGAGCATACTGCCCGGATTTGTTCATATTGCAGGAAGTTCCTTGGTTAGGGACTTTATTAGACGGCATGCAGGCAGCTATGCTGTAATTACGGAAAGTTTTCCATATGTCAGGCTGGTTTACAGTAGTCTGACCTATCAACAAGGGTAACAGAGTGCTCGGTCAATGGTGAGTGACAAGTAAACGACCTCTTCAAGTGCATCATAGAGTTCCATATAGACATTGTTGCCCCCCTCTACTTTATTTTTTATTTTTATTTATTTTTTTAAGTTTCAAAAAGCTTTATTGAAAGAAGAATCAGTACAATAACTGAATATAAACTGGGTTAAACATAAACTAGGTACATCAAGGTAAGAGTAATATGGTATTCCATTGCAAGATGAGCATTATTCAATAGGTAGGTACATAATATGATGCAAGTAATGGAGGATATCTCCTCAGTGGTGGTCAAGTAAACAGACTTAGGAGGGTGATAGGAGAGAAGAGCTCATATAGCCAGAACAACCTAATGTTTCTTATATATTTTCCATGCTTCCCACTGCTTTTGAAATCTAAGAATAGAGCGATTTTCCCTGCTGCAATTAACTCAAATCTGTAAAGGCTGTCCACCTTACCCATCCATTGTGCAATGGATGGAAATTCAGTGGAGAGCCAATAACATGGGATTAAGAGACGGCCAGCAACTAGGAGTGTTTTAAATAATGGAGGGGGTAGAAGGTACACTGCTGGGTAAGACGCCCAGCAAGGCAAATTGGGAAAAGCGAGGGATCGCAGAGCGGCAAATATTATTGGTCACTGAAAAAAATCTCAGTCTACCAAGACTGAATCCGGGCACCAAATGTGGAAAAAAGTCCCCCGCTCAGACAGACCTCTCCAGAATGTATCAGAGGACGTTGTGCTATACAAGCTGGTAATATCAGCCGTTTTGTACCATCTGGTTAAAACTTTGTAGCCATTCTCCTGTACTTTCACACATCTCGACGAGAGATGAGGTGCTAAGAAGATTGATGTCATGTCTTGCGGCGAGAGAGCAATCCTTAAAGAGGACCTTTCACCGATTATTACACTATGAACTAACTATACAGACATGTAGAGCGGCGCCCGGGGATCTCACTGCACTTACTATTATCCCTGGGCGCCGCTCTGTTCTCCCGCTATGTCCTCCGGTCACTAAGTTATGGTAGGCGGAGTCTGCCCTTGTTCTTCTGTAGCGCTGGCCAATCGCATTGCAGAGCTCACAGCCTGGGAGAAAATAACCTCCCAGGCTGTGAGCTCTGCGCTGCGATTGGCCAGCGCTAGAGCAGAACAAGGGCAGACTCCGCCTACCATAACTTAGTGACTGGAATCTCCGCCTACTATAACTTAGTGAGCAGAGATAACGGAGAGCATAGCAGGAGAACGGAGCGGCGCCCAGGGATAATAGTAAGTGCAGTGAGATCCCCGGGCGCCGCTCTACATGTCTGTATAGTTAGTTCATAGTGTAATAATCAGTGAAAGGTCCTCTTTAAAGAGGACCTTTCATGGGTCCAGACATTATGAAATAAGTAGCAGGTTATATAGGGCATAGAGCAGGGATCTAAGAGCGCTTACTATTTTTTCTGGGCGCAGCTCCGTTTGCCCACTATGCCCCTGTGGAATTCTCCCGCCTGGTATGCTAATGAATAGCATCGGTACAGGGAGGAGGAGACTGCTTTGTTTCTGAATGGGCGTCTCCTTCTCCCTGGCTGTAGCACGGTCCAATCACAAAGGTGAGCATCACATCTAGGGAGAAGGTGAGGGTTTTTTTTTTTTGCATGAAGTTTACATTTCTTATATCTGTAAGAAATAAACATCGAAAGAGATGGTGGAAATTGGATTGTTCCATGGGGACCCATGATTTATGAGAGGGCATGTGTACCACCACTCTCGACAGAGCTATAGCTTTACCATAAAGCTCCGGGTCAAGTAGTCCAATACCCCCAAAAGATTTAGGTTTACTTAGAGTAGAGGTAGCTATGCAAGGTTTTTTCCCAGCCCATATGAAGGAACGTGTGGAACTCAATAGGGTGAAGAAGAAGGAACGAGGGACATGGATTGCCAAGACCTGTTGTAGAAAGGTCAATTTCAGTAGGAGGAGGGAAGTGAATAGGTTTTTCCTGCCAAACCAAGATAATGTGGGTAGGTTCAACTGGCGTAATTGATCCTGCATAGATGATAGAAGGGGGGTATAATTAAGTTGGAACAAGGTGGAAAGATTAGGGCACAGTATGCAAGATAGGGATGCTAATGTTTGTTTAGCCCAGGTGGGGAGGCCCAAGCATAGAATGTGGGATTTCTTCATGTTGATTTTGAAATTTGAGAGAGGGCTAAACTGTTCTAGCATGTCATCTGTGCATGGAAGAGATTCAGAGGTGTTAGTAGTCATGATCAAAAAATCATCTACGAAAGCTGCAAATTTGTGCACCTGGTCTCCCATAGACAACCCCTCTATGCTCCGCTCTTGTCTGATGGTTTGTAGTAAGGGTTCCAAGATAAGAACCAGGAGCAGCGGGGAAAGGGGACAAGCCTGTCTGATTCCGTTGCTGATAGTGAAAGAGGGAGAGAGGGTTCCATTTACAAGTACTGAAGCGGAGGCATTGGTGTACATAGAAAAGATAGCTTGAATAAACTGGTCAGGGATACCAAATTTCACAAGGGCACTGTATGTTGCATATATGTCCAATTGACCCTATCAAAGGCCTTTTCGGAGTCAGTCCCAAGGAGGACCAAGGGGCAAGAGGCTCTCTTAGCATGGTACAGAGCGTTAAGTACTCTGGTTTTATTATCTCTTCCCTCTCTACCCTGCATAAAGCCAACCTGATCCCTATTTATTAACGATGGAAGGAACTAGGAGAGACGAGTAACTAGCATTTTTGCTATTATTTTTAAATTTAAATTTAGAAAGGAGAAAGGGCGGTAATTGGAACAACATGACTTATCTTTTCCTAATTTAGGAATCAGGGAAATGTGGGCATATCTGGGGACAGAATGGAACCAGACAGGGATGCGTTGCAAATGGGGAACAAGTAGGGGATTAGTGTTTTACTAAACGTATTGTAATAAAGGGCAGAAAATCCATCCGGCCCCAAGCATTTACCATTGGGCATTTTTTTAAATGACGGATGCGAGTTCTATAGCTGTAAATAGGGACTGTAACAAATCCGCTTGTGAATCAGACAATGAGGGGAGTGTTAGGGAATGAAGGAAGGTGTTGATCATATCAGTCTGCGATATTGTAGAGGTAGTAATAAAACTTTTGGAATTGATCTGCAATCGCAGCAGTGGTGAGAACCTCTCCACCCCCAGGTATTTTTATCCTGTGGATATAGTTTTGTAATTTCTCTGATTGGAACCATGGAGAGCCGAGAAGAGGGTGTAGTCTCGCATTGAAGGATAAAAGACTCTCCAGGCATCTAGTAAGGAAAGTTTATGTAAGTCCTTACGTAGATGTCTTAAAGCTTTATGAGCGGGTGCTGTTTTTTGAGATGTGGAGTTAAAGAGGACCTTTCACCGATTCTTACCCTATGAACTAAGTATACAGACATGTGGAGCGGCGCCCGGGGATCTCTCCGCACTTACTATTATCCCCGGGCGCCGCTCCGTTCTCCTGCTATGCCCTCCGGTATCTCCGTTCCCTAAGTTATGGTAGGCGGAGTCTGCCCTAGCGCTGGCCAATCGCATTGCAGAGCTCACAGCCTGGGAGAAAATAACCTCCCAGGCTGTGAGCTCTGCGCTGCGATTGGCCAGCGCTAGGGCAGACTCCGCCTACCATAACTTAGGGACTGGTATCTCCGCCTACTATAACTTAGTGAGCGGAGATACCGGAGGGCATAGCGGCAGAACGGAGCGGCGCCCGGGGATAACAGTAAGTGCAGTGAGATCCCCGGGCGCCGCTCTACATATCTGTATAGTTAGTTCATAGGGTAAGAATCGGTGAAAGGTCCTCTTTAAGGATGGGCTCCAATGTGACGTTAAAGTCACCTCCAAGTATTACCACACCTTCTTGAAACGCCCCTACATTTGGGAGTAGGTCTGAGAACCAAGCAATCTGGTTGGTATTTGGGGCATATACACTCACCTAAAGAATTATTAGGAACACCATACTAATACAGTGTTGGACCCCCTTTTGCCTTCAGAACTGCCTTAATTCTACGTGGCATTGATTCCACAAGGTGCTGATAGCATTCTTTAGAAATGTTGGCCCATATTGATAGGATAGCATCTTGCAGTTGATGGAGATTTGAGGGATGCACATCCAGGGCACAAAGCTCCCGTTCCACTACATCCCAAAGATGCTCTATTGGGTTGAGATCTGGTGACTGTGGGGCCATTTTAGTACAGTGAACTCATTGTCATGTTCAAGAAACCAATGTGAAATGATTCGAGCTTTGTGACATGGTGCATTATCCTGCTGGAAGTAGCCATCAGAGGATGGATACATGTTCTCATTCTGTTTACGCCAAATTCGGACTCTATCATTTGAATGTCTCAACAGAAATCGAGACTCATCAGACCAGGCAACATTTTTCCAGTCTTCAACAGTCCAATTTTGGTGAGCTTGTGCAAATTGTAGCCTCTTTTTCCTATTTGTAGTGGAGATGAGTGGTACCCGGTGGGGTCTTCTGCTGTTGTAGCCCATCCGCTTCAAGGTTGTGCGTGTTGTGGCTTCACAAATGCTTTGCTGCATACCTCGGTTGTAACGAGTAGTTATTTCAGCCAACGTTGCTCTTCTATCAGCTTAAATCAGTCTGCCCATTCTCCTCTGACCTCTAGCATCCACAAGGCATGTTTGCCCACAGGACTGCCGCATACTGGATGTTTTTCCCTTTTCACACCATTCTTTGTAAACCCTAGAAATGGTTGTGCGTGAAAATCCCAGTAACTGAGCAGATTGTGAAATACTCAGAACGGCCTGTCTGGCACCAACAACTATGCCACGCTCAAAATTGCTTAAATCACCTTTCTTTCCCATTCTGACATTCAGTTTGGAGTTCAGGAGATTGTCTTGACCAGGACCACCCCCCTAAATGCATTAAAGCAACTGCCATGTGATTGGTTGACTAGATAATCGCATTAATGAGAAATAGAACAGGTGTTCCTAATAATTCTTTAGGTGAGTGTATATTAATAAATGTATACATCTGATTTCCAATTAGACCTTTTAACATGATATATCTACCACCATCAGCTTCCTGCACATGGGAATAATACTGGAATAGGACATCTTTCCTGAACCCAATGCTCACGCCCCTTAAAGCCGAGGAGTTGAAACCAGAAAGGAGAAATAAGAATGGGAAAGATTAAGGTAGTGGTTGAACTTAAAATGGGTTTCTTGAAGCAGGAGGACTGAACATTTCTCCCTCATCAAGAAAGAGACAATTTGACTGCATTTGGATGGGGAATTAAAGCCTTTAACTTTGTATAAGGCTACACATAGGTCAGTCATCATGATGATATGTCATATAATAGAGGTGCATTGGGGAAAGTATATCGCATCCAGGGTTGTCAGAAGGGGGGCCTCGGCCTCTCGGAGCAGAGCAGTCGGTTCGAACCTCCCCTGTCTCGCATCACGTAACATCAGAAAGAGAATAGCGAAGTACCTGTATAACAAAAGAGAAGAACAAAAAACAAAACAAACAGAACAGAGTTTAGGTAGAAACAGGGGTCCGGAGACCCAGGCTAAAAAGTAGTATCAAGAAGTGCTTAAGAAGCACATATAGTTAAGAAGGGGGGTAATTTTGAGTACCATAATAATAAGACACCCTAACATAAATGATGGATTATATCACTGGAAAGTCCATGGAGATATTCAGAGCATGAGGCGGTTATTGTAAGCCAATGTGTACCTGCCTCAATTAAAGTACAAAAGATCAAAGAGGAAGAAATAGAGAAGAAAAGAAAGATTGGAAAGGGAATTAGAAGAAGAATAGAAAAAGGATGAGAAGTCACAAGGCATGGATAAAATAGAAGTAGGAAGGCCTGTCATGGTTCTCAGGAGTTGTCCAGAGGTAGTCTTCAAGGTGTTGATATGCTACATCCTCTTCTGTTTCTATGAGGCTTAGGCCTCTTTCACACGACCGTTGTGTGCACCCGTGGCCGTTGTGCCGTTTTCCGTTTTTTTTCGCGGACCCCATGACTTTCAATGGGTCCGTGGAAAAAACGGAAAATGCACCGTTTTGCAGCCGCATCCGAGATCCGTGTTTCCTGGCCGTGAAAAAAATATGACCTGTCCTATTTTTTTCACGGCCAACGGTTCACGGACCCATTCAAGTCAATGGGTCCGTGAAAGAACACGGATGCACACAAGATTGGCATCCGTGTCCGTGATCCGTGGCCGTAGGTTAGTTTTTATACAGACGGATCCGAAGATCCGTCTGCATAAAAGCTTTTTCATAGCTGAGTTTTCACTTCGTGAAAACTCAGAACCGACAGTATATTCTAACACAGAAGCGTTCCCATGGTGATGGGGACGCTTCTAGTTAGAATACACTACAAACTGTGTACAAGACTGCCCCCTGCTGCCTGGCAGCACCCTATCTCTTACAGGGGGCCGTGATCAGCACAATTAACCCCTTCAGGTGCGGCACCTGAATGGGTTAATTGTACTCTCATATCCCCTGTAAGAGATCAGGGCTGCCAGGCAGCAGGGGGCAGACCCTCCCCCCCTCCCCAGTTTGAATATCATTGGTGGCCAGTGCGGCCCCCCCCCCCCCCTCTATTGTAATTATTCGTTGGTGGCACAGTGTGCGCCCCCCCCCCCTCCCTCTATTGTAATAATTCGTTGGTGGCACAGTGTGCGCCACCCCGCCCCCCCCCCTTCCTCCCTCTATTGTAATAAATCGTTGGTGGCACAGTGTGCGCCCCCCATCGGCCCCCCCTCCCTCTATAGCATTAACAACATTGGTGGCCAGTGTGCGGCCTCCCATCTCCCCCCCCCCCCCCCCCCCCATCATTGGTGGCAGCGGAGTTCCGATCGGAGTCCCAGTTTAATCGCTGGGGCTCCGATCGGTAACCATGGCAACCAGGACTGTTGCCATGGTTACTTAGCAATAGTACAATAGTAGAAGATTCATACTTACCTGCTGCTGGCTGCTGCTGCGATGTTCGTGTCCGGCCGGGAGCTCCACCTACTGGTAAGTGACAGGGTCTGTGCGGCGCATTGCTAAATGAACTGTCACTTACCAGTAGGAGGAGCTCCCGGCCGGACACGCACATCGCAGCTCCCAGGTAAGTATTAATCTTTTACTATTGCTAGAACTCCGCTGCCACCAATGATGGGGGGGGGGGGGGGGGGGAGGGAAGATGGGAGGCCGCACACTGGCCACCAATGTTGTTAATGCTATAGAGGGAGGGGGGGCCGATGGGGGGCGCACACTGTGCCACCAACGAATTATTACAATAGAGGGAGGAAGGGAGGGGGCCGCACTGGCCACCAATGATATTCAAACTGGGGAGGGGGGGGGTCTGCCCCCTGCTGCCTGGCAGCCCTGATCTCTTACAGGGGTATATGATAGTACAATTAACCCCTTCAGGTGCGGCACCTGAGGGGTTAATTGTGCTGATCACGGCCCCCTGTAAGAGATCGGATACTGCTAGGCAGCAGGGGGCAGTCATGTAAACAGTTTGTAGTATATTCTAACTAGAAGCGTCCCCATCACCATGGGAACGCCTCTGTGTTAGAATATACTGTCGGAAATGAGGTTTCACGATCTAACTCATATCCGACAGTATATTCTAACATAGAGGCGTTCCCATGGTGATGGGGACGCTTCAAGTTAAAATATACCATCGGATTGGAGAAAACTCCGATCCGATGGTATAAAAGGGACTCCAGACTTTACATTGAAAGTCAATGGGGACGGATCCGTTTGAAATGGCACCATATTGTGTCAACATCAAACGGATCCGTCCCCATTGACTTGCATTGTAATTCAGGACGGATCCGTTTGGCTCCGCACGGCCAGGCGGACACCAAAACGACTTTTTTTTCATGTCCGTGGATCCTCCAAAAATCAAGGAAGACCCACGGACGAAAAAACGGTCACGGATCACGGAAAAACGGGACCCCGTTTTGCGGACCGTGAAAATATACTGTCGTGTGCAATAAGCCTTAGGCGTACGTTGTTACCATATGACAACTGGGAGGGTTGGAAGTGAAGCTAGATCTTGGATCATGTCCCAATTTTCGATGTTAAGAGGGGGGGATCTTTAGATGTTCATAGACTGCTTCCAAGTCTGTAAAAGACAATATAGCAAAGTCGCAGCCCTCATACAAAAAAGAAAGGCCAAATGGGAAGGTCGATCTGTATAAGATCTTTTTGGATCGCAGCCAATCAATCAGAGGTTTTAAGGCTCTCCGTTTCTTCAATGTGGATTGGGCTAGATATTGGAATATAGAGATAGGGTGCCCGTCCCAATTCAGGGAAGTAGAGTTGCGCGCGTTGGCGAGAACAGCCTCCTTCACCTGGAAGTGCAAGAATTTGCTAATTATATCACGCTGTGGTTCCGATGGCCGTGGTTTGGGTCTCAAGGCTCTATGCACCCTCTCCAGAATCACTTCATGTACTGAGTCGGGGCCCAGTACCGACAGGCATATTTGGACCACGGTATTAGGTATGTCACTGGGGGCTTATAGTTTCAGGGATACCTCTGAAGCGTAAGTTATTCCACCTTCCACGGTTCTCCTGGTCTCCAGGAGGTTAGGCTGTTAACAACCGCTGTTTGGTGTTGAATTATGGCAAATTGGGCCTCTTCTAGGGACTCGACCCTGCGGCCTATATCCTGGACATCCTGCTGGTTAACAGAGATCGGTGCTAAGCAGCTCAAGGGCAGCAGCAAGGGAGGATGACAGAGTGTCTATTAAGTAAGCTCTGGATATAAGGAGGCCATCTGGTTCAGGAAGATCTTTCCTACCGTGAGCTGGAGCAGGATTCTCAGAGGGCCGTGTCCTGCAGCGCATGGAGTGTTGGGCGCCATCTTGGTTTCCCATGCCACATAGGAGGTGGCAGATTTCTTTATAAATTTCTCCATCTACCCGCTGAGTGAAGCCTGTTTAGTCAGCCCTGGGGTATTCCCGGTTTTAGATCCACTGATCTTGACCATATTGAGTCCAACAAGCAAAGTGAGACAGGCTGTAAGGGTTGTGTCTGTGACAGAGCAAGGTTTCAGGCAGCGATCTTTGTCTGGCACAAGCTCTGCGCCCCCCCTCTACTTTTTTTTTTTGTGAGAGCTATCTATAAGACAGTCTGGGCTTTTTACCTTTCCACAAAAAAAAAAGAAAGACCTCAACCCATCAAAAAAGGTGTCAGGTAGATGCATATATATCATCTGCAGGTGGTATAGGATTAGTGGGAGAATGTATGTTTGGATCAAGTTCTTGCGACCCATCCATGACAGATAAGGGATTTCATATTCTTTTAGTTGTCTTTGCACTTTCTGGATGAGTGGGAGAAAATGAAAGGGGTTGTCAGTTATTTGTTTGTTCTTCGTATGTTTCTAACTAATCAAATGTTACTGCATCTGTAGTTGCTCCTTTCTGAGATTTCACTGAGGGTCACATGACCTGTGATGTCAGCTTTTCTCCCTACTCAGATTATGTTTGGTGCACAAGCCTGACAGAGCAGATATGTGTCTATACACGAGGCGTCACTGTGCTAGCCACACCTCCCTGCTCTGCCGTCTGCTGCTCTCTGCCCTGCCCTCTGTCTCCCTCCCACTGGATACTTCAGGAAAGATTAACCCATTCAGGAGCACAGACTCAGGGCTGAAGGCTTTACTGAGTAGCTGCAGGCAGTGAGGAGACAAATGCTGGGCACAGGAGCTGACAGACTAGAGGAGTTCTGCATGAGAACAGGTAGAGAGAAGATCCTGTGTGTATCAGCAGTGTGATTGTACAGCTGGGACTTGTAGTCCTACACATACAACATGCTGCTGAGTATCCCAGCGGGCAGACATGTCACTCAGGGCAGACTTATTCACTCCCTTTGCAGAGGAGGGAGCACGGCAGAGATTGTTGTTATTGCAGGTAAACAAAGGGCCAGAAGAGAACCAGGGAAATGAGGAAATTATAATTTTTTTAATTTTTTTTTTTACCTCAAACTTGCTTAGCTCAGTTATATATTGCTGTCCATCAGATTTACAGTGTTGTATATATTTTTTTCTCATAACTCGGACAACCCTTTTAAAGGAGTAAATATCAGCTAGATTGCTGGGCAGTTGTATTTCCAGGTATTGTACAGAAAGATCTTCCCAATGGAACAGTGACAAAGTTTGTAAGCCCATTGCTTGGTGTGGAGGGAGGTTAATGTTAAGTTTATCAGATTTAGAGTAGTTAATTTTAAAGTTTGAGAGTGAACTATATTCAGTGAATATATCCAAAAATCTAGGCTTTGTTGGGGCTAAACCCCCTTCTTCTATAATTGTCGGGGTCCCAATTGAAGTGTCCTTATGGGCGCTCAGAGAGCTGACACAGACATACTGCTGAATCAGATTCTCTCTCCTTTATTCCACAAAAGTATACATACATCTTTATAACACTACAGATAATCATAGACAAATCTGGCATACCAACAAGGGGGTGAAAATCGAAACTAATGATTTGATTGGTTATTCATAAAAGGCAATACTTCCGAACTATACTAACAGAATTCTAATAATTAAAAAGTTTCTGCAGCATCTTATCTCAATGTTAACATTCCTCAGCAGTACATCCCAAAACTGAAAATACAAAACATAACTTTCTTGGACATCAAACTCTGATAAGGGGAGCAAGGGAGCTGCTTACCTTGGCCTTGTAGCTAGAACATTTGGTTTATTCACAGAAACCCTCCTTCCCTGATCCTTCACAGCTGGCTCAGTAATTTTCCACATATGCACAAGATGGAGGACATGTTTGGATTCTCATTCCTCACAGCATGGAGCTTATGGGGTTAGAGAGGGACAACAATAGATCATCTGCAAATGCGGATATCAGATGGGAATTAGAGTTGGGAGTGAAACCTTCTATTGAATCGTCCTGTCTACGTTTTTGCAGAAGCGTTTCTATGGTTAGGATAAATAATGAGAGACAGTGGGCAGCCTTATCATGTCCCATTTGTAATGTCAAAGGGGGGTGACAAAGTTCTATTAACTTTAACTCTCGCAGTGGGAGTGGTGTATAGGGTAAAGATTGATTCTATGAAGGCCGTGGGAAAACCAAATTTCTGTAAGGTAAATTTCATAAAGTCCCAAGCAACTCTATCAAATGCCTTCTCGGAATCTGTGCCCAGAAGGACCAGTGGCATTTTACAAGAATGAGCTAGATATATAGAGTTGATGAGTTTTATTGCATTAAATCTGCCTTCCTGTTCCTTCACAAAACCCATTTGATCTGGATGGATCAGCTTAGGTAGTAAATTAGTCAGACGGCGGGCTAGGAGTTTTGCCCATATGTTGATGTCTAGATTTAAAAGAGAAATCGGTCTATAGCTAAAACTAAGGATCTTTCCCTTCCTTAGCCAATATAGTAATGTGGGCCTCCAACGCCTGTTTGGGAATTACCCCCCACTTCCCCCGTAATAAGGTAACTGCATATAAGAGTGAGTCTCGGGAGTAATAGGTCTTGGAATGTCTTATAATACATTAAAGAAAACCTGTCTGGGCCTGAGCTCTTCCCTGAAGGAAAGGAAGCCAATGTATCCTTCACTTCTTGAACAGTTATAGGTGTGATCAGTTTATTGGCCTCAGACACAGCAAGAGATGGCCGTTTGAGGTCTTCAAGAAACCTCAACATGTTTCATTTCCTATCAAATTTTGAGATCTCTGAGTCAGAGGTTGTTATATTACATAGAGAGGAGTAGAAGGTACTGAATTCTCTCGTTATGTCCGAAGTGTGAACGAGCGATCCACCTCCTGAGGTATTTATATGGGAAATAAAGGACTTTTCTCTTTTTTTATCAATGCTGACATTAATTTCCCTCCCTTATCACTCTGTGTTTATAGTACATCATATTCTTGGCTAGCTTCCTATTTAGAATATTTTTAAGCTGAGTGCGCAAAGATTGTAGCTCATCCTGTTCAGTCTGACTCTGAGTCCATTTATGTGAGGACTCTAGGGTCCATATCTGAGCCAGAACCTCCCGTTCTCTCTCTCTTTTTGTTTGGGTGCCTAAGGATATCAAAAGTCCTCTCATGAAGGACTTATGTGTCTCCCATACAAAAGCCTCTGACATACCCGGTGTCTAGTTGGTATAAAAAAATGATTGAAATTGCTGCGTGAGGCACCATACATCATCCAGGTTGTCTAAGAGCGTCACATTTACTGGATAGCTCCTGTAGGCGCAGACGCATAAACACCGGAGAATGATCTGAGATCGTGGAGGGGCCTATTCTAGCCTGAGTTAGTACAGGAAGAAGGCTATCATATATGAAGAGGTAATCTAACCTTTGGTGTGATCTGTGTGGAGTCGAAAAAAAAGTATAGTCGGCATCTGTGGGGTGCATCAATCTCCAGATGTCTACAAAGTTCAGTGCCTGTAATCTATTACAAAGTCTGTGGAGGCTTGATTTAGAGTGTACAGAGCGCTTTGTGGAAGAGTGGGTTAAATGGGAGATTAAAATCTCCTCCCAATATAATAGGTCCTTCTGCAAAGGCCTGGAGATCTTCCAGTATTCTCAACAACCAAGAGGTGTGAGAGGCATTTGGGACATATATATTAGCTATAGTATAAGTGGTTGCACCTATTTTGCCTTTCAGGAAGAGAGCTTGTCCTTCTGTATCAGTGTGGTGTGACAGAAGGGTGAAAAGGAGCTCTTTGTGCAGTGCAATTGAGACTCCCTTCGAGGCCGACTGGTCATTAGTATGGTGGTGCCATGTGGAAAAGTAATAGCTGGGTAGTTTGGGTATTTCCTTGGTTTTAACTCCTTAACGACCCAGGAAGAGAATGCTCGTCCTAAATGGCCGGTACTTTGCGCCCCAGGATGAGCATTCTTGTCCTGCGGTCCTTCCTCCCCCCCCATGTGTGCTGCTGCGATCAGCAGCACAGATCCGGCTGTTACTGACAGCCGGATCCGCGCTGCATCCACCAGCATCGGTGATAACGCCGATGCCGGTGGATTAACCCCTCATATGCTGCGGTCAGCGCTGACCGCGACATATGGGAGGTTTGCACTACCTCTCCTTAGCCATCGGGTCCCCGCGCTGCGCTGGTGGGGACCGGATGGTTGCCATGGCAGCCCGATGCCTTACACAGGCATTGGGGCCTGCCAGCTATGGAAGCCTAGGAGATCCAGCCTGAGAGCTGGGTCTCCTGGGCAACTGTCAGCGTCTTACACAGTACAGAATGTTGTGTACTGAATTGAAACAGAGATCAAACCCTGAAAGGGTGAAGTCACACAGTGGAACAAAGTATTTTTTTTTTATAATTTAAGTTAAATTAAAAGTTTCAAGTAAAAAAAAAAAAAAAAGGCGTCCTTTTCCCAAAATAAAGTTTAAAAAAACATATTAAGTATCGCCGCGTCCGTATCGACCAGCTCTATAAAAAACTATGGCTCGGACTATGGAGACACTAAAACATGATTTTTTTTTTTTCTAACGCCTCAGGTAAAATAAAAAGTGTGTCAAAAAAGCCATTTTTTGTCATCGTACATTACAAAAAGTGTAATACCAAGCGATCAAAAAGTCATACGCACTATAAAATAGTACCAATCAAACCGTTATCTCATACTGAAAAAAATTAGACCCTACATAAGACTCCAAAAAATAAACTATGGCTTTCAGAATATGGAGACACAAAAAAAAAAAGTTTTTTTCAAAAATTCTTTATTATGTAAAACTGAAACAAACAACCAAAAGAAAAGTAGTCAATTTGGTATTGTCGCGCCCATAACAACCTGCTCTATAAAAATAGCACATGATCTAACCTGTCAGATGAACATTGTAAATAACAAAAAATAAAAATGGTGCCAAAACAGCTATTTTTTGTTACCTTGCCTCACAAAAAGTGTAATATAGAGCAACCAAAAATCATATGTACCCTAAAATAGTACCAACAAAACTGCCACCTTATCCCGTAGTTTCCAAAATGGGGTCTTTTTTTGGAGTTCCTACTCTAGGGGTGCATTAGGGGGTCTTCAAATGTGACATGGCAGCTTAAAAATTATACCAGTGAAATCTGCTTTCCAAAAACCATATAGTGTTCCTTTTCTTCTGCGCAATGCCGTGTGCTCGTACAGCGTTTTACAACCACATATGGGGTGTTTCTGTAAACTACAGAATCAGGGAAATAAATATAAAGTTTTGTTTGGCAGTTGACCCTTGCTTTGTTACTAGAATTTTTTTAAATTAAAATGGAAAATCTGCCAAAAAAGTGAAATTCTGAAATTTCATCTCTATTTTCCATTATTCCTCTTTCACACGGGTGTTGCGGGAAAAGATGTGGGTGCGTTGCGGGAAAATGCGCGATTTTTCCACGCAAGTGCAAAACGTTTTAATGAGAAAAATCGGCATGTTTAGTACCCAGACCCAAACTTCTTCACAGCTACTTCGGTGTTGTGTTATAAGGGAAAATAGTAGCAGAATGCGAAGTAAATTAGGGATGGAGGGGTTAAAAAAAATAAATAAAATTATTAAACTCACCTCATCCACTTGTACGCGCAGCCTGGCTCGTTTTCTTTCTTCTTCTTTGAGGACCATGGTGATGGACCATGTGATGAGCGCAGTGATGTCACCAAAGGTCCTTTTCCTCCCAGGTCCTCAAAGAAGAAGAAAGACGACGAGCCGGGCTACGCGTACAAGTGGATGAGGTGAGTTTAATTATTATTTTTTTATTTCTTAACCCCTTCATCCCTAATTTACTTAGCAATCTGTATTAAGAATGCTATTATTTTCCCTTATAACCATGTTATAAGGGAAAATAATAAAGATTGGGTCCCCATCCCGATCATCACCTAGCAACCATGCATGAAAATCGCACCGCATCCGCACTTGCTTGCGGATGGTTGGGATTTTCACGCAGCCTCATTCACTTCTATGGGGCCTGCGTTGTGTGAAAAACGCACAATATAGAGCATGCTGCGATTTTCACGCAACGCACAAGTGATGCGTGAAAATCACTGCTCATGTGCACAGCCCCATTGGAGTGAATAGGTCTGGATTCAGTGCGGGTGCAATGTGTTCACCTCGCGCATTGCACCCACACTGAATTCTTGCGCGTGTGAAAGGGGCCTTAAAGGGTTAACAAAGTTTGTAAAATCAGTTTTGAATACCTTGAAGGTGGTAGTTTCTAAAATGGGGTCACTTTTTTTGAGTTTCTACTCTAGGGGTGCATCAGGGGGTCTTCAAATGTGACATGGCAGCTTAAAATTATCCCAGTGAAATCTGCTTTACAAAAACCATATGGCTTTCCTTTCCTTCTGCGCAATGCTGTGTGCCTGTACAGCAGTTTACGACCACATATGGGTGTTTCTGTAAACTACAGAATCAGGGGCAATAAATAGAGTTTTGTTTGGCTGTTAACCCTTGCTTTGTTAGCGGGAAAAGATTTATTAAAATGGAAAATCTGCCAAAAAATTGAAATTCTGAAATTTCATCTCCATTTTCTATTAATTCTAGAGGAATACCTAAAGGGTAAACAAAGTTTGTAAAATCAGTTTTGAATACCTTGAGGGGTGTAGTTTCTAAGATGGGGTCATTTTGGGTGGTTTCTATTATGTAAGCCTCATAAAGTGACTTCAGACCTGAAATGGTCCTTAAAAATTGGGTTTTGGAAATTTTCAGAAACATTTCAAGATTTGCTTCTAAACTTCAAAGCCTTCTAACGTCTCTATTACAAAATTATCCAAACATGAAGTAGACATATGGGGAATGTAAAGTAATAACTATTTTTGGAGTTATTACTATCTATTATAAAAGTAAAGGAATTGGAATTTGTAAATTAGAAAATTTTTCAAAATTTTTTGTAAATTTGGTATTTTTTTTATATATAAAAATGATTTTTTTTTTTATTCAGTTTTACCACTGTCATGTAGTAAAATATGTGACAAGAAAACAGTCCAAGAATGGCCTGGATAAGTAAAAGCATTTTAAAGTTATCACCTAAAAATGGCCTGGTCCTTAAAGGACAACTGTCACATTTAGACCCTAATTTCAATTTTCATATATGTAGTTACTAATAACATGATATTCCAGAATCCGTTTACTATTAGACTGACTTACCCCATATTTAATAAGATTCAGCCCTTTGCAACCAGTCTGCATAAAACTGAAATTTCACTATTCAGTTAAGATGGCCAACTGCCCTCACCCTGAGGCTAATCCCGCCTGCCCTCACTAGGCAGTAACAATAGCCCCCAAAAGTGTCAGTAACCAGAGCCCTCCCTCCTAAAGGGTTAATCTCCTGCAGCACAAAGGGGTCCTCTTATCACATGTTGCTTTCATTTATACACTGAGCAGACGGCAGATCTCCCTTCCCTGGTCTGCGCTGCTTCAACTCTGCATTCTCCAGCTCTGCTGAGTGAGGGAGCGTCTGCCAAGTGCAGGGACAGGGAGAAGTGCACACAGCCCAGGCACTGTTATCAGCTGCTGGGGAGGACCTGGCTTTAATCATTTACTTACAGTCCCTGGCAGTAATGTGACCTTGCACGCAGCCTGCTTCTGCGTCCTCCGTCTATCAACAAATAGACGGACCATGCCTAGCAACCCTATTTTAAGCACAGGTAAAAATAGGCAGTACAGGAAAAAAAAATGTGGAATTAAGGGGTAATTGAATACACAGTGAAAAGTTAAAATAGGGCCACCAAGGTGATATTAATCACCACAATCCAATACTCCAAAAAAAATATAATACGACAGTTATCCTTTAAGGTGAAAAATGGCTGGGTCCTTAAGGTCTTAAACTGTGTTTCTTGCAGTAGGAATATAGAAACCTTGTCTTTCTTTAGTAAGGAAAGCAGGTGACTGCGCTTAGCAGGGGAGTTAAGTCCCTTGACATTATAGGTACATACTATGATTTCAGTCATGTTGTGTATAGGGAGGGGGGACCACAGCAAAAAAACTAAAAAAATTAAACTCCATAACTTTGCATTAAGAACTATAAAATATTAAACAGAGGTATACTGATCAAGAGAATTGCTTAGGTGACTTAGTTCTAAACAGGTATTAAAGATACTTAAAGGGAACCTGTCACCTTGCTAGATGGCCGCTAGCACATCCGCATTATCCAGTCCCCATAGCTCTGTGTGCTTTTATTGTGTAAAAAAAACGATTTAATACATATGCAAATTAACATAAAAGAGTCATATCTTACTTGTGTGACCAGAGAAGAGTCATATTTTCAAGCTCTGACTCATCTCGGGTTAATTTGCATATGTATCGAATAGTTTTTTTTACACAATAAAAGCACACAGAGCTATGAGGTCTGGGTATTGCGGATGTGCTAGCGGCCATCTAGCAGCCCATGTCCTCAGTTCTATACCCAAAATCCCGGTGACAGGTTCCCTTTAAGTGATGCAGTTCCGATCATCTGTTCCCAGCTCTTTGGGTGGTCGGGGTACGAGTCCCATGCAAGAAGGGCAACACCGCAGGTGTAGATGGTCCATGCTGTATAAGAGTAAGTAACAGTCAAGTGTCCAGGTCTCTGCTGCCTCTCACGCTGCTTTTCTTCTGTTTGGATGCTTTCCCTCGAGACACCACCGACCACGGTTCTGCTTGTGGCATATCTTGAAGGACGACATCTGATGATATAGGCATCCACAGTGGAAGTTTCATAGGAGAGATACCCAGGCGTGGCCAAGCTTCTGCTAGGTCATCCGGTGTGTGGATCTGTATTTTGCGTCCATCTTTCAAAATTGCTAGCCCAAAGGGGTATAGCCAAGTATAAGGGAGTTGCATTTCTCTGAGTTTTTGTAGCAGAGGACGGAGTATACGCCGTTTGGCAAGTGTAGAAGGAAAAATATCATGAAATAGTTGTATCAAGTGGCCATCATGGCGGAGAGTGGCGTGGTCTCTGCTAGCCTTCAGGATAGCTGATGTGTCTGCGAAGCTCAGGAGACCACAGATTATGTCTCTTGGTGGTTCACCCTCCTTAGGCATTGGGCGCAATGCTCTGTGGATTCGCTCCACCACTATTTTAGAAGCTCTGTCGGCCCGAGTAATAAGGTAAATATCTGCTGCGCCACTCCATACAACTCTGGGAGGCCCTTGATTCTAATGTTTTTGCGTCTACTCCTATTTTCTATATACTCTATTAAGGTAAAGGCCTTATTCGGGTGAGTTTCTTGAGCTCTAATCATATGTCCCGCCATATCACAGAAATTGAGCGAATCCGACATGACTGATTCCATGTGGTCAACTCGAAAGGTCCTGGATCAATGGATTCAGGGCTTGTAATATGGTCTTCTTCAGGAAAGCTTTAGTGATTGGTTCATGGTCTCCTGCTGCAGCCTCCATGCTTCCAGCGTCCGTATCGGAGTTATCTTCTACATCCGTGGTGGGAAGTGGTGCCATTTTGGGCCCCCGGCTGGGGCTAAGGGCTCACTTCTTAGTAAGGAATTTCTCCACGTCAGCTTGATTTCTGGATGTCCCGGTGGTGGCAGCTTGCTCAGGGGACTTGTCTTTGCCGATTTTTACCATGGTGAGCTAGAAACAACTGCTGCTGATGAGGATTTGCACCGTGGCTGTGTGGAGCTGTAGTACTATGCGGCCATCACACTCTGCAGTCAGGCAGGTTTTTATGTCTAAATAGTGTAAAAATAAATGTAAACTTTGAAAATATATATTTTTTTTTTTACATCACCATATTCGGACCCAAATAACTTTTTTATAGTTATATCTACTGAGCTGTATCTGGGCTAATTTTTTGCTGGTCAATCTTTAGTTTTCATTGATACTATTTTAGAGCGTGTGTGACTTTTTGATCATATTTTTTTAAATTGTTTGAGGCCATTTTAACCATTTTTTCTGTTACGCCATTCGCCGTATTGGAAAAATATTTGATATTTTAACCCCTTAAGGAGCTGTGCCGTAGATGTACGGCGCAGCTGGATGTGACTTAAAGGGATTCTGTCATGAGATTTAAGCCCTATAAGCTAAACATATGGCCAGGTCCGTACTAATAACATGAATCCTAAATTGCCCTTATTAAACCTGCTTGTGGCTCTATTAGCCCAAAAAACTGTTTTTTATAAGCTGTCACTCACCTACCTAAGGTGCCCAAGGGGTTTTACGTTAACCCAGGGTGCCCGCCCGCACCCCTTGCCGTCTGGTGCCCAGCGCCGCCTTCCTCATCTCAGCCCCACCTCCGCAATCCTCCCATCCCTCTGCTAGATCCGGCGCCTGCGCACTAGGCTCAGCCTGATGCGCCGCGGACTCCTGGCAGCGGCTTCGTTGAGCGAAGTGTGCATGCGCATCAGGCTGGCGCATGGGGAGGTGACCGCTGCTAAACTAGTCAGCACCAGTCTCCTCTGAGGTCAGGCAGGGATTCCAGTGTTCGGCGTCCCCTGCCACCACTGTGATTGGCTGGAACAACGCTCCAGCCAATGGCAGCGCTAAAGCAGCACAGTAAAGGGCTGAACCTGTCTGCAGGCAGCCATTCTAGCTGGTGACTGTGTGCTGAGAGGTTCTGTGATTTTCTGTGCTATTTGTTGGCTTGCTGGGACTTGTGGTGAACCACCACTGCTTACTGTTACCTGTGAAAAGAAGAACAACAACACCTGGAACATCTGCTGCACTTGGTGCAGATATTTTTTGTTTCCTCTGTGCTTTATTTTTATTTTTGAAGTAATAGTTAATAATATATATATATATATATATATATATATATATATATATATATATATATATACACATATACATATATACATATACACACACACACAGTGGATATAAAAAGTCTACATACCCCTGTAAAAATGTCAGGTTTCTGACAAAATGAGACAAAGATAAATCATTTCAGAACTTTTTCCACCTTTTAATGTGACCTATAAACTGTACAACTCAATTGAAAAACAAACTGAAATCTTTTAGGTAGAGGGAAGAAAAAATATAAAAATAAAATAATATGGTTGCATAAGTGTGCACACCCTTAAACTAATACTTTGTTGAAGCACCTTTTGATTTTATTACAGCAAGATTTGCCCACTCTTCTTTGCAAAAACACTTCAAATCTGTCAGATTGCCAGGGCATCTCCTGTGCACAGCCCTCTTCAGATCACCCTACAGATTTTCAATCGGATTCAGGTCTGGGCTCTGGCTGGGCCATTCCAAAACTTTAATCTTCTTCTGGTGAAGCCATTCCTTTGTTGATTTGGATGTATGCTTTGGGTCGTTGTCATGCTGAAAGATGAAGTTCCTCTTCATGTTCAGCTTTCTAGCAGAAGCCTGAAGGTTTTGTGCTAATATTGACATATCTTTTGGAATTATGGCCAAAAAGTTCAACCTTGGTTTCATCAGACCATAACTCCTTTTCCCACATGCTTTTGGGAGACTTCAGATGTGTTTTTGCAAAATGTAGCCTGGCTTGGATGTTTTTCTTCGTAAGAAAAGGCTTTCGTCTTGCCACTCTACCCCATAGCCCAGACATATGAAGAAATCGGGAGATTTTTGTCACATGTACCACACAGCCAGTACTTGCCAGATATTCCTGCAGCTCATTTAATGTTGCTGTAGGCCTCTTGGTAGCCTCCCAGACCAGTTTTTTTCTCGTCTTTTCATCATTTTTGGAGGGATGTCCAGTTCTTGGTAATGTCCCTGTTGTGCCATATTTTCTCCACTTGATGATGACTGTCTTCACTGTGTTCCATGGTATATCTAATGCCTTGGAAATTCTTTTGTACCCTTCTCCTGACTGATACCTTTTAACAATGAGATCCCTCTGATGCTTTGGAAGCTATCGGTGGACCATGATTTTTGCTGTGGGATGCGACCAAGAAAATTTCAGGAAAGACCATCTAGAGCAGCTGAACTTTATTTGGGGTTAATCAGAGGCACTTTAAATGATGGCAGGTGTATGCTGACTCTTTTATCATGATTTTGAATGTAATTGCTTAATTCTGAACACAGATATAAGAGGGTGTGCACACTTATCCAACCACATTATTTTAGTGTTTTTTTTAGTTTTCTTCCCTCCACCTAAAATATTTCAGTTTGTTTTTCAATTGAGTTGTACAGTGTGGAAAAAGTTCTGAAATTATTTCTTTGTCTCATTTTTTTTACATCACATAAACCTGACATTTTGACAGGGGTGTGTAGACTTTTTATTTCCACTGTATATGTTCATTTTTAGATTGTGTTCTTTTTTTTTTGTATCTGCAGTAAATTTTTTACTGCAGTGTCTACACGGATGCACCAAACGTCAGCTTGCGTGCATTCTGCAGCCCTGAGAACCAATAAGTACAATTTTTTTTACTGGTTGCTTTTGTGCTCAGTTTTCTTTTTTTTGGTGTAAAAAATACATTTAGTGATAAATAGAAATCAATTTCAGGTAGTGTTAGTGTAGATTTTTGCACGCACACAGATATTAGTATGCGTGCGTCCTGCACGTGCAGAGCAGTAATGAGCGGCAGGGGCAATATTGAAATTTGCAATATTTCGCAAATATTTGGGCAAATATTCGTCATATATTCACAAATTCAAGAATTCGTGATCTCCAGTCATTATTTTCTTGATTGCACAAATCGTCAATCGAAAAATTTGCAATAAAAATTTGCGATTAACACTACTCCTAAAGTCAAAGATATTGCAGCCTTCTCAATGGCCCACAAGCAAGAAGCAGTGAGGGATCAAGGGTACTGATGAAAAAAAATCTAGAATATTCGCGATTACGAAAATATAACACTATATTCTAGATATTCGCAAATTCTCAAAGTGCCAATATTCACGATAAAAATTTGCAATTAGAATATTCATGATCACCAAAACTGCTGATCAGAAAATCTATTTTTCTGATCGGTCTGCTCTTTTCTGTGCAGATTTTTTTCCCCGTGTAGTTATTTTTATATATATATATATATATATATATATATATATATATTTACATATACATATTTTCTACCAGACTCCAATTTACAGTAAGACCATGACCCGGAAGCGATTTGAGTCAATTCGGAAATTCCTACACTACAACAATGCATAGTGCCCACCCTAAAACAACCCAACATTTGACCGTCTGTCTGTGTAGATGAGTCCCTATTACTTTTCAAAGGGAGGATTAGATTCTGTCAGTACCTGCCTAGCAAATGGGCAAGGAATGGCATAAAGATTTACAAATTTTGTGAGAGTAGCTCCGGGTACACCCACAAGTTCCGCATTTACGAAGGGAAAAATTCCTGGATAGAACCCCCAGAATGCCCCCACATCCTAGGAGTTAGTGGGAAGATCTTGTGTCGGACTTACTGCACCCACTGCTGGATAAGGGTTACCACTTCTATGTGGATAACTATTATACCAGCATACTCCTATTCAGGTCCCTAACTGCCAGAGGTACTGTAGCTTGCGGCACAGTGCGTCAAAAAAAAGGAAAATAGGGATGTCCTTGTTAGAGATGAGCGAATTTTTTTAAAAATTCTATTCGCCGGTTCGCCAAATTTTTGGGGAAAAATTTGGTTTGATCCGAAGAAATTTGTGGCAAATTTCATAAAAAAATTGCTATTTCCTGGCTGCATAGAGCCTTTATAATGGTGTAGAACACTGTCCCTTGCAGTAACGGGCATAGGGAGTCTGCTTTGTTAGTGAAATAATACTGTGAGTCCGTATGACATGCAGATGACAGGCATCACTCTTAGAATCACTGCACACTTCACTTATTTGGGCAGTCACGGGGCCAAAACTGCCCAAATAACTCACGTATGAACTCAGCCTTACAGGTCGATGTTAGCCCCAAAAAGAAGCGCACTTCTTTTACACCGTCGTCAGCTGATTCCACATAGATGTCTACAGAACCTGTTCTATTAAATGCTTATAAAAGTAGAGCCCCCTCGACAGAGTGGAGTGGGTGTCAGCAGTAAGTTTGTGTTGACTTCACTGATTATTTTGCCCTTCCTCTGATCTGTCAGAACAATAACCCACAAAAAAGAGATCCTGTCTGTGGAGCATACACCTTCACTCGGTCAGCATTTGGTCAGTAATTCATCAGTATTGCTAGGCCAAAAAAAACAGGAATGGATCCAAAACAGAGATGACACGTGAACGGAATAGTTGCATGTCTCTGCGTTTTGTACCCAAATCATAAGCCAAATCTGATGGGACCATACAGGCCTTACAGCTGCTACACCGAGAGGATCCGTTGTGCGTCTCATTTTACCTTCCTTCTGACAGATCAGAAGAAGGGTCAAGTAAATGATGATGTCAGCCAAGCCAAAAAGGCTAAAAAGTGGCCCAGTCATGAAGTGGGGAGGGTGGAAACAGCATGAGAAGTCCACAGAGTGGCCCTATGATATAGTGGTGAGGTGGCGGCAGCATCAGGAAGCCACAGAGTGGCTAGGTGACAGTGTGCAGGTGACAGCAGCATCAGGAGGCCACAGAGTGGCACAATGACAGAGTCTGGAGGTCAATATAGTATATGTAGAGCAGCACAACAATACCTTTTAGATATGGAATATCAGGAATGCATCAGCCAGTCCAATTCCCCTGATCCATGGGGGTTATAACGATATCAACAACAAAAGATATGACGGCAGCATCTCCAATCTAATAAGGCTTTATTCACACACGGTGCATGAGACAGTACACACGGTTCAGTTACAGGCAGCAATGTTTCGGCTACATAGTAGCCTTTATCAAGCTGACTTAGAAGCGTAAGATAAGGGTATATAAAACACATACAGTCCCTCCTCCCATACCCCATCTACCAATGAAATGTCTAATTACAAATAGATAAAAACTGTCTACAGAATGTCCACCAATACAATTTGTACAACTCTTAAATACCATTATATATAACCAATCAGTGCACATATGTTACCTTAAAAAGGTGGATGCAGCTGGACACCTCATTGCGTCTAAAATAATGACTGCTTGGCGTTCAATAGACTCTACTGCACATACTCAGCGCGCAACTTGGATCCCTGTCATTCCGGTCAATCACGTTTCAAGGTCCGTGTCATGTGTCATCCGACACTGTGACGTAGCTATACCATGTGACCCAACGTAGATCACATGTCCACCCATGTGACCCAACATAGATCACATGTCCACGCAAACTCAGTTCGCGCGATATCGCCAGAAATTCTGTCATAGAGGTACCATGTGATCCCACATTAGTCACATGGCTGCAACAACCTCGCCCATATGATCACTCGCAGCATACTTAATCTATGTGCGTCTGTCATTACCATGAAGATCAGGCGCTCACTAGAATTCATTAGATCCATATAAATGTTAAAATGACATAACTCTAATTCGCAGATTATCTCGTCCATAAACGATCCTAGTATATCCATGTACGTATTTATTCATATCCTGGTTGTGAGGTTTGTTCTTTGACACTCTGCGGCACCTGTACTGTTAGTAAAAAGAGACGCCAGTTTTGGCCATTATTCACATGGACGCGCGATATTGATTGGCAAGGTCATGTCTCTTGGTAACGCCCTCTTTTGCCTCCTGTCTACATGGATGTAATTGATTCACACACTATTTATTATCACTACAAGGATAAAGTTCACTGTTACGATGGATATATTACTATCACTTTACTATCACTTTATCCAATATCCAATGTGAATGGGTATTTGTATGTGCAATTGATCACATGATACGGATATGTTAATTAATCACATGATTTGGATATGTTAATTTGTCACATGACTTTGTATTTGTATGTTCATTGGTCACTAGATTATTTGAGTGCTATTTAATAAAGGCACAAGCTTGTATACCTTTGCTTGAGAAAGGCTCAGTTGTGAGCTGAAACGCTGCAATTGTTCCACATGGGTGAATAAAGACATCACGTTTTTTCAAGTCTTGGAGTGCTGTCCGATTTCATACGTATATTAAGGGTGAGAAGCTAAATCCCTTGGACCTTGCACCTGAGCCCTGACTGGGGCCGCCGAATCTCTTCACCCTCTCTCTCTCTCTATATATATATATATATATATATATATATATATTTCGTGATGAAATAAGAGGTTCCAGGTGCATACCAACCTCAACCTATAAAATACAAAGGTACAGCATTAGAAAAACAGAAAAGATATTAAAAACAACTTAAAGACTAGACCATAGTCCTACATTCTAATGATCGATATACATCAATTATTTAATACTACTTACTTAGGGATGTCACGAAGGGGTGGAGATAGGGAGGCAATACTTAGGAAAAAAGAACTAAAGTGGATTTTTACTCTGAAAGCATTACAACCATATGGATTGAATTTGGAGTTTAATGTAAGTAGTTTATCAGTGTAAGTAGCCATTTGATATTCCACTAACATTTATTACTAATCAATATGCCAGAAAGACTTATCTACTGAATTCAGTTACATCTATTATGGGATACAAATCATGTGGCACAAATATGAATGAGTAAGCTCTGGATGGCTATATAAAGTATAATTGACTACGGCGGAAGTATTTTGGGGGATGATTAACCCCATGTGGACATTTTGGTTATGATTTTTTCTTTTTATATTGTGGCCATTTCAAATCTATTTGTTGGACATTATGACAAATTGATGAACATCCAACATCGGTATTGTCATCCCTAATAATTTGCACAATGCATATGGGGTTCCGTTATATGGTTTTATGACATAATGTAAAATAGTACAACTAGTAAAGTTGTGAACTATACGGCAGGTGGATACTTACCAAATACTTCAATAGCTGTGACATCCTTGCTATTTGTTGCATTGAGCCGTGTTTGATGATATATACAATTTGATACAAATACTGGCTGGATTTTTTATTTTATTATTTTTTACTAGTTTTTCTTAGGTTTTATCTTTTTTATATATATGTATATTGGATGTAATAAATATAAATTTTCTACCCATTGTCTCCGGGTGATCTCAGATAAAGAGTGCCTGTCGTCACTAGTTTAATTGTATTAGAGATGGCCTCTAGTTGTGAAACTTTTTGTTTACTTGGTAGTCTCGTTTACCGCGGGCTGCGGTTTGTATTAGTCCGCAAAGTACCGTTTTATGAGCCTCCTATAGGGATGTTGGAGAGGAGACAGATGCAGCATTAAAAATAAAATATTACTCTGGGTTTTAGTGAAGAAAATACCTCAGGAATCATTAGAAGAAATAGCATTTATTATGTATAGTAAGTTAATACTAGCCACTTACTAATGTATCGTTATTATCCATATTGCTTCCTTTGCTGTCTGGATTCATTTTTCCATCACATTATACACTACTTGTTTCCATGGCTACGACCACCCTGCAATCCATGAGTGATGGTCGTGCTTGCACACTGTAGGAAAAAGTGTCAGCCTCTCTGGTGGTCGGGACTCTAGGCTAGTGCTTTTTCCTATAATGTGCAACAAGCACGACCACCGCTGATGAATTGCGGGGTGGTTGTAACCATGGAAATGAGCAGTGTATAATGTGATGGAAAAAATAATCCAGCCAGCAAAGGAGACAATATGGATAATCAAAATACATTAGTAAGTGCCTTGTATTAACTTTCTCTATATGATAAATGCTATTTGCTGAAGTGAGACAATCCCTTTAAGGGTCCAGGTAGGGTTTTGAGGTTTAGAAAGGTGGGGATGATCAAGAAACAGATACAGGGCTGTGGTCCGGCTATGGTGTAGTACGAATGCGTGAAGTAAGGATCTTAGGGATCAATGAAACCCACTGGTATTGTAAGAGGAGTGTTTTGAAAAGGTCAAAGGGCATGGTGTGAGGAGTGGGTGGAGGAGCCAAAGTTGTTGGAGCTTTATATAGGTCTGGGTTCCGGATACTGTTAGTCGCGACAAAGAATTTCTGTGCCCACTTTGTCAGAGTTAGCTAATGCGAATAGGTCAGTCAGAAATCGCATCTACCATGTGTTTGGGGTACAGAAGGAGAGATGGTCACTGGAGCATGGGTTGTACCAACCACTACAAGATAGTGGCCCTCAGGGTCAGCAATAGTGAGGGAGTGTGAGAATGGGACTGATTTGCAGAAACAAATTGCCACTCCTAGTTTGTTGGGGCATTGGATGTATAGAAAGTGGGGAAATACAGCGAAAGGCCGATGTTTGGGAAAAGTGCGTTTCCTGAAGACAGAGATCAGGGTGGATTTGTCTGTAATATCGAAAGGCATTGGATCTTTTGGTGGGCAAGTTAAAGACTAGCACAGTATGGGAAAGTATTTTTCCATTTAATCCTCCACGACGGCACACAATGAGAGATGACGCTCCTCCAACCAGGTAGGGACAGGAAGAATAAAATTAGCCCCTTCTCCAGTTCACCTCAGTGTCTCCAGGTGGGGAGAGGTTGTTTCTCATGGCAGTGCTGTGAGACTACTCGGGGGCAGGCAGCACTGGGTGGAGAAGAGATGGAAAAAGCTGCCTGTACACATGGAGGCAGATGGCAGCCCCAACCCCTATATTGGGTACCTGGTGTGCTGTGTGAGTTTCAGGCATTCCTGCTGGCTCATCGTCTGCTTCTTCCTCGCTGTTGAGGTATACAATGACAGTGAGGGCTCATGTAGTACCGAACACTCAGGGAGTACCTTCGGTTGTGTTTTATGCCATCCCCACTAACCATTATGTTTGGCTCTGGCAGGGATATGCCGGAGGGGAAGCCTAGGGACTTTGCCATGTGTTTCCAGTTTGCGGCTGCGTAGCTAATGAATGATCAAGGCCCGCTGAGATAAGGTCTGTAAGTAGGGGTATAAAAGCCTGGTTTATGTTCCATATCAGAATCGATCTAAAAATTGCTTACCTGGCTCCCCGCACCACTCCCCGTACTCGCACAGCCACCAGTGCTTTTTCTGTGCGTGGATGAAAACATCTGGTCTCGGGGCGGGGGTGGTTGGGGAAGGAGGGGCAGTCAGCCAATGGCAGGCGGTGACGGGGAAGACCCTCCCTAGCGTCAACCACGATGCTAGGGAGGCTCGTCACCGACTGCCTTTGGCTGACCCCCGACCAGGTAAGTAGAATCAATGAGAGGGGGGGCATGTCCATGGTTGGATAACCCCTTTAAGGAGGAATTAAGGGAGGTGATTAAGCAGGAGATACGTTCTGCTCTGTCAGTTTTTTCTGTATCTGAACCCGCTCCTTCTTATTCAGGGAAAAGGAGGGAGTCAAGAATTGCTAGTTCTGACCCCTCTTCCTCGGATTTTGATTCAGGTGAATCATCCAGTTCCGATTCTGAATTCAAAAGATATTTATTTTTCTCTGAAGACACTAAAGGGCTTATTAAAGCCATTAGAACTACTATAAATCTTTCAGACGAAAACATTCATAGGTCTGTTCAGAATGAAATGTTTAGTGGTTTTGAACAGAGGAAGAGAAACGTTTTCCCTGTTCACAAAAATTGACATGCCTTAATTAAAAGGGAATGGAAGAACCATTAACGTAGACTTTCATTTAGCGAAGAGGATGACATGTTTCTGACACAATGCCCTAAGGTGAATGTATCTTTGACTAAACTAGTAAAGAATACTAATGCTCTTCCTTTTGAGGACATGGGTTCACTAAAAGATCCTAATGACAAGAAGGTATATGTTTGCCTTTGCCTTAGGAGATCTTGGGATGTGCGGTGGCTTTGTTCAAACCTAATCTGGCTGCTACTTCTGTCGCAAGATCCTTAATGGTTGTGGTTGTGTCAATTAGAATCTCTCCTAAAAGACAATACCCCATTTGATGTGTTAAAAGACCCATTGCTCCTAGCCATAGAATTTCTTTCTGACACCACTGCTGAATCGGTTAGAATGACCACCAGATCAACTGCCCTGACAGTTTCGGCCAGAAGGGCCCTCTGACTAAAATATTGGTCAGGTGATTTATCGTCCAAAATGAAATTATGCAATATTCCTTTCCACAGAAAAATGCTATTTGGTCAGGATCTTGAAAAGATCTTTGAAAAAGCCTCAGATACCAAAAATTGGCAATCCTGCCTCTATAGAGGTATAGCTGCCCAAGTCTATAGAAATACCTGCTATCTCTGCTACAAGTGTGAGCAATGCTAAAGAGAACTCACTCACTTTGAACAAACAAAGGTTAGAGAAAGCAGAACAAGAATTTACCTAAAGCTAGCCATATAGCCCCTGAAGTACTTCACCTGAAGCATCAGCACTGAGCTACTCTCTACCCTCGTTTGCACCTGGGGTAAGAACAGTATACACCCTCAGTTAATTTGGATCCCTCCTAAGCTTGGAATAAGCGTACCAGGGACCTAACAAAACAGGTGGAAGCACTACTATTTAAGGGACTAGTGATTACATATCCCCCATAATTAGAGAAAGCAGCACAAGAATTTACCTAAAGCTAGCTATATAGCTCTTAAAGTACTTCCCCTGAAGCATCAGCACTGAGCTACTTTCTACCCTCGTTTGCACCTGGGTAAGAACAGCATACACCCTCAGTTAATTTGGATCCCTCCTAAGCTTGGAATAAGCGTACCAGGGACCTAACAAAACAGGTGGAAGCACTACTATTTAAGGGACTTAGTAATTACACATCCCCCATAAAGTGAAAAAAAAAAGATTCAATCTGGTTTGTTAAAAAAGAATCTGATACATCAGTTAAGCAAAAAAAAGTTTGCGACTTTTGTCTCACCTTATTTTGCAGATACACCCCGCTCCTCAGGACCAGTACTGGACTAGAAGGCCTTAAAGGCTCAGGGGTGTTGGAGCAACCAGGACCATTTGGCTCCGACATATTCCCAAAGAGCCGAGGATCCAGAAGCACAGCACTGTGTGCAGGATGGCTGGCTGCTTTCCCCCGGAGCCAATTTATAAAACGCCCGGCAACCTCCACCTCCACCGAGGCCCCAGCAGTCCATAAACTCCCCAATCTAGTCCGGCGCCTGTACTGGAAGTGATGTCACCACCTTGCTGATGAATTACACCTAGGCTGAACTCAAAACGCACAGCCACAGCAGCTCCCACAAAAGTGGGGGATTGGGAAGGAGACGGAGGGGAAGCAGACTTAGAAAGCGGCTCCCACAAGAGACTTATGCTGCCATGGGATAGTTCCCAATACGGTATAGTAGACCCAAACCTTCCCCAGCCCTTGGGTTTGATCTTCTATCCATAAATCTTCCTAGAAGCAAAGCTCCTTCAGGAACCTCCTATCTGGAGGACAGGAAACCTGAACTGAGTTGTGGGGGGGTTGTGAACCTGTCCTGGATGGGAGGTCCTACTAGGACTATGTTACTAGGTTATGGAATTTTCTTCCACCGTTCCTCTCCTCTGAAAGTTTTACAGATCACTCCAGTTTAGAAATCTGAGTATCTGAACGAATTGGAGAAAGGGATTTCCGAACTTTTAAGTCTGAACGTGATTGTTCCGATCCCACAAAACCAGTTGGAGACAGGATACTTTTCCACAGAGGTTTTGTTAAAAAAAAAAAAAAAAAGTATCGTCTCATAATAAATTTTAAAAAATTAGACAAGTTTATAAAATACCAAAAGTTCAAAATGGAAACAATATCTCCCATGTTAAACTTTTTTTTTTTTTTTTAAGGGGACTTTATGGCTTCACTAGACCTCAGAGACGCCTATTATATTCCAGTCCGCCTTGCACATCAGAAATTTCTGTGTTTCTAAAAGGAACTCTCCATTTTCAATTTCAGGTTCTTCCATTTGAAATAACATCTGCTCCCCATGTCTTTATAAAAGTGATGGTGGAGGTTGTGGCTCATTTCAGAAGGCTGAATATTATCATTGTCCCGTTCCTGGACGATTTGCGAATAATCGGAAACTCGGCATCTGCATTAGAAACCAATGTGTTTCAGACATGCCAGCTTCTCTATCAACTAAGGCGGTTAATAAACTGGGAAAAGTCCAGCCCAACCCCTTCCCAGCAGATAACATTTTTAGGCGTCCTGCTAGATTCAACACATCAAAAACAAGATTTTTGTGAACTCATCTGTAAAATCTCTTTCTCGCTGAGTTTTCATTGGGGGACACAGGACCGTGGGTATAGCTTGCTGCTGCCACTAGGAGGCGACACTAGGCTAGAACTGTTAACTCCTTCCCTGCAGGCTATACCCCCCTCCAGCCAGGAGAGAGAATATCAGTTTGTGCCCAAGCAATAAGAGTAGAAAAAAAAAGAATAGAAATGCACAACAAACGCCAGTGGTCCGAAACGAGGACACACCTGGCTAACTCATCGCTAAACATCAGTGTCAAAAGGAAACATCCATACTGGGTGGGTACTGTGTCCCCCAATGAAAACTCAGCGAGAAAGAGAAAGGCAAATAGTGGTTGTTTGTGATGGCTCACCAAACTGTTGCAAATGGAGTGGGTGCCCCAACCGGTATAGACACACCCAGTCTATAAAATAAAAGATGAATATAAAATATAGAGTGGTTGTGCACCTACAGGTCGTTTGGACCAAACCAGGTACCTGGCCCTAATCCTAACCCTAGAAGCAGAACCAAAATTCCAGTACCACAGGATCCTCCTCTGCTAAAGAGAAACGCTCCCTAGGAAGCAGTAAATTGGTAGACAGATGCCGCCAGAGGCGTAGAGGCTTGTGGTGAGACTTCTAGTGAGAGAAGCTGGTTGATAAACTAGACTGGGAAAAATGAACCGGACCAAGATGAGAGAAATATTCCTGCCAGATGGAGTGTGATAACGACGTCCAATGGCCCAACCATGCCCGAGAAACACTGGTCACATAGATAAAAATAGTGATGGGATTCCAGAGCAGTACCACACATGGCTACTGGCCAGGTAGACAGAAGGGGGAGGCCGGCAACCATTCAGCTCGAGGAGGAGAAGAAATAGAAAGGTTGTTCCGTTCCAGGAACGAAACGTCTATCAGCGGTGGCAAGACGTGACAGCAAACCCGGATCCGGAACATGGCTGGAAAGAGAAGGCCACAAAACGAATACCCCGCACAAATGCAGATGAGGGGAAGGTAGTAACTTAGGAGCCACCAAGTCTTGCGGGGTGGCTGTGAACTCTGAGCCAGAGAAGGAAAAAAGACGGAAGGAGAAAAAAAAAAGGCTAGGTCCAAAGCCCATTCCCCATCTGAGACTGGCGCTATACAGAAGTAGCCACAGGATCTAGTGGCCGTGCAATACTCCGCTTGAGGAGGAGGCCATGCAAGGGGAGCCACAACTCTATTGCTAGCACCATACTCCAGCTGAGGAGGGGGCCACACCGCAGAGGCCACCGAATTCAGTGCTAGAAGAATCCGCCACCCGACGAAGGAGCTGTGCAGTAAGAAACCATAGTATGTAGTGGTAATGCAAATACCCCTCCCACAGAAGTAGCCACCGCCTGCCCCGCCAGCGCAAAACTGAGGGGGAGGCCTGAGGACATCTAGTAGAAGCCATGGTACCATACTGCCCCAGTTAAGTAGAACTAACCTTAAACACCCAATCTGAGAAGGGCGCTGAACAGGAGCAACCGCCAAAGCTAGCGCCAGGGTAGAACCCCTACCTGAGGGGGCTGCCCCACTGCAGCGACTACGAACTTGAGCACCAGCGTAAAAGTTTAACCTGCGGAGGAGAACATGCTGTAGTAGCTAAACCAGAGTGCCAGCATAACCACTTTTCCAGATAAGGAGGAGTGGTGGATAGAGAATACAGAGTCAGTGAAACACTCGACCCACTGTAACGTACTCACAATATTATGTGCAATGGTGTACGCAGTACGTATTGATGAGGATAATTACCATGACCAACTGGAACAGTCGAGGCCCACGGAGATGAGGGGTCTCTGGGACACAAGTGTTGCTAGGTAACCCCCTGAGAAGACAGAGGATGTCATAATCATGCCCCAAACCAGCACCGAAAAGAAAAGAAGGATACAATGTGGAAATAGCCACCGTATCCACTGGTGGCACCCATATACCACTAGATGAAGAGTACCTGGCACCAGCGGGTATCGACTGTTGCCACGCCCCACTTGTGAAAGAAGCTAAGGTATCTAGAGCCATGGCATAGTTGAATGGCAGCATCCCAAGATGCTTAGTTATCTCCCCGTTAGCGGATCACTAGTGGAAGGGGGTAATGCAACAGGAAGCCCGGTGATGGCATGCAACTGATGAAATAGCATCCAGTGGAAGTTCAATACTCCGCCTATGGAAGGGGATAGTGCGACAGTCAGAACCGTATCCAATGGTAGTGCAATTACCCCACCTATGGAAGGTGGTAATGCAAACGACAAGCACTGCAGTCAGTGGTAGTGCAATTACTCCACCTATGAAGGGGGGTTAATGCCTATGGCAGGAACTATTGCATATGGCGAGTCCTGTACTCAGTGGGAGTGCAATAACTCCACCTAAGTAAGGGGGTAATGCATACAGCACGCGCTGTAACCATTGGTATAGTCATCGCGCCACCTATGGAAGGGGCTAATGCATACGGCAAGTACTGAACCCATTGGGGATGCAATTCCGCCACCTATGGAAGGGGGAATGCATACGTCCGGCACTGAAACCGGTGTTATTGCACTTAGTCCACCTATGGCAGGGGACAATGTATAAGGCAAGGACTGTATCCCGTAGTAGTGCAATTACTCCGCCTATGGAAAGGGGTAATTCATACAAGTACTGCTAGCTACCGTAGACACAATCTTGGGAAATTGCTCCGGATTCATGTCAGAGTCTGAATCAGTGCTCCCCCTCTCAGACTGACCCTCTCCGGGGAGGGAGGGTGTGTCTGAGCGTGACCCCAGGGAGGAAGGGTGGGAGTGTGGAGGTGACCGAGGAGAAAAGATGTCCTGCTGTGGTCCGCTGGCGCGTAGGCCTACCCCTCAGAATCTTGCCCCTGGTAGTTGCGGACTGCTCAGGTGGAGACTTATCAACCAAACTACCCAGGGGGTGGAATGGGAACTTCTAGAGGTCCATCCACCAGATTGGTTGATAATTCTCCACCTGCGCAATCCAGTGGAGGACCTCTGGAACTTCCCAATCCCCCCTCCGGGGTCGTTTGGTTGATAATGTACCGCCTGCGCAAACGACCCCGGAGGGTGGATTGGGAAGTTCCAGAGGTCCTCCACTGGATTGTGCAGGTGGAGAAATATCAACCAAACGACCCAGGAGGGTGGATTGGGAACTGTCAGAGGTCCTCCATTGGATTGCACAGGTGGAGGATAATCAACCAAACGGCCCTGGAGGGCGGATGGGGAATCCTTCAGGGGTCCTTCACTGTATTGCTAAGTCTGGTACCGCACAGTCAGGGTGAGGGGCGCAGGGCCCGTATTGACGTAAATCCTTATTTATTTATTTTTTTTCAAACTGGGATGCCTAGCCTCAAGTGGATAAGAGGCAGGAAGGGGTTAAATTCTTCAATATTAAAGCAAATTTGCACTGCAGATCTAAACCCCAGATAATCCTGTGCCGGCCTAAAAGAAGTGGCTGGCCAGGAAGGGTTAAAAGTGCCTTGAAGACCGGGGGCGGCGCTCAGCGGGCTTCTGGGGAAGGGGGACAGCTAGGCGGGAAAAATTCACGCCAGCCCACCGCCCCTTTCATACCAGAGGATGAAAGTTGCGGCCAGTAGGCCGCGAAGCCGGGGCCTAAAGTTTTGATGCACGGCCAATCGGCAGGAGCATAGAGAGACCTGGAGCGGTGCGCGAAATGCGCACACCGGCCGGGAAGAAATACCAGCATGGGAAGGAAAGAACACAGGTAGGCCTAAATTTTTCGGCGCCCGGCCGACCAGGATGCCCACTCCGCAGACGTCCTCCACTCCCCTCTTTGCCTGCTTGGGCCGCCCGCTGTGTGCCAGAGGACTTTGTCCATTAACCCCCTATATGACCGTGTAACAGTCGGCACAGCGCAGTAGTGAGAGGACCTGCCTTCAGAGGTCCTGGGCTACGATAAATGGAGCCCGGTTTAACCCTATAGACCCCTTAAAAAACAACTGCCGCCAAAAGGGGGGGGGGGAGAGGGTTAAACATACTTACCTAGTCCCGTGAACTCACCTCATCTTCATCCTCTTCTTTTCACCCTCCCCAAGTGGACCCGCAAGGTCACCTTTTCCAGCAGGGTCACCTCCTCAGTAGCTGGCACCAGAGTGGCAGGAGTCTGGTATGGCGGGAGGGTCTTTTTCTTTGGCGGACCTAGGTGACCCCTTGGCTGGCGGGAAGCAGGGGAACTGGGCTGCTCTGGATCATCCTTTTGCTTCTGTGGGGAGGTCGAGCGGTGAGGGACTCTGACACCGGCCTTGCTCCCCGGGATAACAGAGAGGCTGGGCGACTGTTTCCCAAAACTAAAAGGGAAAAATCAAAAAAATCTAACGAAGAAGCCACCCTGCTTAAGGCAGGGAGGTCTGCCTCCTACGGATACTAAGCTAAAACGGATATGCTCTCTCCTGGCTGGAGGGGGTATAGCCTGCAGGGGAGGAGTTAACAGGTCTAGTGTCGCCTCCTAGTGGCAGCAGCAAGCTATACCCACGGTCCTGTGTCCCCCAATGATAAAGAGCGAGAAAAACCTAAAAAGATAGAGACCTTAATATCCAAGGTGTTGAGGTTTCAGAAACAACAGTCTTATCCAATCAGGGAAGCTATGTCCCTACTTTTGTATTTTCTCTGTTTTGGTGGCTCGATCCTGCTCACCTGCAGAGGGAGGTACCCTGGAATTTCAAAGACTTGGTTACGATTAGGGATGAGCGAATCGACTTCGGATGAAACATCTGAAGTCGATTCGCATAAAACTTTGTTCTAATACTGTACGGAGCAGGAGCTCCGTACAGTATTAGAATGTATTGGCGCCGATGAGCCGTAGTTATTGCTTCGCGAAGTCTCGCAAGACTTTGCGCAATGACTTCATAAATTAATTTGTACTGTAAAAAAAACATTTCCCGAACTCAGGATTTTTCCAGACAAAATTGTGTTCCGCTTGGATACATCTTTTCTACCAAAGGTTGTGTCTAAGTTTCATAGACAACCCTTAAAAGCGAGGGAAGAGAGGGTTCAAGTGTATTGAGTTCATCCTGTGCCCCTCTCCCTAGTGAAGAAAGTGATTAATTATTCTCCTACTACCTCACTACATTGGGGTAAAGGAAGGGGAGGTGGGCTGGAGACACAAGAGGGAAACACATAAAACAGAAAAGCTGCATGTCATGTTAGAAGAACATCGATAAGTAGCTCCATGGTTGGATTGTGCAACGGCAGTCAAAGTCTAAGAATCAAACAACACAGATGCTTAGGAGGATTCCATAATACCATATTAGGAGTACAAGAAGGAGAGAGAGAGAAAAAGAAAGAGGGAAAGAAGAAAAGGAGGAAACTTTTGGTTTCGTCATTAAAAGTAGATTATTTGCTTAAAGGGATTCTGTCAGCAAGATTTTTGATATGGAGCTGTTCATATCATCCTCTCAGTCTCCATTATCTAATTAAAAATATACTAGTTTTACCCCCACCTGTCCTTTCATTTTGGATAAAAATCGGTTTTATTAATATGCTAATTACCTTACTAACGTGCCCAAGGGGCTGTCCCTCCGGCCGTTTGTGCCCAGCACCGCCCCACTGCTAATTATGCACTACTCTCATCGCCGACGGTGCGTCGTAATCTCGCGCATGCGCCCTAAATCCACTGGTCAGTGCCCGCGAGGGAAGTGCACAGACAGCTGGTACATGCGCGCTTCGTTCGCTGAGGCTGCTGCCAGGACACCGCGCGGGCGCTGACCAGTGGATTTAGGGCGCATGCGCGAGATTACGACGCACCATCGGCGATGAGAGTAGTGCATAATTAGCAGTGGGGCAGCGCTGGGCTACGAGATAATATGCTAATTACCTTACTAACGTGCCCAAGGGGCTGTCCCTCCGGCCGTTTGTGCCCAGCGCCTCCCCACTGCTAATTATGCACTACTCTCATCGCGATGGTGCGTGGTAATCTCGCGCATGCGCCCTAAATCCACTGGTCAGCGCCCGCGAGCGAAGTGCACAGACAGCTGGTGCATGCGCGCTTCGTTCGCTGAGGCTGCTGCCAGGACACCGCGCGGGCGCTGACCAGTGGATTTAGGGCGCATGCGCGAGATTACGACGCACCATCGGCAATGAGAGTAGTGCATAATTAGCAGTGGGGCGGCGCTGGGCTACAAGATAAGGGGCGCGGCTGGGCACAAACAGCCGGAGGGACAGGAGTTAGTAAGGTAATTAGCATATTAATAAAACCGATTTTTATCCAAAATGAAAGGACAGGTGGGGGTAAAACTAGTATATATTTAATTAGATAATGGAGACTGAGAGGATGATATGAACAGCTCCATATCAAAAATCTTGATGACAGAATCCCTTTAATAGATAAACGCTAACCAGAGGACAATTTTGTGCATTTTAACGTAACATTACAAACTAGTAACAAGGAGGCAGGTCAGCCTGGGGATAAGGCACCACCTAATGTGGCCAATCAACACCGCCCTGCATGCAATTGAAAACAAAAAACTGGTGACAGTCTGATCCAACTAGTTAGCCCACTGGGAAGAGTTCTCTTAAGTGTAGTAGTGGACCTTCACAATGAGTGGTTCTGGAGAGCAAGTGCATTCTGGTTGCCTCAATAACAAAAGTCAAGAATGTGCTGGTAGGAGATTGAAAGTAAAGTGGCAGGTGGGGAGCATGAAGCAGAGTTAGGGTGTATGAGTGTATAATGACGTCGGTCCGGAGTCAGGGAAGACTCCGGGGACTTCGTTGGTGAGGAGGGATGGAGATGCAGGCAGTCAAAACAATGGCGTGCTCCTTCTGGGGAATGGATAGAGTGAGTTTTTCCTTGATAGTCAAAAATGCGCTTAAAGGGGAATCCCCAACTATAATGGACCTATGGCCGTTATAAAATCTCTTGATACGGTCTGAGAGCCCTGCATTTCGCAATAGTAGAAGGGACCAAGGCAGGGAATAATTGGTAGCCATGGCCTTGAAAGTTCAGGGCCAGAGACTAATGTGCAGCTCTCAGTAGTTGTTTGCAAGTCTGGTGATAATGAAGTTTCAGGACAATGTCTCTGGGAGGGAGTCAGGGGATGGAGTTGGGTCTCCAACAGATGCACAGGAGTCATCCGTTGAGGATGAAGGGAGAACTGGTTGTGAGACTCGCTTAGGTGCAGAACAAGGACTCCCAGGCTGTTTTCCAGATTTATAAGGTGCTGGAGACATGTCTCACACTGATGTGCCGGACTGTAACAATAATAGGAATGGGAGAAGTATCTCTTTCTCTCAATGTATTTTCGCCTAGGGATGCATCGGTGGTTTCCAAGCTTCTGCTGAGTCATGTTGTAGAACTTCTGGCATTACTTCCATTGTGGGGTGAAACTGTCCAGATGTAAAGTAGCACAGGTTGATTTGATTAGTAGTTGCAGATCTATAGAAGCTCCACTAGATGGCAATCTTGCAATAACTATTAAACAGGTAGCCAGGGAATGTCAACAGAAAATGATCTATTGTTAAATCTAAAAATGTGATTTAAACACATTTTAAAATAATTTTTGATATTTTTTATTTTCCATGTCAATAAATCTATATTTAAAAATATTTTTATCTATCATCTATATTTAAACAAAAACCATAAAATCCTGCAGTTTTCACACTGGCTACTAAGGCTAGTAATGGGTGCACCATCTTGGGCTACACAGAACACTTTAGTGCAGTTATATACCCCCCCCCCCCATGTCGGCGATCGCAAAAAAACGCAGGTCAATTCAGACCTGCGGTTTGCTGCGCTTTCAGCAGTTTCTGATCAGAAACTTTATATGCCTAAAATATAGTTTTTTCACCCCCCCTGCACCCAAATGATTTTATGGCGGCGGGAGATGCAGGGGGGGGTTGCGGGCGGTGCGGCAGGCGGGATCGCGATCCCCCGCCCGCCCCCTTTTGAATAATCATTGGTGGCCAGTGGTTATACCAGAGTGTCAACACATTGCTGACACTCTGGTATAAACGGCTGACCGCGGTATGGAATAGCAGAGGTTAACAGTCAGGGGCTCCCTCCCTCTCCCATCGGGGGGCTGCTGTGCCTTTGCAGCCCCCAGACAGGATGGGGTCACAGAGGGACCCCCCCTCCTTACCATTCCCCGTCTGCGCAGTTGTGGCCACAACTGAGCAGACGGGGAAGGTTCCCATGGCAACAGGACGCCTTCTCAGGCATCCTGCTGTCCATGGTGCTGAACAGATCTGTGCTAAAGGCATAGATCTGTTCAGACAAAGTGTAAGTAAAATACAATACAGTAGACTATATAGTGTACTGTACTGTATTATACAGACATCAGACCCACTGGATCTTCAAGAACCAAGTGGGTCTGGGTCAAAAAAAAGTAAAAAAAAGTGAAAAAAAAGTAAAAATCAAAAAACATATTTATCACTGATTAAAAATAAAAAAAATTAAATTCCCTACACGTTTGATATCACCGCGTCCGTAATGACCTGATCTATAAAACGGTCATGTTACTTTATCCGAACGGTGAACGCCATAAAAATAAAAAACTATGATGAAATTGAAATTTTGCCCACCTTACTTTCCAAAAAAGGTAATAAAAGTGATCAAAAAAGTCGCATGTACGCCAAAATAGTACCAATCAAACCGTCATCTCATCCTGCAAAAATCATACCCTACCCAAGATAATCGCCCAAAAACTGAAAAAACTATGGCTCTTAGACTATGGAAACAGTAAAACATGATTTTTTTTGTTTCAAAAATGAAATCATTGTGTAAAACTTACATAAATAAAAAAAAAAGTATACATATTAGGCATCGCCGCGTCCGTATGGACCGGCTCTATAAAAATATCACATGACCTAACTCGTCAGGTGACCACCGTAAAAAAATAAAAATGGTGTAAAAAAAGCCATTTTTTGTCATCTTACGTCACAAAAAGTGTAATAGCAAGCGATCAAAAAGTCATATGCACCCCAAAATAGTGCAAATCAAACCGTCATCTCATCCCACAAAAAATGAGACCCTACCTAAGATAATCGCCCAAAAACTGAAAAAACTATGGCTCTTAGACTATGGAGACACTAAAAAATTATTTTTGTTTCAAAAATGAAATCATTGTGTAAAACTTACATAAATATAAAAATTGTATACATATTAGGTATCGCCGCGTCCGTGACAACCTGCTCTATAAAAATACCACATGATCTAACCTGTCAGATGAATGTTGTAAATAACAAAAAAAAAAAAACGGTGCCAAAAAAGCTATTTCTTGTTACCTTGCCGCACAAAAAGTGTAATATAGAGCAACCAAAAATCATATGTACCCAAAACTAGTACCAACAAAACTGCCACCCTATCCCGTAGTTTCTAAAATGGGGTGACTTTTTTGGAGTTTCTACTCTAGGGGTGCATCAGGGGGGCTTCAAATGGGACATGGTGTCAAAAAAAACAGTCCAGCAAAATCTGCCTTCCAAAAACCGTATGGCATTCCTTTCCTTCTGCGCCCTGCCGTGTGCTCATACAGCAGTTTACGACCACATATGGGGTGTTTCTGTAAACCAGCGGTCCCCAACCGCCGGGCCGCGGCCCAGGACCGGGCCATGGAGGATTGTTAGACGGGCCGCTGCGATCAGGGCAGTCTTTTACTCTGTACTAATGAAGTGCTTCCATTATGGTACAGAAGGACCAGGAAGCGGTGAAGGATGAAGGATTTGTACTCACCACTTCCTGGTCCTCGGCTCGGCTATCGGCTGTGCAAGGCTGCGCACAGCGTGAGGTCTCTCTGTGACCTCACGCTGTGCGCCGCTATACACAGCCAGCCGACAGCAGAATGAAGAGGATCGCGATGGTGACCAGAAACAGGAGAGGTAAGTGTTTTTTTTTATTTTATTTGCACTAGGGGCTGATGGCTGACCTGGGGCTGACATGAGGGGCTAATGGGGGGCTTATGGCTGACATGAGGGGCTAATGGCTGACATGGGGGGCTTATGGCTGACATGAGGGGCTAATGGGGGGCCTATGGCTGACATGAGGGGCTAATGGCTGACATGAGGGGCTAATGGGGGCTTATGGCTGACATGAGGGGCTAATGGGGGCTCATGGCTGACATGAGGGGCTAATGGGGGGCTTATGGCTGACATGAGGGGCTAATGGGGGGCTTATGGCTGACATGAGGGGCTTATGGCTGACATTGGGGGGCTTATGGCTGACATTGGGGGGGTTTATGGCTGACATTGGGGGGGTTTATGGCTGACATTGGGGGGGTTTATGGCTGACATTGGGGGGGATTTATGGCTGACATTGGGGGGTTTATGGCTGACATTGGGGGGGTTTATGGCTGACATTTGGGGGTTTATGGCTGACATTGGGGGGGTTATTGCTGACATTGGGGGCTGATAGATGGCTAAAGGTTTGGGGGTTGATCTGAGCCATTGGGGGTCTGATCTGAGGTCTGATTAACATTGGGGGTCTGATTGCTGGTCTGACCTGAGGTGTAATGAAAAATATTTTTTTCTCATTGTTCTCTAAAACTAGGTGCATCTTATAGGGCGAAAAATACGGTACAGTGCAGCAGAGACCATGGTCAGTTTATATAGTCATTATATAGTGTTAGATATTTTAATATGCACCTTGTGTTTTGTTATGCGCGTGAATCAGTCAGCTCCGCCCACCCCCTAAGCCCCGCCCCAGAACCCCCCCCCCCTTTCCGGTCCCTGGGAAAATTGTCTTGCATGAAACCGGTCCTTGGTGCCAAAAAAGTGAAATTTTAAAATTGTATCTCTATTTTCCATAAAATCTTGTGCAACATCGAAAGGGTTAACAAAGTTTGTAAAATCAGTTTTGAATACCTTGAGGGGTGTAGTTTCTTAGATGCGGTCACTTTTATGGAGTTTCTACTCTAGGGGTGCATCAGGGGGCTTCAAATGGGACATGGTGTCAAAAAAACCAGTCCAGCAAAATCTGCCTTCCAAAAACCATACGGCGCACTTTTCCCTCTACGCCCTACTGTGTGCCCGTACAGTGGTTTACAGCCACATATGGGGTGTTTCTGCAAACTACAGAATCGGGGCAATAAATATAGCATTTTGTTTGGCTGTTAACCCTTGCTTTGTTACTGGAAAAAATTGATTAAAATGGAAAATTTGCCCAAAAAATCTAAATTCAGAAATTTTATCACCATTTGCCATTAACTCTTGTGGAACACCTAAAGGGTTAACGACGTTTGTAAAATTAGTTTTGAATACCTTGAGGGGTGTAGTTTCTAGAATGGGGTCATTTTTGGGTGGTTTCTATTATGTGAGCCTCACAAAGTGACTTCAGACCTGAACTGGTCCCTAAAAAGTGGGTTTTTGAAAATTTCTGTAAAATTTCAAGATTTGCTTCTAAACTTCTAAGCCTTGTAACATCCCCAAAAAATAAAATATCATTCCCAAATTGATCCAAACATGAAGTAGACATATGGGAAATGTAAAGTAATAACTATTTTTGTAGGTATTACTATGTATTATAGAAGTAGAGAAATTGAAACTTGGAAATTTGCAATTTTTTTTTTACAAATTTTTGGTAAATTTGCAATTTTTTTATACATAAAAATGATTTTTTTTAACTTAATTTTACCAGTGTCATGAAGTACAATATGTGAAGAAAAAACAATCTCAGAATGGCCTGGATAAGTCAAAGTGTTTTAAAGTTATCACCACTTAAAGTGACACTGGTCAGATTTGCAAAAAATGGCCTGGTCCTTAAGGTGAAATAAGGCTGTTTCCTTAAGGGGTTAATGATAAGGAGATATCACCTGTGTACAGATAAGACACAGATAAAACAGTATCCACCACTCACAGTAGGTGGTTGTCAAATCTTATCCATTCTTTCCTTGTACAATGACCTCTGCACAGGTCACAGAGCATGCCCAGAAGACTCTCATAGAAGTCAGTGAGGTCTCCTCCTGACCATTGTGTCCTGACCATGGGGCTGCCGTAAAGCAATTTTCTTAATGCTTTGTAAATGCTGTTAAGAACAGCTCAGGCAAGATGGCCGCCCCCATAATACTATTTAGAAAACAGAATAAAATCTGCAATCAGATAATAAAAAGGAGATGTGTCACTATATGGTTTTAACTGGCAGATAAAATGTTTGGAGACACATTTCCTATAAGCCCAAAGCAGAAAAATGGAGAGATAATAGATAAAAATGAGCAAAACAGAAAAAGAACAATAAAGAAGCTGGCTGGGGCCTAGTGTAAGAGCCCTTAGTGGGATGCGGTACTAGTTTCTTTTGACTTATGTATTTGTCAGCCCTTCTGTAGAGTGGACCCTTATAGGAATGTGAGTGCAGGCCTGGGAGCTTATGGAGAGATATAGTGAGTTTACAGGGGAGGTGTGGAGGGTATCACTGCGTAACCTCCTCGTCAGCGACAGAGCTGTGTTCAGGCTGGTCCAGGGGTCAGATGGCATCCTGGGCTGGTGAAGATGTGGCAACCTGCCAAAGATGGTGGCAAAGGAAGAGGCCTGTAGTCAGAAGCAGGCCACAGGAATGGCAAGGCGGGCCTTTTGTGTTCTTTAGGCATTCTGGCTGGGTGCCCACCAGCAGCATTCCTTGCTTTTGCAGCAAGCGAACCCCTGCGCAGGGAGACAGACCTCCCGTACGGCAATCTCCGTCCGGAGGCAAGATGGCGGGCGGGACTAGGCCTAACCCTGCTGTTGTCTGGTCCCGATCTGTCATGCGAGCACAATCCGGTCTTAAGGGCTCCTGAGTGTTGTGGAGGAGGTGATGAGAGATTGAGAGCGGGATGGTAGACATAAGGCATGGATTGCAGTCGTATGGTGTGGGAGTAGTGTTGAGCAAACTTGTGTTTTCAAGTTCGGCGTACAAGGTTCAGGTTTATCTAAGAATCCCATTATGGATTCCGCTATCACAGACTAGAACGGAATTCTATAATGGCATGCACCACAGAAGCCTATAAGAGGCATTCCGTCATAATAGAAGTCTAGGCTGTCTATTTCTGTCCTGTATTGAATGTCTCCTTGCATAGGTGATGTCATAGGTTAGGGGAAAACCATACTTATATCAAACAATTTTAAAATATATTCTTATATTCCGAAAGAAACACTCTATAAAGATATTCCAGGCTTATTTTTTTTCTTAGCATTTGGAGTACCGTAAATGTTTTTCCAGCACCAGGACTTTTATTTAATTTTCATATATTTAAAAAATAATTTAACAACATATCTTCTATGACAAGTGGTGCCATCCACAAAACTACATCTATACATAGACTAAAGCTAGAACCATTAAATGAAGGGATCATATAAAACGGTACAGGACTGCTGTAAGGAATGGCAGTATGGACATCCATTTTACTGCTGACACATTCATAACTGCAAAATCTGCACACAGCTATCATAGATGATATGAAATGGTGTATGTAAAAAAAATTCTCTTGGCCATGAAAGCCCCTTTGGGTTTGGAGAACGGTTCTGTATATGGCCTTGGTTCTAGAATTTGTGTTGCTGTCATTTATTATATAACGAAATAACATCATTTTCTTATTTTCTCATGTTCCCTTTTCTCATATTCTTTCGGTCTTTTTGATCCATTATCTCGGTGTTTGTTCTCCAGTAACTTATGTCTCTGTTCGGTATGTCTATCTGATGCACTATGGTGGGCTCTGTGCTTGTCAGAGTGAGGCAGACCACTTCTTGAGCCAGTCTCTGTTGGGGAAGCATTCCGATTATCTCTGGAGCTCAGCTGCTTTGTATTGTATTTTTCATACCCTGGATCATCACGTTCTTGTTTAATCGGGTTAATGACTTTTCCACCGCTTCTTTCACTTGAATGGTTCTTGCTTTCCTTTTTTCTCTTTTTCTTTTTTTCTGTTATGACAGGAAATAGAGGAGTTGTGTTAAATATGGTTTTAGGACTAACATACTAATGAGCTATCCATAGGATAGTTCATCAATATCAGCTTGATGCGGGTCTGACACCTGGCACCCCCCACCAATCAGCTGTTGGTTGCTGAAGGGAGTCTGATATTATGACCTATCCCTTTTATATTACTATGTATTTTAGGATCAAGTCCAGCAATTGTATCATATGAAAAGAGATACCTTTCTTTGGCCTTTGTAATTCCTCTGCCTCTCCCTCTGATGAAGACGGGGAAGGAGTCCTAGCACCACAGCCTTTCTCCCTCAGTGCTTGTGTCACTTCATCAACTTCTTCACCATCTTTAGGTGGCCGGTAATTGGCCACGTGATCCACACGGATTGTACGGCCTTTCAACTACCAGAGAAGAACAAAAGGTAAAAAATATTATATTATAATATATATATATATATATATATATATATATATATATATATATATATACATACATACATACACACACACACACACACACACACACACACATACACATATATATACACACACACACACACACACACACACACACACTGTAGATTGTAACCATTAAGAGGTTCTATATGACAGGGACTAACCTTGATGCCATTCAAATTATCTACAGCCAGCACTGTACTTCTCTGATCTTCATAACACAGAAAGCAAAATCCACGAGAGCGCCCCGTCACTTTATCACGGACTAGATTAATATTTACAATTTCCCCATATCTGCATAAAAAAAACATGATAAAGACAAAACCATAAAAAATACAACAACATCTAGAGACTTTCCTTCACACAGGAAAATTCAGTGGTGGCCTCCCTAGGATTACCTGTGGGTATGTTAACTAGCTGCAGATTTACTGCTTATTCATCTTGAGGGTATGCTCACATGGAAATCCGCCTGATTTCCAGGCTGATCTACCTCGGTGAACAGTGCATTTTTGGTGTGCAGAAATATATAAGCTATTTTAGCACTTCATTATTAACTTCCAAGTCTGCTTCAAAGAAATAGGATGCTGCATCGGAAGCAAATTTCAAATCAGCGGTGGGAAAAAAACAGCCATCATGTGCACATGGTGGCGTTATTTCCATTACAATCAATAAAAATCTGTTAGTAGTATTTTGATAACAGATTGCGCTGGTTGAACATACCCTGAATGAAGCCATTTTCACATGGGCAAAATTTGCCAGTGATTTAGCAGCAAAATGCAAGCATTTTCTGTTGCGTAGTCCGCATTCAAGATGGCATCAACAGCTTTCCATTGGGAATAATAAAGGAGGGGATTCTTGTTTGCTTGAAAAGAAAAAGCTCCAAATGTTGGAAATCTCAACATTCTGTAAGTCTTGAAATTTGATTCAGATACAGCTGTGTGTACCCCAGTGGGTCACGGTTCATCAGATTTTGATCAGCTTCATCCCAACTGTCAAGCACGGTGATGGTGGGTGATCATTTGGGATTGTATTTCAGCCTTGTATTGCGCCTGGGCACCATGCAGTCATTGAGTTGACTATGAACTTCTCAGTATACCAAAGTATTGTAAAGCCATCTATCCAACAACTAAAGCTTGGCTGAAACTGGGTCATTCAAAAGAACTATGATCCCAAGCACATCTGCAAATTTACAATAAAATGGAAGATAAAGAAATCGAGGTGCAATGGCCCAATCAAAGTCCAGACCTTGGCAGGACCTTAAAGGCTATGTACACCTTTGGAGGCAATTTTTTGTTTCTGATTGCAATTAACTCATTTTTGGCTAAAAATCATATTTTCAATTGGCCTTAAAAATATTGAGCCACTCTGTCACAAAGGGTTAACCGTTTAACTGTGTGACTTGTACTTTGACTCTCACTTTGTGCCGGTCATCTAATAACCTTCATCTCTAAACTACTAAGAGGTCATAAACACTTATTTAAGCCACATTCTCAACAGTAGGATAAGGATTGAGCTTTGATGAGCTTATAATATCAGAGAACAGAGATGAGGAGCACGTCAGCTCCCCAGGTGACGGAAAAGACATAAACTCCACAAGCTTCTACTAGAACATCTATTGAAAATGTCATGCCCAGCCCAATTTTTTTGTGCAGGTGTGTTGCGGGAACACGCGCGATTGCAAAACATTGTAATGCGTTTTGCACTCGCGTGAGAAAAAACGCGCATGTTTGGTACCCAAACCCGAACTTCTTCACAGAAGTTCGGGCTTGGGATCGGGGTTGTGTAGATTGTATTATTTTCCCTTATAACATGGTTATAAGGGAAAATAATAGCATTCTGAATACAGAATGCATAGTACAATAGGGCTGGAGGGATTAAAAAAAAATTAAATTTTTTTTTTAACTCGCCTTAATCCACTTGTTTGCGCAGCCCGGCATCTCCTTCTGTCTCCTTTGCTGAACAGGACCTGTGGTGACGTCACTCCGGTCATCACATCATCCATCACCATGGTAAAAGATCATGCGATGGATCATGCGATGGATCATGCGATGGATCATGCGATGGATCATGCGATGACCGGAGTGACGTCACCACAGGTCCTGTTCAGCAAAGGAGACAGAAGGAAATGCCGGGCTGCGCGAGCAAGTGGATTAAGGTGAGTTAAATAATTTATATTTATTTTTTTAACCCCTCCAGCGCTATTTTACTATGCATTCTGTATTCAGAATGCTATTATTTTCCCTTATAACCATGTTATAAGGGAAAATAATAATGATCGGGTCTCCATCCCGATCGTCTCCTAGCAACCGTGCGTGAAAATCGCACCGGAGTGTGACGCTCGCTCGTCTGAAAGCGGCCTAATAGTTATAAAAAAAACACCAATATATTAAAAGTTTAAAATCACCCCCCACCTTTCCCAATTTTACATATCAAAATATATAAACAATAAAAAAAAATTAAGTATCGTCACATGTGAAAATGTCTGAACTACCAACTAGTATATGGTGTTGCATTATCCTTAAGGGAGTCCAATTGCCAGTGAAGTAACTGGTGATCCTTGCACAGTTTCACATTAGCATTTGACAGACATGGTCGTTTGTGTAGCATTGGGGGGAATAGTGCACGTCCCCTGCAAGCTACAATCTGTATAGTGCATGATTTCAAATAGCATATGCACTGGATGCAGCTAATTTTAACTTTTGTTGTCTCACAAGAGATCTTTTAAATCAGCACGAATAAAAGTTACATTTTATATACACTTTATATCAGGGTCAAGTTTGGGTAATTAGCCGCTTTTGGCTTTCAGTGTTAATAAACTACTAGTATTAGTATATACAATTAGAATTTTTGGATTGGGAGAAAACGTCTGTATGTGGGTAAGTAACTCGATCAGTGATAGAAAACAGAGGGTGGTTATTAACGGTACACACTCAGATTGGGTCACTGTCACTAGTGGAGTACCTCAGGGGTCAGTATTGGGCCCTATTCTCTTCAATATATATATTAATGATCTTGTAGAAGGCTTGCATAGTAAAATATAAATTTTTGCAGATGACACTAAACTGTGTAAAGTAATTAACACTGAAGAGGACAGTATACTTCTACAGAGGGATCTGGATAGATTGGAGGCTTGGGCAGATAGGTGGCAGATGAGGTTTAACACTGACAAATGTAAGGTTATGCACATGGGAAGGAATAATGCAAGTCACCCGTACATACTAAATGGTAAAACACTCGGTAACACTGACATGGAAAAGGATCTAGGAATTTTTGTGAACAGCAAACTGAGCTGTAAAAACCAGTGTCAGGCAGCTGCTGCCAAGGCCAACAAGATAATGGATTGCATCAGAAGGGGCATAGATGCCCGTGATGAGAACATAGTCCTACCACTTTACAAATCGCTAGTCAGACCACACATGGAGTACTGTGTACAGTTCTAGGCTCCTGTAAACAAGGCAGACATAGCAGAGCTCTACTATTAAATTCAAAGTCACCCTGACTGCTTTAATTAGCACTGTCAGAGGAAAATAAATAGTTTTTGTACTCCGAATCTGAGCAGGAGGAATCAGAAGTCAAAAGAGGAAGAGGGTGAACTAATAACTTTCCTTATGTCTGGAGGTAGATATAAAAGGTATCAGACAGAAAATTCCACCGACATTGAACACATCTCTTGTTTAATTGCCTTTTATTTATTTATTTATTTATTTAAAGAAGGAGCCAGATCCCTAGCAATGCTAATCGTACATCTCTGACATACATTTTTTTGTATAAGGTTCAGAAAGTTTGGTTAAAAAAAAAAAAAAAAAAAAAAACGCAGAGCTATTCTTTTCAGTAATTCCAGTACACCGAGTGGCTTCAATTCTGTCCCTCAAGTCACACATGTTTGCAGGAGAGCAGCCTAGAGAATATTAACTCCTTCTATATGTTTCCTATCTCCAGACCTCAGATCAGAGGGCAACATTTGCCTTGAATCCTCCGCCAGAAGAGACCTGAAAGGCAAACAGTTCACTCCCTCTCCAACGTCATCTGGTACAGCAGAACCTATTGAATAGCAGAACAGGAACAGACTCACACCAACTTCTGTGGTGCTGGATGAACCTCTCCCCACCTGGAATGGACAGGAAGACACTGAAAGAGGAGAATCAAATTTATTCTTCCCGTTCCTACCTCAATGGAAAAGGGTCATCTCAGCATACGTGCCATCGTAGAGGATGGTAGGGAAAAGTAAAGATAAGGGCAATAGATTCTTTGGAGCAGCTCTCTGACAGAATTTAAGGAGAAGCAACAGTCTGCAGATGCAGTAAAACAGAAGGTTGTACAAGACAAACTGTTGAACACTTTTAATAATGCCAAATTTAAAAAAATATTTTTAGTCCAAAATAAGAAGAATGCAATAATAAAAATGCATTCAAAGGTGTCTATAGACTGTAAAGCATGCCCTTATATTAGAGCAATCTTAAAGTAGAGTCCAAATCCACAAGTACTGGTATAGAGTAGACAACATTAGAAGATGTTGGTTCACTACAAGTAGGTGTATTATACAGAGAGCAGATGTTTAAAACAATTCAAAATTTATGATTTATTAATCAAATCAATTGACTATTTTTTTTTTTTTATTATTTCAAATTACTCTAAGAAATAAAGTTGCTTTAAACCAAGCATCCGGTTCAAGAACACTTACATGTTGCCCCCCCTTTAATCTTTTTAGCTGCAGATCTGTCAATACCCAAGCTTCTCTTCTGCCATTCAAGATGGCTGCACCGCTTCTCAGACTGCCTTTTATACTGAGAAGCAGTGCGTCCATCTTGGATGGCAGAAGAGGAGCCACGGAATGACACTAAGCTGTGTAGAACTGTACAGTCTATGGAAGATGTCCACAAACTACAAGCTGACTTGAACACTCTGAGTGGTTGGGCATCAACTTGGCAAATGAGGCTCAATGTGGACAAATGTAAAGTTATGCATCTTGGTAGTAATAATCTCTGTGCTTCATATGTCCTAGGGGATGTAACACTGGGAGAGTCACTTATAGAGAAGGATTTGGGTGTCCTTGTGGATGATAGATTAAATGACAGCATACAATGTCAATCAGCTGCTTCTAAGGCCACCAGGATATTGTCATGCATTAAACGAGGCATGGACTCGCGGGGCAGGGATGTAATACTACCACTTTACAAAATGTCTGTGATGGTTCTCATTTATCCAGGTATTGGTATATCTGTAAAGAATAAATCAAGGCAACTGGATTTACTGTAGATTTCTTGAAAACGTTCTTCCAACAAGCTTTCTCAATTCTGAGTGACTGTACAAGAATTCTCTGGGAATAAATATGTAACTGAATCAACATCTGGTAATTATACCCAGCATGGGGTCAGAGGTCATTATACCCAGCATGGGGTCAAAGGTGTTGATTCCATTATCCTAATTGGAGTCATTAGGTGATAAAGACTTCCCAGAAAAAGGTGTCAAGACAGCATTGTATGTGCCAGACAATAGATGTCTAACCCCCCCCGCCTCTATTCAAGCTTGGCTTCTCCATTTTTACGTAGATGGCCTCCTTCACACCTCGTTTGTACCAATCGGCCTCCTTATCCAAAACACGTACTTGACTGTCTTCAAAGCTGTGACCTGTTTCTTTTAGATCTAAGCTTGAATAGAGGTTATTTATTGTCTGCCACATACAATGCTGTCTTGACACCTTTTTCTGGGAGGTCATTATCACCTACTGACTCCAATTAGGATAATGGAATCAACACCATTGACCCCATGCTGGGTATAATGACCTCTGACCCCATGCTGGGTATAATTACCAGATGTTGATTCAGTTACATATTTATTCCCAGAGAATTTTTGTACAGTCACTCAGAATTGAGAAAGCTCGTTGGAAGAACGAGTTAAACGTTTTCAAGAAATCTACAGTAAGTCCAGTTGCCTTGATTTATTCTTTACAGATACCACTTTACAAAGCGTTGGTGCGGCCTCATCTGGAATATGCAGTTCAGTTCTGGGCACCAGTAGAAAGGACGCACTGCAGCTGGAAAAAGTACAGAGGAGAGTGACTAAAATGATAAGGGGCATGGAGGGTCTTAGTTATGAAGAAAGATTAAAATAATTTAATTTATTTAGTCTTGAGAAGAGACGTCTAAGGGGGGACATGATTGTCCTATAAAAGTATATAAAAAGGGCCATACAAAAAATACGGCGAAAAGCTGTTCCATGTAAAATGTGCTCAAAAGACAAGGGGCACTGCCTCCGACTGAAGAAGAAAAAGTTCAGCATCAAAGCTTCTTTACTGTAAGAACTGTGAAGCTGTGGAATAGACTTCCTCAGGACGTGGTCACAGCAGGAACAGTGGACAGTTTCAAAAAGGGTTTAGACAAATTCTTAAAAGTAAAAAACATAAATGCTTATGAAAACGTGTAGAAATCTGAGTCTCACTTCCTTCTGGGATTCGCGTCCCCACCTATCCCTTGGTTGAACTTGATGGACGTTGTCTTTTTTCAACCGTATTAACTATGTAACTATGAATTATCAGATATGCAACTACAAAAATAAAACAGAGGTCACCAGGTAAGTGTTCTGTTCATTCCCCAGTTAATGTGGATTTTTCCTCTTGAGACAAAAGATCATTTTAATGTTTATTATCAGTATTATAAGCAGGACAGGGAAACAAGTAGGACAAATAGTAAACTCACTGTGAGAAGACGCAGATAATGTCACCTTCTGTCAACTCATAGGGAAACCCACCTGAACAAAAAAGAAAATAAAAAAAAACGGTTTTCAGGTCAATAATGGGTTTAAAGTAACATCTATCTAAAAACGAGCAACTTAAAGGGGATTTTCCACCTTAGACTTGGGCTATGAGCGAATGACTGAAATAAACATCACACATCCAAAGATTGTAGCATTGACATAGAGGAGCTCTTTTCTCTCCAATGAAGTCTAAAGGATTTCTAAAAACAACCAAGAAAGTAGCACAAACATGTCTTTTTTTTTTTTCTCTCTCAAAAAAGACATGGATCACATATTTATATGCTATGCATTGATCTACTGTTACTAAGCCTAATTTATAAGCATGTCCATGAGGCACTTTGTATATGTTTTGATCAAAATGCATAGGCCCACTCACCACATCAAGGTGGCCACTTTTCAGAAGGTCCCTACTCTAATTTGGCGCAGCACCACATGGCAACCACTGCTGATGCAGCAGACCAACAGCATCCCTGATGTCAGGCTAAGCCCCCTTGGCACTGGACCACACCAACCTACAGACACAACACCATAGCATTGGCATGCCTAGGGAGGGGGACAGGGGGTGCGGTCCGCCCTCGGTGCCGGCCCTCAGGGGGGTGCCAGAAGCAATGAGCGCTTCCATCAATACAAATAGAAGCCCTCATTGCTGGAGCGCTGACGGCCACATACTGTGGCGGGCACAGGAGCGCATAGTTCCCTGCCTCGCTGCTGATCACCACCATAGACTTCAGGCCTAGTAAGCCTGAGGCCTATGCGGTAGTGAAATCCCGGCGCAGGTGTGCGTGATGATGTCACGCACACAGCAGCACAGGGAAGTCTGGGGGGGGGGGAGGGTGGACACTGCTGTGCGGGGGAGGACGGACACTGCTTTACGGGGGGCGGCGTGGGGGAAATTTCTGTGTGGGGGGCAAATTACTATATGGGGGCAGTGTGGGGGAGTTGCTATTGAGGAGGCACTGTTGGTGCAATTCTATTATTTCTGGGGACATTATACAGGGATTATTACTTGGAGCACAATAGGGGACATTATAGCTGCTGTGGACACTATAGAGACATATCAAACCGATGTAAAGTAGAACTGGCTTAGTTGCCCATAGCAGCCAATCAGATTCCACCTTTCATATTTGACAGCTCTTTTGGAAATCCAGTTCTACTTTACACCAGTTTGATAAATGACCCCAATTAGGTCTACTGGGGTCACAATTTTTTCAGCAGATTAGTACCTGAGGCATTGGGGGGCACAACGGGCACAGTATTGGGGGTGGCAGCAGGATGACACTGTGGGGACACCAGGATGGGGGGGTTGATGGAAAAACTGAGAAATCTAACGTGTCTGTGTTACAAACTCTGTATAGACGAGATTCGGCTGAAATAATTTGTCATGGCGGTCTAACGGAGGAGAAGAGGAAAGAGAAGGTCTACATGACAGGAGATGTCCCTGGATGTAAGGTTTGTAGTCAAGTTTTTTTTTTTTGGGGGGGGGGGGGGGGGGGGTTTTGCCAGAGAAAGGACCCTCCCTGGGTGCCAAACACCCTAGGCACGCCACTGCACCATAGCAGTCGTTCTGAGATATTACCTGGCCAGTAATGTGGTAGGTTGACCACCACTGTTATAACAGCAGCTCTAACATAAATGGTTCATTGTTAACACAATAGATTTCCTTACACCAGTGTTATGGTGTCCTAAGTAAGGGCAACATAAACTAGGGACAGGTTGCCTTAGAAAATGCTGGGGCACTTTCTTTAATTGATACAGCCGTTTTGCCAAAATCTTTTATTGAACAGCTCCACAGCATAATGACTAGTCCCGATTATTGATGGGGTCCTGGTGTTCCCCATCCAGCTGCTGCCGATTCAGCTGGAGAAACTACTGACAGAGTCAAGTCGGCGGGGAGAGCCATAGGCTCATGAATATGGGGGCTCATTGGCATGTGCTGGAGCCTTTAGGACTTGTAAGTGAGGGCAGAAGAAAACTGGTGACACATTCTATTTAACATAATCACACATATGCTGTTTAACTAACCCATAAAGATCCAAGCACTGTCTTTGTAGTCTTGATGCCACGACACAGACTCCTTTACACCAAGTTTTGCCTCACGAGCATTGAGCTCATTTATCAACTTTACTTTTGTTAAAGGACTGCAAAAGAGTAAAGGAAAGTTATAAACATTCTGTCATGTACACATATAACCATAACCACTTTTACATATTCACAAAGTCTGAGCAGAAACTTTCCAGTGCCGATAGCTCACATAATACACAATACTAATACATTTTATTGACCATGCAAATACATTTGGTCTCTGTTATGCTCGACTGGGGCAACAGTGTGACAAAGTTACATGAAAGGTGATTTATTGCAAAGTTTCCAACCATGTTGAAATATCGGAGATTGTTACATGCCAGTTAAAGAAAACTGTCAGTCATATAGTAACTTTCATGCGACTTTACTGTGGAAAGACATCTACTGGACGTGGTCATATTCTTAGGCTGAGTTCACATCTACTGTCCACCTACTGTGAAGGCTGTGCACATGTGAGGGCGCGCCACACACAGCAGACTGAAGAGGATTACCAAGCGCGGGTGGCGAGGAGCGGCGGCGGCCGGAGCAGAAAAGGTAGCGGTAAGTGATTTTTTTATTTGGGGCTGAAGAGAGGCATATGGAGGGGGGGGGGGCTAAAGAGAGGCATATGGAGGGGGGGGGGCTGAAGAGAGGCATATGGAGGGGGGGGGGGCTGAAGAGAGGCATATGGAGGGGGGGGGGGGGCTGAAGAGAGGCATATGGAGGGGGGGGGGGCTGAAGAGAGGCATATGGAGGGGGGGGGGGGCTGAAGAGAGGCATATGGAGGGGGGGGGGGCTGAAGAGAGGCATATGGAGGGGGGGGGGGCTGAAGAGAGGCATATGGAGGGGGGGGGGGGCTGAAGAGAGGCATATGGAGGGGGGGGGGGCTGAAGAGAGGCATATGGAGGGGGGGGGGCTGAAGAGAGGCATATGGGGGAGGGGGGCTGAAGAGAGGCATATGGAGGGGGGGGGGCTGAAGAGAGGCATATGGAGGGGGGGGGGCTGAAGAGAGGCATATGGAGGGGGGGGGGGCTGAAGAGAGGCATATGGAGGGGGGGGGGGCTGAAGAGAGGCATATGGAGGGGGGGCTGAAGAGAGGCATATGGAGGGGGGGGGCTGAAGAGAGGCATATGGAGGGGGGGCTGAAGAGAGGCATATGGAGGGGGGGCTGAAGAGAGGCATATGGAGGGGGGGCTGAAGAGAGGCATATGGAGGGGGGGCTGAAGAGAGGCATATGGGAGGGGGCTGAAGAGAGGCATATGGGAGGGGGCTGAAGAGAGGCATATGGGGGAGGGGGGCTGAAGAGAGGCATATGGGGGAGGGGGGCTGAAGAGAGGCATATGGGGGAGGGGGGCTGAAGAGAGGCATATGGGGGAGGGGGGCTGAAGAGAGGCATATGGGGGAGGGGGGCTGAAGAGAGGCATATGGGGGAGGGGGGCTGAAGAGAGGCATATGGGGGAGGGGGGCTGAAGAGAGGCATATGGGGGAGGGGGGCTGAAGAGAGGCATATGGGGGAGGGGGGCTGAAGAGAGGCATATGGGGGAGGGGGGCTGAAGAGAGGCATATGGGGGAGGGGGGCTGAAGAGAGGCATATGGGGGAGGGGGGCTGAAGAGAGGCATATGGGGGAGGGGGGCTGAAGAGAGGCATATGGGGGAGGGGGGCTGAAGAGAGGCATATGGGGGAGGGGGGCTGAAGAGAGGCATATGGGGGAGGGGGGCTGAAGAGAGGCATATGGGGGAGGGGGGCTGAAGAGAGGCATATGGGGGAGGGGGGCTGAAGAGAGGCATATGGGGGAGGGGGGCTGAAGAGAGGCATATGGGGGAGGGGGGCTGAAGAGAGGCATATGGGGGAGGGGGGCTGAAGAGAGGCATATGGGGGAGGGGGGCTGAAGAGAGGCATATGGGGGAGGGGGGCTGAAGAGAGGCATATGGGGGAGGGGGGGCTGAAGAGAGGCATATGGGGGAGGGGGGGCTGAAGAGAGGCATATGGGGGAGGGGGGGGGCTGAAGAGAGGCATATGGGGGAGGGGGGGGCTGAAGAGAGGCATATGGGGGAGGGGGGCTGAAGAGAGGCATATGGGGGAGGGGGGCTGAAGAGAGGCATATGGGGGAGGGGGGCTGAAGAGAGGCATATGGGGGAGGGGGGCTGAAGAGAGGCATATGGGGGAGGGGGGCTGAAGAGAGGCATATGGGGGAGGGGGGCTGAAGAGAGGCATATGGGGGAGGGGGGCTGAAGAGAGGCATATGGGGGAGGGGGGCTGAAGAGAGGCATATGGGGGAGGGGGGCTGAAGAGAGGCATATGGGGGAGGGGGGCTGAAGAGAGGCATATGGGGGAGGGGGGCTGAAGAGAGGCATATGGGGGAGGGGGGCTGAAGAGAGGCATATGGGGGAGGGGGGCTGAAGAGAGGCATATGGGGGAGGGGGGGCTGAAGAGAGGCATATGGGGGAGGGGGGGGCTGAAGAGAGGCATATGGGGGAGGGGGGGGCTGAAGAGAGGCATATGGGGGAGGGGGGGGCTGAAGAGAGGCATATGGGGGAGGGGGGGGGCTGAAGAGAGGCATATGGGGGAGGGGGGCTGAAGAGAGGCATATGGGGGAGGGGGGCTGAAGAGAGGCATATGGGGGAGGGGGGCTGAAGAGAGGCATATGGGGGAGGGGGGTTGAAGAGAAGCATATGGGGGAGGGGGGCTGAAGAGAGGCATATGGGGGGGCTGAAGAGAGGCATATGAGGCTCTTATCTGAGGTCTTATTGAGGTCTGATCTGAAGTCTTATTAACATTGGTGGACTGACCTGAGATGTAATGAAAAATATTTTTTTCTGATCGTCCCCCTCTAAAACCTAGGTGAGTTTAATGGTGCCGGAGTGTCTTATAGGGTGAAAAATACAGTATGTTCATGTAATCTGTTTTGTCACAGGAACAATAAAAACTGATCTGTTAACCCCCTTCTACCTCAGGCTAGTTTTCACCCTCCTGCCGAGGTCTATTTTTTGCAAATCTGACATTTGTCACTTTATGTGGTAATAACTTTTGAATGCTTTTACTTATCCAAGCCGAGATTGTTTTCTGGTGACACTTTGTACTTCAGCAGTAGCGGTAAATTTAGGTCAATATTTTTTACTTTATTTATAAAAAAAAATTATTACATTTAGTTTCTCTACTTTTAAGGCAGATAGTAATGCCTCATAAAATAGCTATCAATCAACATTCCCCAGTGTGCTGTCCGCATCCGCATTTGCGGAGCGCGGCCCTGATCTTCGGGACCGCAGCTCCGCAAAAGATAGAACATGTCCTATTCTTGTCTGCAGCTTGCGGACAAGAATAGGCATTTCTATAGGGGTGCCGGGCGGGTGTGTTGCGGATCCGCAATTTGCGGGTCTGCAACACACCACGGACGTGTGAATGGAGCCTATTCGCTGTACTATTAATAAATCCCCTTTTAAAGATCCAGTAATTATTTTGTTAAAATATAATTAAGTGGCACCCCAAAGCTCAGCAGATTCTACAGCAAGAAACAACCAAAAATCAGAAGGACCTTATGTATGCAACATGGTGATAAAAGCCAAGAGTGTGCAGCTCCCAGAGTGATAGCACCCAAACACTCCTCAAACTTAAATAATCACCACATATGGGTGCTCCCCATACCCCTGGTGACCCCATCAGTATATCATAAAAAAGTGGAAACATATTAACCCCCGCAGATGACTCACAGGAGACTGCGGTGGAGCATCAAGCTCTCTGGGAGACTGCAGCTCTGGTCCTGACATCTCACCTCCACAGACCTCAGATCAGTAATGACCGTGGCTTGCCGCCCTTTCACCTGTGAATCCAGAAGCTGCACACCGCCTCCTGGTGTAAACTTCTGGGATTGTTACCCTGACGCGACCGGCTACACGTTTCCAGCTTAACCCACCGAGGACAAGGAAGAAGACGCCATCTGAGAGAAGGCTCCAGATCAACTAGAGCGAGCCCTCCCGATTCCCTCTGCTCGGCATTAGAACTGAGACCGCTGGCGAGCAGGGGATCCCGCAGATGCGAGATAAGTGGCCTAAAGGAGATCTCCTGACTCCAATTTATCCGACAAAATAATGAAACTTCCCCTCAATCTCCCCGACATGCAGAATCTGCCCTCCAAAAACCATATGGCACTCCTTTCCATCCGAGCCCTGAGATGTGCCCATACAGGAGCTTACAGCTACATTTGGGGTGTTTCTGTAAACTGCAGAATCAGGGTAAAAAATATTGAGGTTTGTTTTGCTGTCAACACTTGCTGCCTTACAGGACAAAATGGATTAAAATGAAAATTCTGCAAAAATGCTTTAATTTAATTAATTTTTAAAATGTCACCTTCATTGCATTTAAAGGGGTTGTCTCTAGGGCCATATCTCTAGGGACCTGCACCTACATCGAGAACGGAGCCCCGGAAGTGGTCGAGGACGCAGCCGCCCTCCATTAATTTCTATGGGCAATTGAATATAGCCCAGCGCTGGCTCAGCCGATTCCATTGGGCCCATACAAGTGAATGGGAGCAGTGGCCCATCATACGCAGTGCGCTCCCATTCACTTCTGTGGGGAGAGCACTTGGTGGTGGCCGGACTGGAGTCCTCCAGCCACCACTTTGCGGGGCTCCGTTTAGGAGATAGGTGCGGGTCGGTGGGACCTCGCACTTATCAGACAATGAGGGCATATCCGTGCAATATGCCCCATTGTCTCAGATGAGACAACCACTTTAAATTCCTGTGGAACACCTAAAGCATTAAAAGAGCTTGTAAAATCAGTTTGGAATAATTTAAGGGGTGTAGTTTCTAAAATGGGTTGATTTATTGGCGATTTCTACTATGTAAGTTCCTTCACAACTGCATTGGTCCTGAATGTTGGTTTTGGAAATTTTCTTGAAAATTCTAAGCCTTCTAACGTCTTAAAAAAAATAAAATTACATTTACAAAATGATGGCAACATATAGTAGACATATGGTGAATGTTAATTAATAACTAATTGAAGTATCACTGTCTTAACCACCTCCCGACCGCCTAACGCACGGATGCGTCCGGAAGGTGGTTGATTCATTCCTCCTGGACGCATCCGTGCGTCATCTCGCGAGACGCGAGATTTCCTGTGAACGCGCGCACACAGGCGCACGCGTTCACAGGATCGGAAGGTAAGCGAGTGGATCTCCAGCCTGCCAGCGGCGATGCGATTTTTTTAACCCCTAACAGGTATATTAGACGCTGTTTTGATAACAGCGTCTAATATACCTGCTACCTGGTCCTCTGGTGGTCCCTTTTGTTTGGATCGACCACCAGAGGACACAGGCAGCTCAGTAATATGTAGCACCAAACACCACTACACTACCCCCCCCCTGTCACTTATTAACCCCTTATTCACCCCTGATCACCCCATATAGACTCCCTGATCACCCCCCTGTCATTGATCACCCCCTTGTAAGGCTCCATTCAGACGTCCGTATGATTTTTACGGATCCACTGATACATGGATCGGATCCGCAAAACACGTACGGACATCTAAATGGAGCCTTACAGGGGGGTGATCAATGACGGAGGTGATCACCCCATATAGACTTCCTGATCACCCCCCTGTCATTGATCACCCCCCTGTCATTGATCACTCCCCTGTAAGGCTCCATTCAGACGTCCGCATGTTTTTTACGGATCCACGGATACATGGATCGGATCCGCAAAACACATACGGACATCTGAATGGAGCCTTATAGGGGGGTGATCAATGACAGGGGGGTGGATCAATGACGGAGGTGATCACCCCATATAGACTCCCTGATCACCCCCCCTGTCATTGATCACCCCCCTGTAAGGCTGCATTCAGATGTCCGTATGTTTTTTACGGATCCATGGATCGGATCCGCAAAACACATATGGACATCTGAATGGAGCCTTATAGGTGGGTGATCAATGACAGGGGGGTGATCACCCCATATAGACTCCCTGATCACCCCCCTGTCATTGATCACCCCCCTATAAGGCTCCATTCAGACATTTTTTTGGCCCAAGTTAGCGGAAATTTATTTATTTTTTCTTACAAAGTCTCATATTCCACTAACTTGTGTCAAAAAATAAAATCTCACATGAACTCACCATACCCCTCACGGAATCCAAATGCGTAAAAAATTTTTTGACATTTATATTCCAGACTTCTTCTCACGCTTTAGGGCCCCTAGAATGCCATGGCAGTATAAATACCCCACATGTGACCCCATTTCGGAAAGAAGACACCCCAAGGTATTCCGTGAGGGGCATATTGAGTCCATGAAAGATTGAAATTTTTGTCCCAAGTTAGCGGAAAGGGAGACTTTGTGAGAAAAAAAAATATAAAAATCAATTTCCGCTAACTTGTGCCAAAAAAAATAATTTCTATGAACTCGCCATGCCCCTCATTGAATACCTTTGGGTGTCTTCTTTCCGAAATGGGGTCACATGTGGGGTATTTATACTGCCCTGGCATTTTAGGGGCCCTAAAGCGTGAGAAGAAGTCTGGGATCCAAATGTCAAAAAATGCCCTCCTAAAAGGAATGTGGGCCCCTTTGCCCACCTAGGCTGCAAAAAAGTGTCACACATCTGGTATTGCCGTACTCAGGAGAAGTTGGGCAATGTGTTTTGGGGTGTCATTTTACATATACCCATGCTGGGTGAGATAAATATCTTGGTCAAATGCCAACTTTGTATAAAAAAAAATGGGAAAAGTTGTCTTTTGACAAGATATTTCTCTCACCCAGCATGGGTATATGTAAAATGACACCCCAAAACACATTGCCCAACTTCTCCTGAGTACGGCAATACCACATGTGTGACACTTTTTTGCAGCCTAGGTGGGCAAAGGGGCCCACATTCCAAAGAGCACCTTTCGGATTTCACCGGCCATTTTTTACAGATTTTGATTTCAAACTACTTTGCACGCATTTGGGCCCCTAAAATGCCAGGGCAGTATAACTACCCCATAAGTGATCCCATTTTGGAAAGAAGACACCCCAAGGTATTTCGTGATGGGCATAGTGAGTTCATGGAAGTTTTTATTTTTTGTCACAAGTTAGTGGAATATGAGACTTTGTAAGAAAAAAACTATAAATAAAAAAAAATCATCATTTTCCGCTAACTTGTGACAAAAAATAAAAAGTTCTATGAACTCACTATGCCTATCAGCGAATACCTTAGGGTGTCTACTTTCCGAAATGGGGTCATTTGTGGGGTGTTTGTACTGTCTGGCCATTGTAGAACCTCAGGAAACATGACAGGTGCTCAGAAAGTCAGAGCTGCTTCAAAAAGCGGAAATTCACATTTTTGTACCATAGTTTGTAAACGCTATAACGTTTACCCAAACCATTTTTTTTTACCCAAGACATGTAGAACAATAAATTTAGAGAAAAATTTATATATGGATGTCTTTTTTTTGCAAAAAAATCGTTAAATTTCGATTAATAACAAAAAAAGTAAAAATGTCAGCAGCAATGAAATACCACCAAATGCAAGCTCTATTAGTGAGAAGAAAAGGAGGTAAAATTCATTTGGGTGGTAAGTTGCATGACCGAGCAATAAACCGTGAAAGTAGTGTAGTGCAGAAGTGTAAAAAGTGGCCTGGTCATTAAGGGTGTTTAAGCTAAGGGGGCTGAGGTGGTTAAAAGCAGAGAAATTAAATTATTTTTTCTGAAAATATTTTTTTTAGGGATAAAGGTTATATATATCGACGTTTCCACTAACATGAAGTATGATGTGTCAAGAGAAAACATTCTCAGAATTGTTTAGATAAGTTATCACCCCAAAGTGACATGTCAGACTTGCAAAAATAGGCCTGGTCTGGAAGGTGAAATTCAGGATTATACTTAACGGTAATTGTTTTGCCATGAATATTTAAAAGTTACCAGTCAATGGAGGAAGTCTTCTCAACTGTTTGTGCAGTTTCCTCTAGACTTTTGGCTGGATGAATAGTGTGGGCTATTTCTTTAGCCTATTGTTCAGCGGATGAGTCTCCGGCCTTAAGCTTCGTAACTCACTCAAAAAGATCCATCTATGCTTCCTGGCAGAAATAGCTAATGCTTCTATAGAGCAGATATGTAGGGCTGGCTTTATAGATTAAATTTGTACTCTAATGCCTTTTATCCTTTGGAGGAAAGGTCTTACAAGCAGTTGTCCCCCACTAGGTAGTTACTATTCTAGTCGTCTCCCAAGGGTGCTGTCATGGGCGTAGGGGAAATTCAG